>NC_090309.1:25159898-25462928 GCF_039906515.1 Pseudorca crassidens | reverse complement strand
TCAATGTAATCCCTATCAAACTACCAATGGCATTCTTCACAGAATTAGAACAAACAATTTTACAATTCGTATGGAAACACAAAAGACCTCAAGTAGCCAAAGCAATCTTGAGAAAGAAAAACTGAGCTGGAGGAATCAGGCTTCCCAACTTCAAACTATACTATAAAGCTACAGTAATCAAGACAGTATGGTACTGGCACAAAAACAGAATTATAGATCAATGGTACAGTGGGAGAAAATATTTGCAAATGAAAAAACAGACAAAGGATTAATGTCCAAAATATACAAATAGCCCATGGAGCTCAATATCAAAAAAAACAAACAACTCAATTAAAAAATGGGCAGAAGACCTTAATAGACATTTCACCAAAGAAGACACACAGATGGCCAAGAGGCACATGAAAAGATGCTCAACATCACTAATTATTAGAGAAATGCAAATCAAAACTACAATGAGGTATCACCTCACACTTGTCAGAATAGCCATTATCAAAAAATCTACAAACAAGTGCTGGGGAGGGTGTGGAGAAAAGGGAACCCTCTTGCACTGTTGGTGGGAATGTAATTTGATACAACCACTATGGAGAACAGTATGGAGGTTCCTTAAAAAACTAAAAATAGAAGTACTGTATGGCCCAGCAATCCCACTGCTGGGCATATACCCTGAGAAAACCAGAATTCAAAAAGAGACATGTACCACAATGTTCATTGCAGCACTATTTACAATAGCCAGGACATGGAAGCAACCCAAATATCCATCAAGAGATGACTGGATAAAGAAGATGTGCAACATATGGAATGGAATGGAATATTTCTCAGCCATAAAAAGAACTGAAATTGAGTTATTTGTAGTGAGGTGAATGGACCTTGAGTCTGTCATACAGAGTGAAATAAGTCAGAAAGAGAAAAACAAATACCATATGCTAATGCATATATATGGAATCTAAAAAAAAAAGGTTCTGATGAACCTAGTGGCAGGGCAGGAATAAAGATGTAGACATAGAGAATGCACTTAAGGACCCTGGGGGAAGGGGAAGCTGGGGCGAAGTGAGAGTAGCATCGACATATATACACTACCCAATGTAAAATAGCTAGCTAGTGGAAAGCAGCAGCATAGCACAGGGAGATTAGCTCGGTGCTTTGTGACCACCTAGAAGGGTGGGATGGGGCGGGGAGGCTCAAGAGGGTGGGGATATGGGGATATATATATGCATATGGCTGATTCACTTTGTTGTACAACAGAAACTAACACAGTATTGTGAAACAATTGTACTCCAATAAAGATGTATTAAAAAAAAAAGAAGGAAGTAGTATAGATCAATACTGTGCCTTCACTGGTCTTATTAGTGCTATCGTGATGCTCTCCCTTCTTCTGGCACCAACCCAACTCCTACCCTTCTTCAAGGTCCATCTCCTGATGCTGAGAACTTCTCTGGACGAGTCTAGTCTTCACAATTCCTCCTAGTCCTTTGATCTCCAAGACCACTTAACATCTACTAAGTTTTTGATTACTTGATGCCTTGTACAGTTCTTCATTTCAGGCAGCTTAGCTTTGTCTTCCAAGTTACCTGTAAACTCTGTGAAAGCACAGACCATGGGTATCTTTCTTCTCCCTACATTATCAACCTTGGATTAAGTTTTCTACTACTCAGCTCTGATTGTTGATACAAATGTCCTCCCTGTTTAGGCTCCCTATTACCTACCAGATTAAGCATGAACTCCTTAGCACAACATTTAAAGCTCTCTATAATCTTCAGCCCCCATTCTTACTAGCTAACTAGTGCCCAGAGTGGCTGCTCAGGAATGGTCTTTTCTGCTTTCCCTTACTTTGCTTTCTCTTATGCTCTTACTTCATTGGAAGAGGCCTGAGAACAGTTCTGGATTTGATAATGATGAGGTCAGTCATGAGCAATTTTAGTGTTAGGATGGGGACAAAAGCCAGAAAGCAGGAACAAAGGAATATGTCAATGAAAAAAATAACTGTAGCAGGCATAGTGTAGATGTTTGTGCTGAGAAGGAAGAAGTGGTGAGGCAGCCAGAAGACCAATGTTTAGTCTAGGGTGAGTACTGCATGGATTTGTGGGTGAATGACAGGAGTCAACGGCAATATGAAGAGGAAGTTAGCTAGGAATAGCTCAGAAGGAGCAGAAAGAGGGCTCAATTGCAGAGAGGGAGAGAGAAGAGAAGGGAGGTCCAGTTTCTGTCTTCTCAGTGTGGTTGACATGAGCCATCTACTGAATCAAATATGCAGGACAGGATTAGAGATCTGAGGAGACTGGCCACAGGAAGGCAGCTGCTGACATCAGTAAGAGAAGATTGCCAAGTAGCATGAATTAATATGGACACAATTAGCCTCATTTCCTGGCTTTTGCTAGCATTCCTGGGAGATCTGAGTCTGATAATATCAGGACTGATAATATCAGGATAATATCAGGGGAGAAAATATCAGGAGAAAATATAAGGTGGGAGAGTTGAAGTTGGGGATGGCCATAGAATCCATGGAAAACCTTGGGAACAATGCCTAGGTGAACACATTGGATTGAGCGACCTTTGATTTAGCACCAACTGCAGTCCAGAAAATTACCATGTCTTACCCTGTTTAACCAATTCTGTTAAGATTGGGGTTCATCATCCTAATTTTTCAATTTAATTTGAGGTTCAAAGATGTTCCTTGACTGATGTGGTTTGAGCTGGAACTTTAATCCAGATATTTATTTCCTTTTCCACTCTATCATTGTGCCTTCGTACTATAGAAATGGTGTGTCAAGAGGCCCCAGGGTACCACAGATTGGGTGGGGGGGTAAGTGGAGCCTTGAACGGTTAAGATTCTTTAGCACCTTCATTTCTATCGAATCACATATCCTTCCTCATTGTGACACCATTCATCTAACCCCTCCTGGTCCACCCAGCCACATGAGTGGTGTTTGTTCTCTGCTGAATTTGTCTGTGAAAAGCAGAGTTCTGAGGGTACCAGTGTCCATCTGGGGGAACCATGGGTAGCACAGGTCACTCCTTGCTTTACCCTTTCTCCAGTAGAAGAAAATCAGGAGTGGGAAGGGGACCAGCAAGGGTCCAACCCCAAGACCCCTTTGCTCTTCACTATGACTCTCCAAGAAAGACCTCTGTTAGGGACTGAATGTCTGTGTTCCCCAAATAGACCTGTTGAAACGTTAACTCCCAGAGGGATGATATTAGGAGACCGGAGTCTTTGGGAGGTAATTAAGTCATGAGGGTGGAGCTCTTATAAGAAGAGAGAAATAATCTCTCTTTCTCCGCAGTTGAGGATACAGCAAGGTGTCCCTCCACAAACCAGGAAGAAGGTTCTCACCAGGAAAAGAGTGGGCCAGCATCTTGATCTTGCATTTACCAGCCTTCAAAACTGTGAGAAATAAATGTTTGCTGTTTAAGCCACCTAGCCTATGGTATTTTGTTGCAGCAGCCCAAATTAAGATAACCCCAGTTTATTCCAGACTCAGATCTCTGAGTACAATTCTCTGGTGAAAACCTGTTTTGGTGCCATCTTGACAATAACAACAAAAAGTGTTTTTAAAGATAAGAAGGCAGTTTCCTGGGTCTAGAAGCAGAAAGACAAGAGACTTTCCCATCATATTTAAACTCATTTCTTCCATCTTCATGGCAGTTAGTCTCAACAGAATGTTTAAAAAAAAATCACTGTGAGCCAGCTTTAAAAATGATGATTTCTGGGCCCTACCCTAGGGATTCTGAGGGAAGTCCTGGGAGCACGAATTTTAACAAGTGCCTCAGTGATTCTGAGGCAGGTAGCTCTTCCTACATGTGAAAAAACGGTGCTCAGAGAGGGACATTGTGTCTGTTGTACACAGTGGTGTCTCGGGATGGCTGGTTGGCCAGGCACCAAGAGACCCTCAAGGGCATTTTCCTTAATAAGTTTTCTCTAGTGCAGGGGCTTGCTCCAGTCTTTGAGCCTCAGAACCCTCATTTGTCAGCATGCATAGCCTCACAGGCATGGACATACTAACCACACTCTCAGGAATCTGATTTGTAAACCATTTTTAAGGGAGAAATATGACCGCTAAGTAAACTCGGTGTTGGTGCTGGCCAAATCAAAAGGCTGCAGATCATGTAACCAGATTCAGCACCAGGAGCGTTGGCTGGCTGAACCCAGGGCCTCCCTGGCATCAGACTCTGAGACCCTGAAAGGCAGGTGCACCCGCTTCCACAGTGAGAATCTATTTGTCAGAGGGATGGACACACCTGTTCCTGAGGGGACCCCTGCCCTTGCATAGTGCCTGGCACACAGTTGGTGTCCTGAAGGTGACTTAGCAGGGTGAGAACAGCTTCAGAACTCTTTTGTCTAAAATCTCAAGATCTATGGTTCCCAGACTTCTGCATTTCATGGAAAAATTTTAAATAAAATTTGGGAACTGATGTAGGTTTTGTTTTCAGTTTCTTATTGTTCCAGGTAAGGATGGAACAACAAAATTAACCTAACCTAAACTAAGGTAAGCTAAACTAAGCTACTGATGATTGTCTTCATCATTCCATTTGGCAAAGTATATTTTAATAACAGAAAAGAAGGGTGGGTATAATTTCTGCATGAAAACCAGACCTTTAAATGAAAAAAACCTCATTACCCACAGGTATACAGACTGGGTATTTGGAAACACCTGACACTCTGGGCAATCAGTCTCTTTCTTTGCCTGCAGTCACCCTCCAGACAAGCTACAATCGGATTCATTTTATTTCCATCTACTCACAATCACAGTCCAGCCCAACCTCTGAGATCACCCTGATTGGGGTTTTAGGTGTTCTCAAACTGGGCAGTGTCACTTTCAGACAAGCTCCTGATGTAAAGACAGCTTTGGCATCCTCTGTGTGTGGAAGCTCCCAGTGAAAGTCTCAGAGGGTGATTTTATTTCCAAGAGGAGGCATTTGAGGAGAAGTGTGATGACTGCCTGGTGCTGGTCACCAGGGCTCGGAGCCTGCATCTTCACTCTGACCTTCCTCTTAGGGAGGGTGTGTGATAAGGGGGCCACACGATGTTGGTGTTGGCTGGTAAGACAGTAACTGGTTTGAGTCCAGTTTCTAAGTGGGACCAAGACAGAAGAAATAAAGAAACAAAAAGGAATAAAGGATAAGCGCATGGTGGTTGCTCACAGGTGAGAGTGCAGCTTGCGGCTTTCCCTGCCTGGAGTCAGGTGGGCACCCACTGGGGCTGGCCTGGGAGGAGGGAGCAGTCAACCAGTAGGTAACGAGGCTCCTCTGTCTGGAGACCAGTCACGGAGGAAATAGGAGAACAGAGAAAGGAATCTCTCCCACTTCCATTTAATGGAATTTTCCACAGCCTCACATAGGAATGGCCACCTCTTACCAAGAGACATAAGGCCAAATAAAGCAAGGCTTCCCAAACCCACCTGGAGGACCATTTCTGCTGGGCAGAGTGAGACATTTACAGAATAGGTTTCCTCAGCTCAGCTTTGAGGCCCTTTCCTACCCAAGGGCAACTTCACAAGCCCTGAAATAAAGGATACCTGCACCACCCCTCCCATTTTGTGTTCTGCCCAAACCCAAAACACATCTTGGAATTATATGACATGTATAGTGTCCGAGATGAACCACACATATTAGAGTTTATATTAGTGTATATTATTAAGTAGTGTGTTTTTTTTAAAAACACCTACTATGTAATATACTATCTACTAAATGGAAGGAAGTGTCAAAATATTTTCACAACTGGTGCAGCTGTGCCTGTTTGTTTCTGCTGAATGCCAGCCCAGCTCATGAGGAGCACCCAGCTTATCTGCAAGGTAAGAAATGACTGACACAAGTGTTGGCTGGTGCTGTCGTAACTTGCTGCAAAGGAAAAAATTGACGATGGGGGTTTTGTCATTTTTGTTCCCTGAAACTCCAGCCTCTAGCAAGAGCCCTATTAAATCTCTTAACTGTTAAGCCCTGTTAACAGTCCATCAGGAGCTCTTGGGCATACTCTGCCTTGTGGGGGAGGCAAAACTCAAACTTCATGTCCAAGTAACATGGCTCTATAGAATGTGGCTGATTTTCCCAGGTAGACTGGCCCTGGGTCCTGCATCATTTTTGAGATGTCTTTCCCCACTATGGAGAAATAAGAATTTTTATAAAAATAGCTACTGAAGAATATACTGACATGAAATGCAATATGATCCAGATTTCTCTTTAAAACTTTTTTTACAGATTTCTCTTTTAAAATGAGAAGTAAAATTATTTTATTCACCTTATTCACTAATAACAACAGTATTTTCAGGCAAGACGGTTGCTTCGAATTGTAGTCTATATGCTGCCACCTGCCATACAGAGGCCAGGCTAATTTGGGGTGTGTGTGCATGAGGATTAGTCTTCCTTCATGGAATAAAATGTTTTAGTCCTAATAGGGTTGGAGAGCATCTATATATGCAGTGTAAGTAGGTGACCAAATTGTCTTGGCTTGCCCGGGATTTTCCTGATTTTAAAATGAAAAGTCCTACGTTCAGGGAAACCCCTCAGTTCCAGACAAATCAGTATCGTTGTTTACCCTAGATGTGGAGTTGCTGTGAGCCTGCTCCTCTTCCCAGCTGTCCCCTCTTTCACTGGCTATAATAGGGCTGATTGTACACTATTTAAAATCCATTCTTTTGAGTTAAAACACTGTCCATATTAAAATGTAGGCATCTTTGAGAGGGGTGAACCATTAAACCATTATAACTGGAAGCAACATTCTATGCAGCTGATCACTCCCTCTTCTTGAAACAACTATCTTCTTCCTCATAAAGATGCAAATTAAGATCACAACAAGATAGCATTTTACATTTACTATGTAGGCAAAAAATAAAGAAGTCTGGCAACACCAAGTGTTGACAGGGACACAGAACACCAGGAACTCTTATTTACTGCTGGCAGGTATGTAAGTTGGTACACCCACTTTGGAAAACAATCATCATATAGACTCTTATAAAGTTGAACTTTATAACTTATAAAGTTCAACTCTTATAAAGTTGAACATGTGCGAACTCAAGTTAATTTCACTTTAAGATATATGCCCTAGAGAAACTCTTCTACTTGGGTCTCAGGAATCATACACAAGTATTTCATAGTAGCAAAAAATTGGAAACCACCTAAGTGATGACAAGTAATACAATGGATAAATGAATTATGGAGTACTTATACAGGAGACAATATGGAGCAGTTAACACTAATGAACCACAGCTACATAATGTCAAGCAAAAATGTTAAACTAATTATGAAAACTAAATGCAGCCATTTCCATAAAGGTGAAAATCAAGAAAATTCCTATTTTTTAGGAATCCATACAGAGCACCTATGGGAAGGAAGCAGAGATGGTTTCTATAGCTTAATAATGTTCTAGTTCACAAGATGAGTGTTAGATTCTTTATTATAAATTATTAATATGTCCAATTATTTACATATATGTTACATACATTTATTTGTAAAAATAAATACATAACAAATGTTTTAGGAAAATAAAATGTGGAAATAAATCAAAATATTGTCAATGAATACAATAAACATAAAGAGACTAAATTCACTGGCTAAAAGGCCAGTAAGATGGTAAGATTATATTTTAAACAGCAACAATTATGAGAAATCCAGGTAAGTGCTCTTTATGAAAGTGACACACAAAACAAAAGAACAGAGAAAAATTGACAGTAAAAGGGCAGAAGAAGATATTACAAGCAAGAGGTAACTATGTTAACATCAGACAAATAGACGTTAAGCCAAAATTTAGGAATATCCAATATCCTAATATCCAATATTAGGAATCGAGTCTCTGTAAAATCACCAGAAAGTTAAAACTTATTTTAATCTGTATAACATAGCTTTACTATGTTAGAAAGGTATAAAGCAATACACAACATAAGTACTAGGAGAAATGGATAAATTCACAACAACACTGGGTGGGAGATTTTAACACAAGTGAATGGGAGATGCAGGTTTGTGCTTCAATCTGCCTCTGCTATTCTGTCCCTACTAATTTTTATGTGACTGTGAGCAAGTCTCTTCCTCTCGTTAAACCTTAGTTTCTCATATCTGAAAAGAAGAGACTGGACCATATGAATAGGAATTCCATGAAATACCCACAATCCTATGCCAGGCAGTGTTTTGGAAAGAGAACTTGTCATATGATGGATGCTTTTAAGAATCTACCACGCACTGTTTTCCCTGACAATGTCACCTCCCAACACCCCACTGCCTCTCACCCCCATCCCAGGCAGCTTTACAAATACAGAAGCTTATATTTGTTAGCTGAAAGACTAAGAGAGTGAAAACACAGTCCAGTCGATCCAGCTTCTGGGAGCTGTACTTGTGGTTTGCCTCTTGAAGCTAATTAGAGTGAGGTAGGCAGTCCAAACCACCTCCACTGGAAGGCTGGCATTAATACAGGACAAATGCACCTGCAAACCTGGAAGTGGCCATCTGTGAAAGTTGGGAGTACAGCTTCCTTCAGTGGCAATTCCAAGTGCAGCATAAAGGGACTAGTTGGACAGTGCTGGTGTGTAATAGAGGTTGTTTTTGCTGCCTTGACAATCACTGGTGCAACATTGGGCTGACTGCTGCTTATCTCTGTATCTCTTTCTCTTCTCTAAAGTGATTGGACTGGGTTCTAACCTCCAAGGCCTTCCCAGCTCTGGAAGAGACTGAGAACTCTAAGTCTTGGCAAGATAACTCTTTTGTTAATTGACATTTTTACTCAGTAGGAAAAGGGGAGTGTACTAGCATTTACTAGGTGCTACGAGGTTCCAGATGCTTTACATAAGTAATTTCATATAATTCTCACCATATACCTATTGTTATTTTAGTTTTACTTATGAGAACTGAGGCTCAGAGAAAAAATACAGTAATATTGACAGGATTCAAACTCAGGTCTTTTGACACCACAGAGTGTGATTTTTTCTATGCCAACCAACCTACAGTAGCTAATTCATCTCCAGTAAAAGATTGTTCAGATTGTTCTGCTGTGAATTTTTCTTCCTATAAGGCAGAATTCTTCCCGAAGAAGCTAAAAGAAAAGAGAGGTTTTTGGTAAATTGCTGACACAGGACTACAAAAATTCCACAAATATCTGATGATTGATATGGGAACAACTCAAATACACAAACATTCTGGCAAGGGATGTGTAGGAGGTCATCCTGAGGCAGAGCCTTGTAGTCAACAAGGCAGCACGTGCATTCATTCATTCTTACATCCACTTTTCAAATACTTTCTCAGCATTTATTGTGGGACAGGTCTGGAATGCTGAGGGTACAGTGATGAGCAACATAGACCCAGTCCCTGCTCTCTTTAGTTCTGCTAAATTCTCAGTAGCTCAGGTCTACTGAGAATTCAGTCACTGGATAATGCATTTCAATATGGTGTGAAAGTGCTGTGATGGGAGAGTACATGTATCATGGGAGCTTTTGGCTGGTGCCTGCTCCTCCAGACAAGAGGGTTCAGGGAAGGCTCCTAGGAACATAACCCATTAATGATCTTGTCCTCTTCTCTTTATGCTTCAATCTTCCCGTTTTTCTTGGTCTCAGCTCTGTGCTGTTCTCTCTTTCCTCCAATAATCAAACTCACATCAATTAATTCAGGTTGGAAAGCTCATCCACATCTATTGTGTTACCCCTTCTGGAGAATCTACATTTTGATTTGGGACTCCTGATATCAAATGAACCAATTCTCTATTGATGTGACTTCTATTATTAGAGCAGGGAGATGTTCCAGATTGGGAGTGAGATGGGCTCCCCTAGATCACCCAGGTAGGGCCTCTGAACACCAGCAAAGAGGAAAGAACAGGGGTTGTTCATTTAAAGTGCTTAGCATAGTACCTGGCTTATACAAGAGCTTGACAAAAAATTAATGTCATTCAAAATAATAATTTCATTTCTATTAGTTCCCCTTTGCTTCCATTTTATTATTTCTCCTTTCTATGAAGACCCTCTGCTTCTAGGCAAAATGTCCAATGGCATCTTGGTTTGCTTTTCCACATTCCACTCTAATATGTTCCAATTACACCATCTATGCCACTTCCAACATCGTGGAGGTAGCACAGAGATGCAAACAGGGTCCTGGAAGTGATATATTCAGAGGAACTAAGGATCCTCTTTGGGCACCAAAAAAGCAAATAGTAACTCTAAGTGGTTTTCAAACCATACATATTCTTGTCTGCCTTTGTTCCTTTTCTGATAGGAACAAAGTCACACTGTGTGCAAAATGTTTAGCACCATGACTTGTCTCCTATAGGCTCTTAGTAAATGAGAGTTTCTCTTTTTTGGTAGTTCTTCCACTACCCACCATATATTTTTTAAAATCTATTTAGTAACAAATCCTGAAGATTCTCAGAATTATTAAGGGGAAAATATGATAAATAATTCTAAAGTTCATGTAAAGTGAACACAGACATTGAATCATGCACCCACAAGCTCTCTGACAAATGTATTAAAGCATCAAAATCCTGTCTGTGCTTGAGGCCTTACCAATGTCAGGGAGCTCACACTTCACAAGGCAGTCTATACCATTACTTCTCAGTAGTAATTATTCCCAAAGTTGTCTTTA
Source organism: Pseudorca crassidens (assembly GCF_039906515.1). Lineage (NCBI taxonomy): Eukaryota > Metazoa > Chordata > Mammalia > Artiodactyla > Delphinidae > Pseudorca > Pseudorca crassidens. Next base: position 25,452,383 of record NC_090309.1, on the reverse strand, counting down.
CATGGATGCCACATAACATGCCTTCCTGCCACTTCCATTCATTGGTCCTAATTTTGCTCTCTGGAACAACCCAAAGTAAGTCCCTTACCTCTTCCATGTGAAAGGGCCGTAGGACTGTAGTGTTGTCCATCACAGTTGAAGGGGCTATTATAATAAGTCTCCTTAGCATATCCTTCTGTGTCTAGTCTCTCTTCCAGAGAGAGTACATTAGTGCTCCCAGCCCCACCTTATACCTAGGCAAGAGGGGGTCATTATCCCATGTCCTTTGCTATAGGAGCCCCTGTCAGGCCCTTTCATGACCAGGCCAACCCCATAAAGCAAGGAGTCTGTGCGTTTCCTGGGGGTCAAGAAGACATGCCTGTAGGTGACCCCTCCACCCTCATCATGTTGTACTTGGAACCCTGGAATTCCCTAGACCCTATTTCTAGGGCCTATGTAAGCCTCTTCCTTTGGGTCAGTCTCCCCAAGGGTAGACAATGCTGCTTGTGTTGCCTGTGAGGTGGCCAAGGGACAACTGCTTATAGGGACTGGATTTAGAAAGAACTTGGATGCAGAGATTGGGGTGTCACTGTGTGAGACCCCATCTCTGGGTAGGGGCAGAAGCAGTGGTGAGAAGGAAAGTAGACCAGTCTGCAAGCTAGAGGCTAGGTTGTCCTGCAAGATCATTTTCTCACAGAGAACATCAAGGAGTAAAATGTTCAAACCTGGGCTTCAGGTTAACATTAAGGCATATTTTTTTCAAGATAAAGGATAAAGATGTTAATGAATGGTTTATTAGCTTGATTTATAACTTTTAAATATTTAGACATATTATGCAAGATGCACTCTTGTTTTGGCAGGCCTGAGTGCTACAGTAGTTTGGAGAAGGAAGAGACAAACATTTGCTAAGCAGCTGTATCACCTCAGGCAGGTTGCTGCATCACAAGATGCGGAGAAGGTTTTCAGAAGCTGGTTTTGAAGCAATTAAGTGGATCTGACCACAGATCACAGCATTAACGGAAGCAGTTACTCTCCAATTTTGCAAATGGTTGTTACATGTTTATTACTTATACTTCAGGATATTAAGATTGTGAGGAAAGTAATTCTTACTGAAATTAACTGCAAGCATAAGGAAGGACGTCCCCTAGGAGATAAGGTTTGAATTTTGCCTTGCAGTATTTGTCAATATTGGGAAGGAATTCCAAGGCACACAAATTATTGAGCAAAGTCCTGGAGGTAATGAGGGTGACCTGGCTGGAGTCAGTCATTGTTGATTTCTTCCAGCCCCAACCACTCTTTATAGTCCCCCATGTGGCTAAATTCCTGACCTTTCTTCAAATCTTACTGAAGTTCCTCTTCTTCCATGGAGCTTACTTGGATTTCCTCATTTCATAATCACCTTTCTTTTCTGCTTCCATTGGAATACTTTATCTACACCATCAACATGTACAAGCATTTTTAGAAAATCTACTGTACATGGGCACTACTAGTTGGCACTAACCAGTTTAGAATTTAATTGTGAACTAATACTTTTGGGAGTGTTATTTTTGACTCCAAAAACTAGAACTCGTGGGGATCAAGAGCCCTTCAGTTAGAGAATGACAATAAAACTGGTCTGTGGCAAGGTCGTTCTGACAGTTCTAAGTTGTTTGGGTTGAGGAGAGAGAAAACGAAGGGGGGGAGCAATTATCAGTCTTCTCAGACTTTTTGATCAAAGTTGCTTCTTGTAGTACAGGAACTGGGGACATGTGTATCCTCTGGGGAATCTGAGGGCATAGTCCTAAGCTATGCATGTCAAGCTCAGACATTTATGTAAAGCCTCTTGCTTTATCTTAAAACTTCATGCAGATTTTATATTTTATGCCATGATACATTTTTGTATCTGTTAAAATTAAGTTTTAAATTACTTATCACTGAGTAAAACCAACTCTCCTGGAATATTTATCATGCCAGTTTTATAAAACATGAATTATTCTCAGGGCCAAGCACAGCACTTGACACATAGTGAACAATTGATAAATATTTGTTGAATGAATGAATGAATGAATGAATCATATTGGGGAGTCTCATATGCCCAGTCCATTGCACTATATTCCCAGGAGGAAGCATGGCTGCATTTGAGTAGCTGGAGGTTAGATCACTATTTCAATGGTCATATCAGGTGTGAACAAAGAATGTTGCCTGCCATTTCAGTAAACAAAAGATGTTGCGGCCATCAAGCTATCAGACATTACGGTGCACCCTGAGGGGATTCAGGATGGAGAAAAACAGGATACTGGCCCTAGATAGTTAGGGTGCATATCAAAGGAATAACTTCATTAAGCCCAGACTCTTGCATCTTCCCATACATAGAAAAGTGCTAAATTCATTAAATTGAGATGTCTGGTTTTTCTTTAATTAGCAGTAATGTTTTGATGTTGGCTTACCTGTTTTTGTTTTTGGTTTCTTTGCAAAAATTCCTATATATCCTGTCTCCTCCCTTACCTCGTTGGAAGAGTCCCTCAGAGCTTTTTGAGAGGCTGTATCCCAGGCTTAAGTCCTCAGTAATACCCCAAATAAAACATAATTTTCAACTTTTAGGTTGTGCATTTCTTTCAGTTGACAGTTTTAGCAACCAATGAAGGGACCCAGAGCAAACTTCTCTCCTTTGCCTGAACTCTATGAGGACCTGGAACCTTGGCATTGAGAAATGGAATATTTCCTGCCATATCAGTAAACAAAGGATGTCACAGTCATCAGGGATTGCAGCCACAGCCTATGGTGAACTGGTGAGCCCTGAGGGAACTCAGGAAGTAAAGAATACCTGCCATCTAGCAACCAAAAGACTTCAGCCACTTCCTACGCTGAGCCCTGAGGAAACTCAGGATATGAAAACAGAGGATACTGGCCCCAGATAGCTGAGGTGCCTATCAAAGGAATGATTTCAGTGAGCTCAGACTCTTGCATCTTCCCATACATAGAAAAGTGCTAAATTCCTTAACCTGGCATATCTGGTTTCCTTTAATTAACAGGAATCTTCTGATGTTCTTGACTATCTGCCCTTTCTTGCAAAACTCCTGTATATACTAGCTCCCCCTTCGCCTCGTCGGAACAGTTCTCTCAGGGTTACTTGAGATGCTGCCTCCCAGCCTTGAAGTCCTAAAAATTCCTGCCGAATAAAACATAACTCTCAACTTTTATGTTGTGAATATTTTTTAAGTCGACAGTATCCGCAGAGGCCTCTTGTGCCCATCTGCCTTCTCAGAGAGTCCAGACAAATTTGGGCGAGTCTCTTCCGGTTCTTGGATTTTCAGATTATTGGCAGATGATCCTGAATTTTATGTGGTGGTGTATAACAGGTACCTGGCTCCCCAGTTGAAAGATACTGCAGGAATCTGGTTGAAAGACACTGGGAGTTGTTCATTTGCGAGACACTGAACAGTCTGGACTGGGAGTCCAGAGAGGCTGGCTTAAATGAGGGGCACCAGAGAGCCAACCTCCAACTAACACTCCAGCTAGATTTATGTATGTACAAAACTTATACTTAACAAGTACTTACTTAATTGGGTGTTAAAGGAAATCTCCCCATGAAAATAGCCAATATGGGGCTCTTTTATCGCATACACATTAAGTTAGAGAATCTGATGGATGGAACATCTTTTCAGAATTCTGACCTTAAAGAAATAAAAGCCCTTCTGGGGGAACTTGTACTAGGTGGCTACAAAGACCAATTATCATTCACTACACACATTTGATAGGGTTTACTGTTGAGAAAAGCTGTAGAAGTGTAAATTCAAATGGAAACTAATTAAAATCCTTGCCTAAAGAAGCCCCATCAGTCCCAAACAACTTCAAGTAGAGACCTTTGATTAAAGTCACTTTTGTGCTAGTCAGTACTTCTCCAGCTTTATCTCCAGGTTGTCACTGATTTCCCCACCCCTTTCCATTTTAAACAAATAATTGGACACCTGTTTATCTCCTTACCATTCCTAATCACTTCTCCCCTGCTGAGACCTGGTCCTTTAAACTAAGTAGTCTATTCACCTGGAGGAATTGAAGCATTTTTTGATACTGTTACCAAGTCTAACTGCAGCTCTAGCAGGGTCAGGATTCTAATTACCTAGTTGTTATTTGTGGTATTTTCATGAGGCAAAGTGCTACATGCAGTTACATAGAGACCTACTCATTGATAAGGAACTTGACCCCCAGGGGCAGGCATTTAGTTATTGTTTTTGGAATCCTTCCAAGGGAAGCTCTCCTCTGTGGTAGAATGAACTTCTCTCATCTGCAGTCCTGCCACACCTGAGTCCTTGCTTGATCCTTGGTTTGATCCTGCAGCCTGAAGTTCCACCTATCCCTTTTGGTGATGGATAAAGACCTAGACCCTCAACTGGCCAGCAATGCATTGTCTGACCTGGCCCTGCCCCTTTCTGCAGCCACATCTCAAGCCACTCTCCCATGAACCTTGTTCCAGCCATCCTGGCTGGACTTGGTCCTTGTTCTTGATCAGGTCCTACTGCTTTCAGCCTCAGGACAATTCCTTGCAGCCTCTCCGCTTGGAATAAGTCCCCCTACTCTCCTTTTTCATTCACAAACTCCTCAAGGCTTAGCCCCGCTGGGCATCTTCCTCGAAACCTCCAGCCTTTTTATTTATTCTCAAGGTATACTGTCTTTCAAATGCTTGTCACAGTTGATGATATTATATTGTTAGATGATTATTTGATGTGTGTCTTTGCCACTTGATATTAAGCACATGGAAGATAGGGATAATCTTTGGTTTGTTCACTGTTGTATATCCAGGGGTTGAGACTCAATAAATATTTGCTGAATGAATTCATAAAAGTGTTTGCTTTGTGGCATGGTCATTCTGACAGTTCTGTGTTGTTCAGGTTGAGGAGAGAGAAAACGAAAGCGGGGTGGGAGGCAATTACTGGTCCTCTCAGACTTTTTGATGAAAGTTACTTCTTGCAGCAGAGGAACTGGGGACATGTATCCTCTGGAGAATCTGAGGGCATAGCCCTAAGCTATGCATGTCAAGCTTAGACATTTATGTGAAGCCTCGCTTCATCTTAGACTGATGAAATTGCATTGGTGAGAGTGCTAAGGTGCATGTGCACGTGCATGTATGTGTGGTGTGTGTGTGTGTGTCTCCCTCCTCTTCCCTTCTTCTTCCATAAGGTGGAGACCCTTGTACTTTAGACAATAGCTGCCATGTGTATGGCAATGGTGGGTTAGGTGGGTCACTTACAAGGAACTTGGAAGCAAAATGACTTATGGTGTCCTCCCAACCCACAAACCTTAAATCACGTCTCCCTTCTTAATTCCCTTGACGTGAGCTACCTATTCTCACTTCCTGAGATTCCTTATCTCTGGATTTCAAATCTTCTCCCTCTTCCCCAAAGCTCTTCTGCTTTAGCTGCTCACAACTCCTTCTCCCCCCTTTCCATGTGCTGCCCCCATCTTCTTGCTAGTCTGATAGATTCCCTTGGAGAATATCAAGCTCTTAGCCTGTGGCAATTTTCCATCTGATTATAGTGGTTTCCAGTTTTAACATACCCACGTAAGATAGCCCAGGCTCAATTAGATGCCATGGAGGCTTATCACATGTTCCTCTCTTTGGCCTAGAACACAGAACTGGGGGCCAGGTACAGAGTTTCAGATGAGGCTACTGGTCAGAGAGTTCTTCATGTTCCAGAGATCACATCTGCCACAATTTTACATAGGAAGTACACATGACTCATCTTTTGCATAAATATAAGATTTTTCATCAGCAAAATCTACTAGCTCTCCTTTCAAAGATATATCAAGAATCAGACCACTTTTCACCACCTCCACTTGCAGCATTTTGACCTAAGCCACTTCCATCTTTCTCCAGAATTACTGCCATGGTCTCCCTGCTTCTCCCTTAAGTCCTTATTTCAACACTGCATTCTGAGTGATCTTATTGACATTGTAATTCAATCATGCTGCTCCTCTGCTTAATGTCCTCCAATGGAAGGAAATCCTGCCATTTGAAACAGCATGGATGGACTTTGAGCACATATTCCTAGGTGAAATAAGTCAAAGAAAGGCAAATGCTGTATGATCTCACTTATATGTGGAATCTGAATAAAACCAAACTCACAGAGTATAGATTGGTGGTTGCCAGAAATAAGGGATAGAGAGTGGAGAAAATGGGTGAAGGTGGCCAAAAGGTACAAATTTCCAATTGTAACATAACTCCTAGGGACGTGATATACAAAATGTGACTATAGTTAAAAATATTGTATTGTATTTGAAAGTTGCTTAAAAGTTCTCACCTCAAGAAAAAAAAATTGTAACTGTGTGAAGTGATGAATGTTAACTAAACTTACTGTGGTAATCATTTCACAGTATATACATATATCAAACCATTATGTTGTACACCTAAATTCTTTAAATTTCATTTCAGAGAAATGAAATGTATAACCATGTGAACATGTTGGTAGGGGCAGAGGTGTCACTCTCTTAGCTGACAGATTGGGAAAGTGTTGCCGAGAGGCTAAATTCTTAATGTAGAAGCTGGAAGCAGTTAAGGGAGCCTGAGTGGAGACGGCTTGGCTTTGTCACCACCACCACTCCTACCTTCCCCCCACCCAACCATAGTGCATTACAAGGGTTTTATCAATACTAAAAGAAATAAATTTCTGGAAATCACAGCACACTGCCTGTCTTAAAATGAATGCACCAAATATGGCAACTCATCATTTCATCAAAATCATTATCAACACCATTCATCTAATTATCTATATTGCACCGTTTTTTCCATAAGTACAGTGTGAGGACTTATCACAGCATTTGTTGAAACAAATATATTATTGCCTCCTCAGGTCTGCTCAAAGATCACTTCTCAATGACATGACCATCCTACTGCAAAGTACAACCCACTCCTTTCCTGTCCTCTGAACTTCCATCTCCACTCTGATTTTATTTTTTTCCCCCATATTGCTTTTCACCTTCTAACATGCTATACAATTTACTTATTTTTGTTTATCTATTGCTTAATTTCTACCCCCCCACCCCCACTAGAATGTAAACTAAGCATGGGTATCTGCTCTGCCCATTAGCATTCCACTCTCCCTTCAAGTTCCAGTCAAGTCCCAGCCTTTTTTCCTGTCTCTGGTTTGCACTGATTCTGCCTCCCTTGGTTACTCATGGAGTAAATTTTTTATTTCACATCTCAGTGTTTGACAGAATTCCTTTTTGTAATCTTCTATTTCTTATGTGCTTGGAGGTAAAAAATAATTTCACACTGGGCTATAACTCTTAATTTAGTCATAAGTTAATGATGACCTTGAAAAATTACCCAACCAGTCTAGACCTCATTCTCTCCATTTTACAATAAGGGGCTCAATTAGGTGATATTCAAGTTCTCCTCAGATTTTATGTTCTAAGACATGATAAGTAGTTTGACAGCAGGGTCCATGGCCAATAATAATAATGACAGTTCTCATTCACAAGTTCCTGCTTGCTACATTGTTTCCAATCCTCTCAATAATCCTATAAGGGAGGTACTATTATACCCATTTTACAGATTAGGAAACTAATACTCAGAACTGTTAAAAAAAACTTACTTAAATGACTGTTAGTGAGACAGTCACTAACAGCAGTGACTGATAGGCTGGAACTCTATCTTAAGCCTGTCTAACTTCAAAGGCTGTGTCCATTTCCCACTTCTAAATGGCTTCTTGTCTTATATTTCTTTTATATTACTCTTGACCATGGATGACATACCCGGGTACAATAAATGATCTGAGGTGAAATTTGAATTGTATTTCAAAGCTCAAAAAGAGGAATCTGTTTGCATTTTCTTGTGTGGCTCTGACACCTGCCTGCTGTTTGGGCTGGGGCTTACCCTCAGAAGCTCCTTGATCCTGGCAGTTGGACAGAAGACAGCCCACCTGGTGAAGAAGTTGCTCTCCCACCCACTGATGTATGACTGTGGGCAGGTTACATAAGTTTTATATGCCTCAGTTTACAAATTGTTTTCATTCATTAAATAAGGATAATAACACCTACCTCCTGGGATTTTTAGGAGAAATTTAAATGAAGAATGATTGTAACATCAGCATGTGATGCTTTAAAGATTTTTTTTAAAATTGTGGTAAAATATATATAATATTTACCATCATTTTTTAAATATTTACCATCTTAACCATTTTTAATGTACAGTTCATTGGTATTAAATACATTCATTTTGTTATACAACCACTACCACTCTCCACCTCCAAAACTCTTTTCATCTTGCAAAACTGAAACTCTATATATGGTGGGGTTTTTTTGTTCCAACTTCACCTGGATGCAGAACTCAGCACACCTTCCAATTCTCTCAAAAGAATACACAAACACCAAACATACACTCACATCAATGAGCAGCAAAGACCTCCCTGATAATCTGACAGGGTGTTAGGAGGGAGGGTTTTCATCACACACACTGTAGTAAACAATTCCATATTCACATATTCTGAGTCACCTTTCCTGATATGATGCCAATCCTCTGGTTCCCATCCTTCTCATCCCTCCCCCAACTTCAAATCCCTCCTCCACTGATTGTGCAGAATGCAATACCACCAGCTTTCTTTTCCAAATTCATGTTTCCAACTTATTATGGTGCTCAGAAAACAAAGTCCTTGCCAGTTAACATGGCATTTGTTGGGGTTCTAAATAATAAAGATTATTTTCCTTGTACATTATCATCATCACCTACATCATCAAAAACTTCTGTTGTGAAGAAGAGACCAAGATGACGGAGGAGTAGGAAGCAGAGTTCACCTTCTTCCACAGAAACATGGAAAATACAAGTGGAACAATTGTATTTGTACAAGTGGAACGATTCACACAGAACAGCTACTGCGTGCTGACAGAAGACCTCAGACATCCAAAAAGGGAAGAAAACCTCCATGTAACTGGGTAGGAAAAAAAGAAAAGGAAAAAGAACGAATCAGGATGGGACCTGTGCCCCATGGAGGGAGCTGTGAAGGAGGAAATGTTCCCGCACCTTGGGAAGTCTCCTCACTGGTGGGGAGATCAGCCTGGAAGGAGGGGGAGCTTCAAAGCCTAAGAGGAGAGAGCAGCAATCAGTTTGTGGAAGGCAAAAGTAAGAGTAACCTGCACAGAGGGTTGGCACCACCACCCTGCGCTCCCCAACCTGAGACATTCCTCTCTCAGTGTGGGGGGGTGTTGGGGAATGAAGCTCAGGCTCTGAAGGTCAGTCCCAATGAGAGGACTAGGGTTAGGTGTGGAAACAGCCTTAAGAGGTTGGGCAGTGGCAACTGAGGGTGTACTAGGAAGAAACTTGGACCCACCAGAGAGGCAAGTCACAGTTATTGGAAGGCACATGGAGAGGGGTGGGACCACCATAAGAACTTCTTTTCCTGCGAGTGTTCCCAGGCAACAGGACACCACCGACAGGAGCTCTGGGGGCAGGCGCAAGTCGCAGTTGCCATCTTGGGCTCCAGAGGTGGGCACTGGCCACCTCTTCCAAACCCATGGGCAGACACCAGGACATGCCCCTGCTGATCCAGAAGGTCAGGGATAGCTTCTGAAACTAGGAAATCTGTCAGTGGGCACTGCGACCTGCCCTGCTCTCCTGAGAGGCATGGATAGCTCCCCCCACTAAGAAATCAGCCCAGAGGAGGGGCTGAAACCACAGCAGAACCACAGGGGCCATATGACTAAGGAAGAAGAGCTGAAATCTCTCCTCATGGCTTCATGAACTATGGAGTTACAACTCTGGTGACAACTTCCTAAATGCAGCACCTGTGAAACATCCAAAAGGACAACAAGTGCTCTGGCAGCTGGGATGGGGCTGGATTTAGCAGCTATGGGCTTTGTGGGCATGTACATGTGGGGGTTGGGCAAGGCCAGAGTCTGAGCTGCTTCCATAGCTCCCACAGTGGGTCCAAGTGTATGACAACTGCAGTCGTGGGACCTGATCTCAGTGGATCTGTGCTAGTGGCCTGGTGAAAACGAAAGTCACCAGGGCCAATTACTGGCACATGCACAGTTAAGGTGGGACTGAGAGCAGTGTCAACAAGAGTGTACCTTTTGAGCCCATACAATGGGTGAAAAGTGACACAACAGAACACATTCACAGGTGAACAGCTCCAAAGGAGGAATAGTCAGTGGCTTCTCTCCCAGTGAGGGTGTTACAATTCCATCTACCTCACACCACAGGTCAGAAACACAGCTAAGAAACAGATATGGGGGCTTCTACTCCAACAATGAGGGAGAAGCCACTGGCCCTGAAGGGCAGTGAGAACCACAGAGCAAAGGGGAGACCCTGCTCAATATCTAGGGCAGGCTCTGGTCTCCACACCAGTCAAAACCCATATCAAGCGGATAATGGCACAAGCCTCTGGACCAACCTCACCCAACAGGGGGCAGACACCAGAAGCAAGAGGAACTATGATATTGCAGCCTGTGGAAAGGAGACCACAAACACAGTAAGTTTCACAAAATGAGATGACAAAGAAACATGTTGCAGACAAAGGAGAAAGATAAAAACTTACAAGAAAACTTCTTCCTTTGAAGAGATGGGCAATCTACTTGAAAAAGAATTCAGAGTATGATATTAAAGATGATCCAAGATCTCGAAAAAAGAATGGAGGCACAAATTGAGAAGATATAAGAAATGTTTAACAAAGACCTAGAAGAACTAAAGAACAAACAAACAGAGATGAACAATACAATCACTGAAATGAAAAATTAGAAGGAACCAACAGCAGAATAACTGAGGCAGAAGAATGGGTAAGTGAGCTGGAAGACAGAATGATGGAAATCACTGCTACAGAATAGAACAAAGAAAAAAGAATAAAAAGAAATAAGGACAGTCTCAGAGACACCTGGGACAACATTAAATGCACCAACATTGACATTATAGGGGTCCCAGGAGAGGAAGAGAAAAAGAAAGAGCCTAAGAAAATATTTGAAGAGATTCTAATTGAAAACTTACCTAACATGGGAAAGGGAATAGTCACCAAAGTCCAGGAAGTTCAGAGAGTCCCATATAGGATAAACCCAAGGAAGAACACACCAAGACACACATTAATCAAACTAACAAAAATTAAATATAATGAAAAAATATTGAAAGCAACAAGGGAAAAGCAGCAAATAACATACAAGGGAATTCCCAGAAGGTTATCCACTGATTTTTCAGCAGAAACTCTGCAGGCCAGAAGGAAGTGACACGATAAATTCAAAGTGATGAAAGGGAAAAACCTACAACCAAGGATACTCTACCCAGCAAGGCTCTCATTCAGATTCGAAGGAGAAATCAAAAGCTTTAGAGACAAGCAAAAGCTAAGAGAATTCAGCACCACCAAACCATCTTTACAACAAATGCCAAAGGATCTTCTCTAATCAAAGGGGTTGGGGAGAGAAGCCACAACTAGAAATAAGAAAATCACAAATGGGAAAGCCCACTGGTAAAGGCAAACATACAATAAAAGCAGGAAATCATCCACACACAAATGTGATATCAAAACCAGTAACCATGATGAGAAGAGAGAACAAAGGTAGGAAATGGGAATTGCATTTGAAATTAAGAGACTAGCAACTTAAACAACCTTGTACATATATAGACTGCTTTATCAAAACATCATGAGGAAGGGAAGAAAAAAGACCTATGAAAACAAACCCAAAACAATTAATAAAATAGCAATAAGAACATACATATCAGTAATTACCTTAAATGTAAAAGGATTAAATGCTCCAACCAAAAAGCACAGACTGGCTGAATGGGTACAAAAACAAGACCTGTATATATGCCGTCTACAAGAGACCCACTTCAGACCTAGGGAAACATACAGACTGAAAGCAATGGGATGGAAAAAGGTATTCCATGCAAATGGAAATCAAAAGAAAGCTGGAGTAGCAATACTCATATTAGACAAAATAGACTTTAAAATAAAGACTGTTGCAAGAGACAAGGAAGGACACTGCATAATGATCAAGGAATCAATCCAAAAAGAAGATATAACAATTGTAAATATATGTGCACCCAATATAAGAGCACCTCAATATATAAGGCAAATGCTAATAGTCATAAAAGGGGAAATTGACAGTAACACAATAAGAGTGGGGGACTTTAACACCCCACTTACACCAATGGACAGAAAATCCAGACAGATAATTAATGAGAAAACATAAGCCTTAAATGACAAACTAGACCCAATAAACTTAATTGATGTTTATAGGACATTCCATCCAAAAACAACAGATTACACTTTCTTCTCAAATGCACACAGAACATTCTCCAGGATAGATCACATCTTGCATCACAAATCAAGCCTCAGTAAATTTAAGCATCTTTTCTGACCAAAATGCTATGAGATTAGAAATCAATTACAGGGGAAAAAAATCTGTAAAAAACACAAACACATGGAGGCTAAACAATATGTAACTAAATAACCAATGGGTCACTGAAGAAGTCGAAGAGGAAATCAAAAAGTACCTGGAGATAAATGACAACGATGATCCAAAACCTATGGAATGCAGCAAAAGCAGTTCTAAGAGGGAAGTTTACAGCAATACAATCTCACCTCAAGAGAGAAGCAAAATCTCAAATAAACAACCTAACCTTACATCTAAAGCAAATAGAGAAGGAAGAACAAACAAAATCAAAAGTTAGTAGAAGGAAAGAAATCATAAAGATCAGAGCAGAAGTAAATGAAATAGAGATGAAGAAAACAATAGCAACAATCAATGAAACTAAAAGCTGGTTCTTTGAGAAGATATACAAAATTGATATACCTTTAGCCAGACTCATGAAGAAAAAAGGGAGAGGACTCAAATCAATAAAATTGGAAACGAAAAGAAGTTAAAACAGACACCACAGAAATACAAAGGATCGTAAGAGACTGCTGTGAAGAACTATATGTCAATAAAATGGACAACCTGGAAGAAATGGAAAAATTCTTTGAAAGGTACAACCTTCCATGATAGAACCATGAAGAAACAGAAATTATGACGAGGCAAATCACTAGTACTGAAATTCAAACTGTAATTAAAAATCTTCCAACAAAATAAAGTCCAGGATGAGATGGCTTCACATGAAAATTCTATCCAACATTTGGAGAAGAGTTAACACCTACCCTTCTGAAACTCCTCAGAAAATTGCAGAGGAAGGAACACTCCCAAGCTCATACTAGGAGGGCACCATCACCCTGATACCAAAACCAGACAAAGATATCACACACAAAAATTATAGACCAATATCATTGATGAACATAGATGTAAAAATCCTCAACAAAATACCAGCAAACAGAATCCAACAACACATTAAAAGGATTATACACCATGATCAAGTGGGATTTATTCCAGGGATGCAAGGATACTTCAATATATACAAATCAATCATTGTGATACACCATATTAACAAATTGAAGAATGAAAATTATATGATCATCTCAGTAGATGAAGAAAAAGCTTTTGACAAAATTCAACACCTATTTATGATAAAAAAAACTCTCCAGAAAGTAAGCATAGAGGGAACCTACCTCAACATAATAAAGGCCATATACGACAAACCCACAGCAAACATCATTTTCAATGGTGCAAAACTGAAAGCATTTCCTCAGAGATCAGAAACAAGAGAAGGATGTCCACTCACGCCACTTTTATTCAACACAGTTTTGGAAGTCTTAGCCATGGCAATCAGAGAAGAAAAAGAAATAAACTGTATAGAAATTGGAAAGGAAGAAACTAAAGTGTCACTGTTTGCAGATGACGATACTATACATAAAAAATTCTAAAGATGCTACCAGAAAACTACTACAGCTCATCAATGAATTTGGTAAAGTTGCAGGATACAAAATTAATACAAGAAATATCTCTCATTCTTATACACTAACAACAAAAAATATGAAAGATAAATTAAGGAAACAATCTCATTTACCATTGGAACAAAAAGTATAAAATACCTAGGATTCAACCTAGCTAAGGAGGCAAAAGACCTGTACTCAGAAAACTATAAGATACTAAGGAAATGAATAAAATATGACACAGACAGATGGAGAGATATACCATGTTCTTGGATTGGAAGAATCAACATTGTCAAAATGACTGAACTACCCAAAGAGTTCTACAGATTCAGTGCAATCCCTATCAAATTACCAATAGCAATTTTCACAGAATTAGAACAAAAAATTTTTACAATTTGTATGGAAACACAAAAACCTCCAAATAGCCAAAGAAAACCTGAGGGAAAAAAAAAAATCAGAGCCGGAAGAATCAACTCCTTGACTTCAGACCATACTGCAAAGCTACAGTCATCAAAATAGTATGTTACTGACATAAAAAAGAAATAGAAATAAATGGAACAGAATAGAAAGCCCAGAAATAAACCCATGCACCATGATTACCTAATCTATGACAAAGGAGGCAAGAATATACAATGGAGAAAAGGCACTCTCTTCAATAAGTGGTGCTGGGAAAACAGGACAGCTACATGTAAAAAAATGAAATTAGAACACTCCTTAACAGGATACACACAAATAAACTCAAAATGGATTAAAGACCTAAATGTGAGGTCAGACACCATCAAATGGTTAGAGGAAAACATAGGCAGAACACTCTATGACATAAATCACAGCAAGATCTTTTTTGACCCACCTCCTAGAGAAATGGAAATAAAAACAAAAATAAACAAATGGGACCTAATGAAACTTAAAACGTTTGCACAGCAAAGGAAACCATAAACAAGATGAAAAGATAATCCTCAGAATGGGAGAAAATATTTGCAAATGAAGCAACTGACAAAGGATTAATCTCCAAAACATACAAGCAACTCATGCAGCTCAATAACAAAGAAACAAAAAACCCAATCCAAAAAGGGCAGAAGACCTAAAGAGACATTTCTCCAAAGAAGATATACAGATTGCCAACAAACACATGAAAGAATGCTCAACATCATTAATCATTAGAGAAATGCAAATCAAAACTACAATGAGATATCATCTCACACCAGTCAGAATGGCCATCATCAAAAAATCTAGAAACAATAAATGCTGGAGAGGCTGTGGAGAAAAGGGAACCCTCTTGCACTGTTGGTGGGCATGTGAACTGATACAGCCACTATGGAGAACAGGATGGATTTTCCTTAAAAAACTACAAATAGAACTACCATATGGCCCAGCAATCCCACTACTGGGCATATAACCTGAGAAAACCATAACTCAAAAAGAGTCATGTACCAAAATGTTCATTGCAGCTCTATTTACAATAGCCAGGGCATGGAAGCAACCTAAGTGTCCATCAACAGATGAATTGATAAAGAAGATGTGGCACATATATACAATGGTATATTACTAAACCATAAAAAGGAATGAATCTGAATTATTTGTAGTGAGGTGGATGGACCTAGAGACTGTCAAACAGAGTGAAGTAAGTCAGAAAGAGAAAAACAAATACCATATGCTAACACATATATATGGAATCTAAAAAAAAAAAGAAGAAAATAGAAAATGGTCAGAAGAACCTAGGGGCAAGACTGGAATAAAGATGCAGATCTACTAGAGAATGGACTTGAGGATATGGGGAAGGGGAAGGGTAAGCTGGGACAAAGTGAGAGCGTGGCATGGACATATATACACTACCAAACGTAAAGTAGATAGTTGGTGGGAAGAAGCTGCATAGCACAGGAGATCAGCTTGGTGTATTGTGACCACCTGGAGGGGTGGGATTGGGGGGGTGGGAGGGAGGGAGATGCAGGGGGGAAGATATATGGGGACATATGTATATGTATAACTGATTCACTTTGTTATAAAGCAGAAACTAACACACCATTGTAAAGCAATTATACTCTAATGAAGATGTTAAAAAAACAAAAAACAAAAAACCTCAAAATGGGTGAAAGACCTAAACGTAAGACCAGACACTATAAAACTATTTGAGGAAAACATAGGCAGAACACTCTTTGACATAAATCGCAGGAAGATATTTTTTGATTCACCTCCTAGTGTAAAAAAAATTAAAAAAAATAATAAGCAAATGGGACCTAATGAAACTTAAAACTTTTACACAGCAGAGGAAATCACAAACAAAACGAAAAGACGACCCTCAGAATGGCAGAAAATATTTGCAAATGAAGCAGCTGACAAGGGCTTTATCTCAAAAATATTCAAAGAGTTCATGTAGCTCAATATCAAAAAAACAAAACACCCAATCAAAAAATGGGGGGAAGATCTAAATAGACATTTCTCCAAAGAAGACATACAGGTGCCTGAAAAGAACATGAAAAGATCCTCAACATTGCTAATTATTAGAGAAATGTAAATCAAAACTACAATGAGGTATCACCTCACACTGGTGAGAATGGCTATCATCAAGAAATCTACAAACAATAAATGCTGGAGAGGGTGTGGAGAAAAGGGAATCCTCCTCACTGTTGGTGGGAATGTAAATTGGTTCAGCCACTATGGAGAACAGTATGGAGGTTCCTTAAAAATTTAAAAATAGAACTACCATATGACCCAGTAGTCCTACACCTAGGCAGATACCCAGAGAAAACCATAATTCAAAAAGATATGTGCACCCCAATGTTCATTGCAGTATTATTTACAATAGCCAGAACTTGGGATCAACCTTAATGTCCAACAGAAGAATGGACAAAGAAGATGTGGTACATATATACAATGGAATATTACTCAGCCATAAAAAAGAACTAAATAATGCCTTTTGCATCAACATGGATGGACCTAGAGATTGTCTTTTCTCCATTGCATATCATTTCCTCCTTTGTCATAGATTGGGTGACATATATGTGTGGGTTTATCTCTGGGCTTTGTATCCTGTACTATTGATCTATATTTCTGTTTTTGTGCCAGTACAATACTGTCTTGATTACTGTAGCTTTGTAGTATAGTCTGAAGTCAGGGAGTCTGATTCCTCTAGCTCTGTTTTACTCTCTCCAGATTTTTTTGGCTATTTACAGCTTTTCTGTTTCCATGCAAATTGTAAATTTTTTTTTGTTCTAATTCTTTGAAAAATGCCATTGGTAATTTGTAGGGATTGCATTGAATCTGTGGATTACTTGGGTTAGTACAGCCATGTTGACAATATTGATTTTTCCAATACATGGTATATCTCTCCATCTGTTTGCATTATCTTTGATTTCTATCATCAGTGTTTTATAGTTTTGTGAGTACAGGTCTTTTGTCTCCTTAGGTAGGTTTATTCCTAGGTATTTTATTCTTTTTGTTGCAATGGTAATTGGGAGTGTTTCCTTAATTTCTCTTTCTGATCTTTCATCATTAGAGTATAGGAATGCAAGAGATTACTGTGCATTAACTTTATATCCTGCAACTTTACTAAATTCATTGATTAGCACTAGTAGTTTTCTGGTAGCATCCTTAGGATTTTCTCTCTATATATAGTATTATGTCATCTGTGAACAGTGACTGTTTTACTTCTTCTTTTCCAATTTGTTTTCCTTTTATTTCTTTTTTTTTTCTCTGATTGCCATGGCTAGGACTTCCAAAACTATGTTAAATAAAAGTGGAGAGAGTGGACATCCTTGTCTTTTTCCTCATCTTGGAGGAAAGCTTTCAGTTTATCAACATTATGAATGATGTTTGCTGTGGGTTTGTCATATATGGCCTTTTTTATGTTGAGGTAGATTACCTCTATGCCCACTTTCTGGAGAGTTTTTATCATAAATGGGTGTTGAATTTTGTCAAAAGCTTTTTTTTTTGCATCTATTGAGATGATCATATGCTTTTTATTCTTAATTTGTTAATATGGTGTATCACACTGATTAATTTGTGTGTATTGAAGAATCCTTGCATCCCTGGGATAAATCCAATTTTATCATGGTGTATGCTCCTTTTAATGTGTTGCTGGATTCTGTTTGCTGTTATTTTTTTGAGGATTTTTGCATCTATATTCTTCAGTGATATTGGTCATAGAATTCGCCTGTGAAGCCCTCTGGTCCTGGACTTTTGTTTACTGAAAAAATTTTTTAAATTTATTTTATTTATTTTTGGCTGCATTGGGGTTTTTTTTTGCTGTGCATGGGCTTTCTCCAATTGTGGTGAGTGGGGGTTAATCTTGGTTACAGTGCACGGGCTTCTCATTGTGGTGGCTTCTCTTTGTTGTTGAGCATGGGCTCTGGGTGTGTGGGCTTCAGTAGTTGCAGCATGCAGGCTCACTGCTTGTGGCTCACGGGCTCTAGAGCACAGCCCCCACAGTTGTGCCACATGTGCTTAGTTGCTCCGCGGCATGTGGGATCTTCCCAGACCAGGGCTTGAACCTGTGTCCCCTGCATTGGCAGGCAGATTCTTAACCACTGCACCACCAGGGAAGCCCTACTGGAAGATTTTAATTACAGTTTTAATTTCATTACTTGTGATTGGTATGTTCATGTCTTCTAATTCTTCTTGGTTCATTTTTGGAAGGTTGTACATTTCTAAGAATTTTTCCATTTCTTCCACGTTGTCCATTCTATTGGCATAGTGTTGCTTGTGTAGTCTCTTATGATCCTTTGTATTCCTGCATTGTCAGTTATAATTTCTCCATTTCATTTCAAATTTTATTGATTTGAATTCTATCCTTTTTTCTTGATGAGTCTGGTTAAAGGTTTATCAATTTTTTTTATGTTCTCAAGGAATCAACTTTTAGTTTTATTGATCTTTACTATTGTTTTCTTCATTTCTATTTCATGTATTTCTACTCTGCTCTTTATGATTTCTTTCCTTTTATTAACTTTGGGGGTTTCATTCTTCTTTCTCTAGTTGCTTTAGGTGTAAGGTTAGATTTTTTATTTGAGACTTTTCTGGTTTCTTGAAGTGAAATTGAATTGCTATAAACTTCCCTCTTAGAACTGCTTTTGCTGTGTCCCATAGGTTTTGGGTTTTCATGTTCTCATTGTCATTTGTTTCTATGTACTTTTTGATTTCTTCTGTGATCTCTTAGTTATTTAGTAGCATAATGTTTAGCCTCCATTTGTTTGTGTTTTTTCCAGTTTTTTTCCCTGTAATTGATTTCTAATCTCATAGTGTTGTGGTCAGAAAAGATTCTTGATATGATTTCAATTGTTTTAAATCTACCAAGTCTTGATTTGTGACCCAAGATGTGATATATCCTGGAGAATGTTCCATGTGCACTTGAGAAGAAAGTGTATTCTGCCACTTTCGGGTGGAATGTTCTATAAATATCAATTAAATCTATGTGGTCTATTGTGTCATTTAAAGCTTGTGTTTCTTTGTTTATTTTCTCTCTGGATGATCTGTCTATTGATGTAAGTGGGGTGTTAAAGTCCGCCACTATTATTGTGTTACTGTCGATTTCCCCTTTCATGACTATTAGCATTTGTCTTATATATTGAGGTGCTCCTATGTTGGGTGCATGTATATTTACAATTGTTATATCTTCTTTTTTGATTGATCCCTTGATCATTATGTAGTGTCATTTCTTGTCTCTTGCAACAGTCTTTATTTTAAAGTCTATTTTTTCTGATATGAATATTGCTACTCCATCTTTCTTTTGATTTCCATTTGCATGGAATATCTTTTCCCATCCCCTCGCTTGCTGTCTGTATGTGTCCCTAGGACTGAAATGGGTCTGTTGTAGAGAGCTTATATACGGATCTTGTTTTTGTATCCATTCAGCCAATCTGTGTCTTTTGGTTGGAGCACTTAATCTATTTACATTCAAGATAATTATTGATATGTATGTTCCTATTGCTATTTTCTTAATTGTTTTGTGTTTGTTTATGTGGGTCTCTTTCTTCTCTTGAGAAGAGAAGCTTAGAGAAGAGAAGCCACTTAGAGAAGCTCCTTTAGCATTTGTTGGAAATTTGGTTTGGTGGTGCTGAATTCCCTTAGCTTTTGCTTGTCTGTAAAGCTTTTCATTTCTCTGTTGAATCTGAGTGAGATCCTTGCTGGGTAGAGTAATCTTGGTTGTAGGATTTTCCCTTTCATCACTTTAAATATATCCTGGCACTCCCTTCTATCCTACAGAGTTTCTGCTTAAAAACCAGCTGATAACCTTATAGGAATTCTCTTTTACATTATTTGTTGCTTTTCCCTTGATGCTTTTAACATTTTTCCTTGAATTTATGTTTTTTAGTTTGATTAATATGTGTCTTAGTGTGTTTCTTCTTGGGTTTATGCTGTATGGGACTCTGTGTTTCCTGGACCTGTATGGCTATTTCCTTTCCCATGTCAGGGAAGTTTTTGACTATAATCTCTTCAAATATTTTCTCAGACCCTATCTTTTTATTTTCCTCTTCTGGGACCCCTATAATTCAAATTTTGGTGAATTTAATTTGTCCCAGAGGTCTCTGAGGGTGTCCTCATTTCTTTTCAGTCTTTTTTCTTTATTCCATTCCATGGCAGTTATTTTCACCATTCTATCCTCCAGTTCACTTATCTGTTCTTCTGCCTCAGTTATTCTGCTATTGATTCCTTCTAGTGTATTTTTCATTTCAGTAATTGTGTTGTTCATCACTGTTTTTTTGTTCTTTAGGTCTTGTATGTCCTTGTTAAACATTTCTTTTATTTTCTCAATCCATGCCTCCATTTCTATTACTACTTGGATCATCTTTACTATTGTTGCTCTGAATACTTTTTCAGTTATGTTGCCTATTTCCTCTTCATTTATTTGCTCTTGTAGGTTTTTACCTTAATCCTTCATCTGTAACATATTTTTTGGTCATCTCATTTTTTTGATGGGTGCAGCTGTGTTCCTGTCTTGCTGATTGTTTGACCTGAGGCATCCACCACTGGAGTTTGCAGGCAGTTAGTTGGAGGCAGGTCTTGTCGCCGAGATGAGGGCCTCTGGGAGAGCTCACACTGACTAATATTCCTGGTACCTGAAGATCTCTGTTAGTCCAGTGGTTTGGACTTGGTGCTCCAACCACAGGTGCTCAGGTCTCCTCTATGTTAATTATGTCAATGGTTTGTCTCATACATTGTGGGTTTTTCCCTCACTTTGTCATTTGCCAAACTCTCTCATGGAGTTTCCTGGCATACAGTATTTAACAAATATATCTATACCTGTATCTATATCTATGTTTATACTCAAACCAACCATCTCTTCATTTTAGTTTTGTCTTGAGTGTTATTTTTTGAAAGTTTTCACTCCTTTCGAATATATTTGGAATTTATATTCATTTTAAGATGTCAGAAAGAAACACATTTTTTTGATTAGTGCAGAGTTTCACCAGAATATATATTATGGACACTATTTCTGTGGGATGTTACCAGGGTTAGTCAAAAGAAGGATTCTATGATCAAGTAAATTTGGGAAACACAAGGTTTAACCAAAACCATCAGGTTTCTTTGCTGAAAAATTATCAGAGTGGAGCCTATTCATTACAATATTATTTGAAATAGCAAAGCACTAGGAGCAATCCAAATATAAATCAATATCATGCCAGATAAATAAGTTATGATTTTTCTATACAAAGTAATACTATGCAGCTGTAAAGAAAAAAATGAGACTATTTGCTTAATACTAAGGGGAAAGAATATCTGAGTTAAACTGTAAGTGGAAGAAACAAGAATATGGTATGTCATATATGACACTTTGTGTTAAGAAAGGAGACAATTAGAATATGTAGTCAAACCCTTTTTGATAAGCAGAGAGGAATTTTGGAAAGCTCACAAGAAACTGAGAACAAAACAGATGGAGAGATATACCATGTTCTTGGATTGGAAGAATCAATATTGTGAAAATGACTATACTACCCAAAGCAATCTACAGATTCAATACAATCCCTATCAAATTACCAATGGCATTTTTTTTTAAAGAACTAGAACAAAAAAATCTTAAAATTTGTATGGAGACACAAAAGACCCCGAATAGCCAAAGCAGTCTTCAGGGAAACAAACGGAGCTGGAGGAATCAGACTCCCTGACTTCAGACTATACTACAAAGCTACAGTAATCAAGACAATATAGTACTGGCACAAAAAGAGAAGCATAGATCAATGAAATAGGATAGAAAGCCCAGAGATAAACCCACGCACATATGGTCAACTAAACTATGAGAAAGGAGACAAAGATGTACAATGGAGAAAAGACAATCTCTTCAATAAGTGGTGCTGGGAAAACTGGACAGCTACATGTAAAAGAATGAAATTAGAACCCTCCCTAACACCATACACAAAATTAAACTCAAAATGGATTAGAGACCTAAGTGTAAGACCAGACACTGTAAAACTCTTAGAGGAAAACATAGGCAGAATACTCTTTGACATAAATCACAGCAAGATCCTTTTTGATCCACCTCCTAGACTAATGGAAATGAAAACCAAAATAAACACATGGGACCTAATGAAACTTAAAAGCTTTTGCACAGAAAAGGAAACTACAAACAAGATGAAAAGACAACCCTCAGAATGGGAGAAAATATTTGAAAATGAATCAATGGACACAGGATTAATCTCCAAAATATATAAACAGCTCATGCAGCTCAATATTAAAAAAAAACAAATAACCCAATCAAGAAATGGGCAGAAGACCTAAATAGACATTTCTCCAAAGAAGACATACAGATGGCCAAGAAGCACATGAAAAGCTGCTCAATATCACTAATTATTAGAGAAATACAAATCAAAATTACAATGATGTATCACCTCACACCAGTTAGAATGGACATCATTAGAAAATCTAAAAATAAGAAATGCTGGAGAGGGTGTGGGGAAAAGGGAACCCTCTTGCACTGTTGGTGGGAATGTAAAATGATACAGCCACTATGGAGAACAGTATGGAGGTTCCTTTAAAAACTAAAAATAGAATTACCATATGACCCAGCAATCCCACTACTGGGCATATACACTGAGAAAACCATAATTCAAAAAGACACATGCCCCCCTATGTTCATTGCAGCACTGTTTACAATAGCCAGGTCATAGAACAACCTAAATGCCCATTGACAGAGGAATGGATAAATAAGATGTGGTACATATATACAATGGAATATTACTCAGCCATAAAAAGGAATGAAATTGGGTCATTTGTAGAAATGTGGATGGATCTAGAGACTGTCATATAGAGTGAAGTAAGTCAGAAAGAGAAAAACAAATATCAAATATTAACGCATATATGTGGAACCTAGAAAAATGGTACAGATGAACCGGTTTGCAGGGCAGAAATAGAGACACAGATGTAGAGAACAAACATATGGACACCAAGGGGGGAAAGTGGCGGGGTAGGCGTTGTGCTGTGATGAATTGGGAGATTGGGATTGACATATATACATTAATATGTATAAAATGTATAACTAATAAGAACCTGCTGTATAAAAAATAAATTAATTAAAATTTAAAAATTCAAAAGAAACTAAGAACAGTGGTTAGAGGGAGAAATCTTTTTTCTGATTACTTTTGAAACTTACTGGTTTTTAAACCACATGAATATATTATATTAAAAAAGTAAATAAAAAATTTAAAAATGGAAAGCCTCTTAGAGGCTTCAGTACACTAATGTAATTTTGACTCTCTAAGTTGTGGGTAGCTGTGAGTTATGTGGTTACCCATAATGGTTACTTATAAACTCATTCAAGTTACAAAATCCTACAGAATTTGGGGTTCTCACGTTTCCAAAAAAATTATGGAAAAATCGTTTCAGAATTCACATGTTATCTGTAGCATATACTATATATAAAATTTTATATTCTTGGGTTTCTGTGTGTGTGTATGTATGTGTGTGTGTGTGTCTGTGTGTGTGATTTTTATTCTGTTTTTTATTGACCAATTCTATCCTCAGTATTGAGTATTTTCATATCTGAAAGAACAAGCCACTTCTTATATTTCTTTTTTGTTATTTTGCTGATATCAAAATTAATTCTTCTTTTTCAACATTTTCTTGAACTATTTTTATCCATTTATTCTTTCAGATGATTTGCTTTATCAGCCACCTAAACATACTTGTTGGAATAGTTTGAGAAGAACTGATATCTTCATGGAATTACATAAAGACAGAAGGGCGTTTCCACCTTTTTGGCTATTGTGAATAATGCTGCTATGAACATTGGTGTACAAAAAAAAAATGTATATAGAAGGGAGACTGTTTCCTATATACCCTTAGATAATTTCCAGGTTTTGGATCATGTGAAATGTTTCTCAAGTATTCTGTTATGCCATTCAGTAAAGTCTAAAATAGCATGATTTTTTTGTTTTTCTTCATATAATGCCTATTTCTTAATTTTCTGGGGTTTTCTTTGTTTGTTTCTGTTGTAAAGAAGATGTGTTATTCACTTTATTTTCTCAAGGATTATTATTGATATAAACTATTTTTTTCTTTAATACATATTACCTTTTAAAAATTTTATTTTTGACATTTATTGAGACAAATATATACTTCCCTTTGACCAATTCATTTGATAAAATAAAATAACAATTTACTGATAACTTACTAACGTTATTGTTGGAAGAAGTCATGCTCAAAAAATAAAACATTGTTATTTTAATATAATTTTGAATTCTTTTGTGTGGATCTCTTATCTATAGTTGGAAATGGAATTGGCCTAAATGTTTGTTTTTGGAGCTTAGTTTGTCAACTTTTTACATTTAGGTCATACCAAATGCATATAATAAATTAGCAAGTTCTCCATATGGTTCTGAACTCATTAAGAGTTTATAAGGTATTTGAAAGAAATTTTCTGCACAAATTTTGATTCCATTGCCTTTTATAATTGTAACTCTTGAACAGTATTTTCATTCTTCGCCTCTCAAGCTGCATTAATGTGATTTACAGTTTTGTAGAAAATTGTCCATTTAATCTTACATTCAATTACACTTTCAGGCCTGGTTGTGTTTTCTCTTTCAGTAAGGTCAGCTATCTCTGGAAATTTAACATGACAGCACAAAGGAATCCCAAATTTGGTAGTCCCATCTTTTTCAAGCTTACACTTTCACCTCCAAATTAGGCGTTGCCATATGTATTGCACATGACTTCCCATGGTGGCTACTGCCTCCTCTTTGTCTCTATCTGTGCAATATCTACCAGAAAGGTAGTGAAATTTATGGCATTTTTATGGCAACCTTCCTAGTTTCTGCATTAATGTAGGCTTCTTCTCCTTCTCCTTCTTTTTTTAAAATTTTATTTACTGTAAATTTTTTGTCTGAGTGTCAGGGTTAAAGACTTGCTTTTGTGCAACCATTTTCCCCTGAAATATCAATGCACTTTTCATTATCAGTTTAACTGCTTTCCATCAACAGCAGTGACAATACTAGGAGTGCTGGGCTATATAAATGTCGTGGGTGTCAGGGAGGAGATTAATCATACAAGCTAGCATAAACAGTCCTGGAACCACTAATATGCTGACACCCTTTTGGCAAGGCCTGGAGCAGCTTGGTAAAGGATCCACACTTGTTTTTTATTTGTGAAATAATCAAGAATGTGGAAAATTGGGGAAGTAAACTACAGGTACTTTTTCTAATATTCTTTTTTCCTTCTTATTCTCCACCAATTAGTTGATTTTTAATTTTCATTATTATTAATGAAACTAAAGGATATGTATAAATGTAAATATTTCAGCTAAGATGACGGGATATGACATACAAAAGACAAAATGCTATAAATAAAGACAGTCTTCTGTTACAATTGGTACTAATAAAGAATTATATTAGAGGACCTCCCTGGTGGTGCAGTGGTTAAAAATCCACCTGCCAGATGTAGAGAATGGACTTCAGGACACAAGGAGGGGGAAGGGTAAGCTGGGACGAAGTGAGAGAGTGGCAGTGACATATATACACTATGAAATGTAAAATAGATAACTAGTGGGAAGCAGCTGCATAGCACAGGGAGATCAGCTCAGTGCTTTGTGACCACCTATAGGGGTGGGATAGGGAAGATGGGAGGGAGAAGCAAGAGGGAAAGGATATGGGGATATATGTATATGTATAGCTGATTCACTTTGCTATACAGCAGAAACTAACACAACATTGTAAAGCAATTATACTCCAATAAAGATGTTTAAAAAAAAAAAGAATCTGCCTGCCAATGCAGGGGACTAGGGCTTGGAGCCCTAGTCTTGGAAGATCCCACATGCCACAGAGCAACTAAGCCCATGTGCCACAACTACTGAGCCTGCATGCCAAAATTACTGAAGCCCATGCACCTAGAGCCCATGCTCTGCAAGAAGAGAAGCTACCACAATGAGAAGCCCGTGCACTGCAGCGAAGAGTAGCCCCCAGTCGCCACAACTAGAGAAAGCCCGAGGGCAGCAACGAAGACCCAATGCAGCCAAAAATAAATAAAATGAATAAATTTATAAAAAATAAAAGAATTATATTAGAGTTAATATATCCACGTTCATGTACACTTTCACAAAATCTCCAGGTAATTATAGTCATGAGTGATGCTGTTTTCTGACATAGTTTCCTTTCCCAGGACTATTGGTAATATTTGTAATTCAGATAAGCACATCTTACTTCATGCTAAAACTTTACCACAAAGTTATGTACAAAGAAGTTTAATTAACAGAAAATGACATATGACCAATATTAATAAATGATTCAGGGAAGCTGAAATTCCCCAGGCTGCCTAAATCTCATTCTTTGGGATGTATTTCTCATTTTTCATCCTTATTATAGACTTTTTCTTGGCCATATTGGTGAGCCCTCTGATAAAGAAATATTGACTCATTCATCTTCCTTGTCCTCAGGGGTATTACCCCATAACCTTCCAGGGCCACGGCAACTTGACACCCTGGATAGCATCCTCAAGAGTGGGCTTGGATCCAAATAATTTTGAAAGCTACTGAATTTGCATTTTTCAAAGCCAAATATTTCTTCTTTATACTTTAATTTTTCTTTTACTGTGCTTTTTTTCTCCATCGGGAAGAGTTACTTTTGGTTACCCGTGAAATTTTTCTTCCTCACCAGTCAATCACTCTACCATTACAGGACTTCCTAGGTAGTGTCACAGTTTCACAAGAGCAGTCACAGCTGCCAAGTTGCTAAAATTATGGCAGGACTCAATCACAAACTATGACAATACTATATTAATAATGAACTCAAGTCTCCAGTTTCATGAATAATTTTAGAATAACATTCCATAACTGCAGATTGTAGACATAAACAGTGGATGACAGAAGAAATTGAACCTGTCCCTGCAGGGATCTAGGGATGTAGCTAGAAGCAGCCTGCTTATGAAGTTTGCTGTTTTATCTTACTAGTCAGCTAAGGGAAATCACTAATCAATTTTCAAAGAAGGAGATTAGTTAAAAAAACTATTATTTACATATGCATACACACATATATGTTCACATCAAATTGTACAAGCATGTATAATGACATAAGAAATTCTTTATGATATGGTAAATGGCGGATTATAAAATGTAAATACAAATGATTCAAACTATGAAAAAAATTCAACCCCGTTCCAATAAGAGAAATGCATTTTTAACTTTAGTGGGTAAAAATCTAAAATCTTGACAATACAGTCTGTTGACGAGGCTGTGGAGAAACAGAGACTTTCACACATTTCTGGTGGGAATGTAAATTAGTATGGAAGGCCAATATAAAAATTTGACCCAGCAATTCCATTTTGGGGATTTTTATGCTCCACATAGCCTTACATTATAAATGTAAAGGTTATTCATGACAGCAATCCAATAGCAAAAGGCTGGAGACAATCCCAAGTCCACTAAAAGTGACTGGTTAAATAATATTGTACATTTATAACATGGAGTACTGTGTAGCTGAAAAAAAGAATAGAGAAGCTTTTCATGAACTGATATGAAAAGATCTCTAAGACGTATTAAGTTAAATAAAAAACAGAACAATGTGCATAATAAGCTACATTTTGTGTTACAAAAAGGGAAACAATCTATATTTGTGTTGACCTGTAGGTACACAAGACACTTCAAAAGAAACTAAGAACAATATTTCCCTGGATGGAAATTCATCAAAATGTTAGAGCCTTTGTAAATGATGGGAATATGGGTGATTAAAGAAATTATAAGAACTTTCATTATACCCCATAATTTATTTATATTTTTAAATGCAAAATGAAGTTTTAAATGATTTTCCAGGAAGATGAACCAAGTCTATCTGTAGCATTTTGTAGCCCAGATGTACGTGCTTATGAATAATAGCAGCAAGGGATGAGTGCTGTGGAGAGTCTATGGGCTTGTTCTCTGGTTAACATTTGTCACATCCTTCCAGGGACAATAATTTGTCCTAACCCCCATTAGACCAATTGGAAAAATTCCAAATGGGCTGATAGGAGTTAGCAAGGCAAAATGCAAATAACCATGAGAATGAAATGGGGCCCATCCATACTTCGGCTAATTCAGAGATGAGTACTTATGAATGTCACCCCAGGCACAGCCCACACTTCAGAAGATAATTTCTTATGGAGGAAATTTGGGGTTATCCCAATGGAAGCAGTATCTTGAGAGCTTGCAAAAGCAAAAACCTTTGGATAGCATTTAATTTTAAGTTAAATAAAAATGAAACATAAATTCCAGACAAAGTGCATAAGTCAAACTACTTGGCATTACGAGTAATTTTAAAGCAAACACTCATGCTACTACCATTGTGCTGGAGAAATATAATGCCATATCCTCAGAAGCAACTCCAAGTGTCCCTTCTTGATCACATCCCTGTCTCTCCCTTGAAAGATAATCACAGTCTTCACTTTCATGGTAACTACTTCTTTGCTTGCAGTTGTAGTATTACCACCTTTCATTTTGCTTGTTTTAAAACCTTATTTACAAGAGCCATTTATGCTGCATGGAGCTACATTTTGTTCATTCTGCCAACTACATAATATTCCATGGCATGCTTGTACCACAGTTAAAATATCCATCTAACTGAAGGCGGACATTTGGAATATCTCCAGTTTAGGGCTTTAAGAATGATGCTGATATAAACAATATCTAGATGTATGTGGGTTCATAGCATGAGTTTTTCTAGGGTAATTAATTACCCCTGAGTGAAATTGCAGGGTTATGGGGTATGAATAGTTTCTTCTTTTCTAGATACTACAAAATGTTTTCCAATGTGGTTTTATCAATGTATACTTTTAGCAGTCTACTAAGGTTCTTCACCAAAAGTTCTAAATGCTTAGTTTAGTCAGACTTCTGAACATTTGCTAGTCTAATAGGTAGATAGTAAGATCTCATTATGGTTTTAATTTTCATTTCACTGTTGATGAATGAAGTTGTGTGCCTCCTTATATATTAATTGGCCATTTAATATATAAGGATATCTTTTGCCTGTCCTTTTATTGGATTGCGTTTCTTTAAAAGTGTTTACTTTAATACATGTATTAATAAGAATCTAAATGATAAGTGATCAGGGTTAGAGGTTAACCATGTAGCCAGAAGGCAAATGCCAGACTTTCAAAGATTTTCAAAAGACCCAGATTTTCACAAAACCTTTTAGCGTAATTATCTGGCATAAATTATTCATCAGATGAATTGGGCCTAAGCATTTGCCCATCTTACTCCCTGCTGCCAGTTTTCTGCCCATGTACCCAGATCAATGAATGACGCTAACAACAGTAGGTAACATTCACTAGATTCTTTCCAATGTGCATGGCACTGAGCTAAGCAAGTACCTTATTTACTTCTCTCAACACCTCTATATGGACTGTACTATTAGGCTTAGGAGCTTGAATAACTTGACTATTACGACTCAACTAGAGAGAGATGTAGCTGGGAGTTGATCACTCATTTAACTCTCAAGCCTATGCTCTTACCCTGTCTCAAAATAAAATTTCATTATGGTTTCAAATTTGGAATTACTGTGTACTGTGGAAATGGCAATCATTAGTTCTAATAAAAGAGAATATAATAAAGTACTTAGTTTAGAACTGATGGAATTTAAATTCCCTAAAAAATATATCATGATGCATTATGACAGATACTGACAAAAATAAAATAGGTTTGCATAAAGCTTACACTTATGTTTGTATCACAGACAATATGTGAATGGCAAATGTGGATGCTTTCAACTTACCACTGCATCTATAAACATTTTATACATCTTGAATAGATAAAATCAGGAGCTCTTATTCCAGGCCCATTTGTTTTTAGGTTAAAATCATGAAATAAACAATAATGGCAAACCTAACCATGCATCCAGTAGCAGTTACCCAAAATTCTTTAAAGGTAACTTGAAAGGACAGTCCAAAACATTGAGTCTCAAAGGGACTTTCTAATCATTAGTAAGCATAAAACAGAAAAATGTTTAAAAGTAAAACACTATTGTTTCTTGCATGAGATCCCAGAGATCTGTGAGAAAATAAACCTTTATTTCCAAGTTAAAATTTGAATTTGTTGGAAGATAAAAGAACTGTGCTTATTTGAAGCAAAAAGTTTCAGAAAGGTGATCAGACTTTGAAAAGCTCACAAGAACTAAGAACTGAGCTAAGGTCCATGAAGTTGACGGCAGTTTCTGAAGCAGTTTATATAATGAACTTTAATTCAGAGGGGTTTTTTTTCCCCCTTTTGAGGGAAGGTTCTGGCTTGAACATGTTCATGGGTCCCGTACAGCTTGTAAAGCTATGTTCTTTCTCCCACTGTGACTCTGCTCAGGCTTGTAGTTTCACTTGAAAGAAAAATGTTCAACATCTCCTAGGCTAAGCATTAATCCTCCCACTGCCTGATCAATTAAATCCCGCTGTCTGTGTCTGGAAGGCAAAGTCTGAACTTTATGTATTGCTTTCTGACAGGCTACATTTCCATGCTCCATGGAACAGATGCAGTAGTGTAACTCTGTGTGCAACAGGATTTTGGACCCTCAAATCTAGAGGGCCAACAGGTACAGTGTCTCATTTTACCATTTAATAAGTTCAAAGGTCTATAATGATTATATTATACTATCTAATGAATTTAGTTCAATAACAGTATCTTATCTTTCGTATGGCATTTAATAGCTTACAAGGCGAGAATACATTATCTTGTTTGCTCTTCAAAACAGTTTTTTATGTGAGGCAGTGCTTTATCATATTCCATTTAACAACGAGGAGAGACTGTGCTCTTGCCCAGGGTCACATAGCTAGAAACTGGCAATCTTGTAATTAACACCCAGATCTTCTGATTCTAATACAAGTGGTCTTTCTTTTACAATTCACTTAATAAACCCAAGATTGGAAAATTATAGAGGACTTTCAAAAGGAGCCATATTATCAATGTGCTTTGAATCCAGAAAACTGATGATAATATAAATGTCAAATTGCTGCTCACTTGAATAGAACAAAACAAAGAATAAGCCATTTTAATGTTGCCTCTAAGATAAGAAATTTTGGAAAATGTGCCAAGATAGCTTTAAAAAGCCCTAAATGTGATCGGTCAGGCCGCTGGAAGAGAAACAGGCTTGTCCTGTGGGGGACCTGTTACTCATAAGGTCTCAATGTTCTGGCCTTGCCTTCCCATGCATTTCACATGTATAGGTATTTTTCCAGCTGCAAAATCCTAGAAGGTAGGTGTTTTGGTTTAGTTTTCCCCAGAGACACATCCTGAGATAAAGATTCAGGTGCAAATGACTTATTTGGAAGGAGAAAGAAACACTAGTAGGGAGTGGGGCTAACAAAGCGTGTGTCATTGAGCCAGCTGCTACCAGGGTGACTGGAGCTTAATCCCAAGAGGAAACCCTGAACACAGTAAAACACACACCTCAGAGACCTCCCACCTGAAGTGGGAGGGAGCTGGGGTGTTCATATGCCAACTCCCATCAGTTTGTGTGTGTTTTTTTTTTGGTTGAGTTGGGTCATTGTTGCTGTGTGCAGGCTCTCTCTAGTTGCGGTGAGCGGGGGCTACTCTTCATTGCAGTGTGCGGGCTTCTCATTGCGGTGGCATCACTTGCGGAGCACGGGCTCTAGGCGTGTGGGTTTCAATAGCTGTGGCTCGCAGGCTTTAGAGCACGAGCTCAGTAGTTGTGGTGCACTGGCTTAGGTTGCTCCATGGTATGTGGGACCTTCCCAGACCAGGGCTTGAACCCCTGTCCCCTGCATTGGCAGGCGGATTCTTAACCACTGCACCACCAGAGAAGTTCCCCCATCAGTTGTTTTTGAGAGCTGCTGGGAGTGTGGAGGGAAAGATAATTCCCTTACCCTCTGGCATGCTGTGCAAGAGGGCAAAATGGCACTCTATAGGGTAGGAAAAAGTTCCCAGGCAAAGAAATGCAGACACTGGCAGGGCAAAGTCACTGGTAAGAGGGACACGGTAGTGTGCCCAAATGGTATGCTATATCAGGATCCAGGTCTTATATTTTAAAACTTTTCATTCAAAGTCCAGAATAGTATTTGGGACATAACAGTCTCCTGAAAATTATGGACACATCAACCTGACACAGAGTGGTTGTGAGAAATGTTTACAAATTAAAACCTAACATACAAATTAAATCCTAACCACCAGAAGAACAAAAGAAAGAAGGAACAAGAAAGGGCAAAGAAGGCACTGAAATTCATCTCTACTCACACTTTCTCATAAATCTTGTTGGGATGCTCCGGCCAATCGATCATGCACACCACTCGGTTGGGCATGGTCTCTGTGGTTGAGTAGTAGCCCTGGGGGAAGGCCAGGAGGAGAGCCAGGACCCAGATGACGCAGATGACCACCTTGGTGGCTGTGGCCGACAGTCGGGGCTGGAGGGGGTGGATGATGGCCATATACCTGGAACAGAGAAGAAAGGACAAAAATTCCAATTTGGTCACCAAAATCTGCATTAGTGATTATGTATTGTTCCTGCCCAGTGAAAAATTCTCCAGAAGCCCTTTGAGTCCTGGTGATTTTTACAATTATTTTCTTTTTCATATTCTATCCTTAAGTTTTATGACTTTTATGACATAAATGCTAAACTCAGCCATATATTTTTAATATTTTAGAACCCATCTAGCAACATTTCAGGAGAGAAATTTTCATCCTTGTCCTTATGCTAGGGACATGATGCCTAAGTATATGTCAGTGGTTTACAGTGAAATAAGAAAAATAAGAACAACTTTGGGAATTTAGCCAATGTAAAGCCTATTTTTACCTTTTTTGGATTAAGGAATAATGGTGATAGAAATAGTAGTTTTTAAAGTCCTGGTGTGGCAATTTTAAAGGCTAGCAATCCTGTACAGGTCCATACAATTTGAAGGGAAGTGAATGTGTACAAATGAGAAAGCAGTGGCCTAAAGCTAACAAAAAACCAATAGCTCCTGGAGAAATCTTCACCAATTCTTTGAACATCTAGAAGTCAGTGTATGGCTAACAAAGTATGCTTCATGAAGAGAAAGAGACTCTCCACCTCCTGAGACAGACACACTTGAGCATATCAAAGCCCAGGGTAGATGAAACCTCTCTGCAGGAAGAGGGAAGCAAAGTGAATGATGACTTTAGGTCTGGAGCCATTTCTCCATCTCTTACTTGGGATCAAGCACTGAGTGGTGTCATCTGAATGAGTGTCCACGTCTGAATTTGTGTATAGACTTTGAGATTTTAGAATTAACAAATGTTCCAATCAGCATTTCATATCAGTTATAGTCACATCAATTCTGCCTCCTGCATTGAAAAAATCACCTACCTTTTAAAGGAATAGGTTTAGCCCAGTCCCCTAACACCCCTGCCCCGAGCTTTTGAGGTGTGTGGTGGACAGGAACGAAGCAGCTTGGGATGGAACACAGCTCACGCCCCTTCTAGGGTACTGCTCCCTTCCCCCATGTTGTGAGGACCCCTCCTGCCTGGAATCTTGTTCTCCAGTGGATGCTGGACTCAAAGTGGCTGAAGTCAAGTACTCCTACCTCACTGGCCTGGTTACAGGGTCCTCACTTGGGGAAGGGGAGCCATGCCAACCTCTTTTCCCATCCCTTTGTTACTATTTTGCACTCTTAACACCTGCCAATAAATATTGTCTACACTGAAAACAATTATTTTTTGCAGAGTTCATGGATCCATCCCTTAAAATATGCATTTTTTTTTCACAGTAGGAATTATGTCTTATACCGCCTTTTGGGTTTAAGTATCTGACAAAGTCTCCGAATCATGCATTTGATTCTCTGACAGGCAGGTGTTTCTGGCTTCCATGGGACTGAATAGTCAATGGAGACTTCAGAAATGAGCAGACAAATAGAACAGCTGTCAGCTGGCTCCAAATAATTCCACATAATTCTTTTCTACAGTCTTTGGACTCTAGGATCTCTAGGCTGGAACTGGGGCCAGGCTTACAAGGAAAGCAATTTCATTCAGTATGTGCACTACAAATTCACACTGTGCACCTGCCGCACGCAGAGCACTGTGTTTCCTTGTGAACTCCGAGCTTCTAATTTCTCCAAGGAGAAAACGCATATAAATAAACAGCCACAAAACATGACAGTAGGATATGTGACCTCAAGTGGTAATCTGATAAATACCTCAGAGCCTTAGGGAGGCTGCAGATTCGGAATGGCAGGTGGATTATTGAAGAGGCTTAAAGGGGTGTGCTTGGCTGGATTTGGGGTGAGCCTGCTGAGCATCTGGCTTGAAGGGCAAGAAGCATTCAGAGACTTCCTCCCTTCTCCATGTTATGATTAGTTAGATCTTCCCTGTCTGAGAAGCGTGATGGCTCAGTTTTCATGAAGGCTTCCCTGATTGTCCTTTTATAGAATACCTTTTAGAATAACTTTTCCTAGATTTTCTTGCTAGGGACTTAGGCTTTCCTTCTCTGGTCTGTAAGAGTGATGGCACAGACAGTGTTCAGTATATGAAAGAATATTAGGATGCCTCAGGTCAGCTTTTACACATGTAATCAGAACTGATGATAGCTCCCCGGAAGGAAATCCCCAGGATCTTTTCCTTCTCCCTCTTTTGGAAAGTGGTTAGGTAGTCTTTTTTAAAATTTATTTTATTCAAGTATTGTTGATTTATAATATAGTGTTAGTTTCTACTGTACACCAAAGTGGTTTATATATATATATATATATATATGTACATTCTAAGGGTTGATAGTAATTTTTTTCCTTGTGATGAGAGCTCTTAGGATTTATTCTCTTAACAACTTTCATATATAACATACAGCAGTGTCAATTATATTTATCATGTTGTACATTACACCCTTAGTACTTTTTTATCTTATAATGAAAATTTGTACCTTTTGGCTACTTTTACCCAATTCCCACTCCCCCAACCCCCACCTCTGAAAACCACAAATCTGATCTTCTTTTTCTATGAGTTTGTTTGTTTTTGAAGTATAACACTATGTTAGTTCCTGGTATACAGCATAGTGATTGGATATTTCTATGCAGTTCAAAATGATCACCATAAGAAGTCTGGTTGTGATCTGTCACCATAAAAAGATATTACATAATTATGGACTTCCCACACTGTACATTTCATACCCATGTCTCTACTCTTATTTGAATATTTTAGTCATGACATATCAGCAAGTCACTGTGCCCCTCCTTTGTCAAACACACAAAAGTGTCAGCATGACTCTGAAAATGTTATCACCTATTTGGGAAATATAATTATGCTTTAACAAAAGGACACTAAGTGTAGGTAGTCTTGAAGTCAGGAGAGAGCGGAATTAGGAATAGACTTGCAAAAGATATTGTGGTGGAGGTGAGTAGTAATCTATAAATCTCTGGGCAAATTTCCCTGGTTGATTTGGTGGCTATAAAGTCTGTTACTCAACTACCATCTACAGAGCATTGAAAGGGCAAAGACAGGGATTTCCCTGGTGGCACAGTGGTTAAGAATCTGCCTGCCAATGCAGGGGATACGGGTTTGAGCCTTGGTTCGGGAAGATGCCACATGCCACGGGGCAACTAAACCTGTGCATCACAACTACTGAGCTTGTGCTGTAGAGCCCGTGAACCACAAATACTGAGCCCACACGCCACAACTACTGAAGCCCGCGTGCCTAGAGCCCGTGCTCCGCAACAAGAGAAGCCACTGTAATAAGCCCACGCACCCCAACGAAGAGTAACCTCTGCCTGCCGCAACTAGAGAATGCCCGCACGCAACAAGGAAGACCCAATGCAGCCAAAAATAAATAAATAAATTTATATATAAGAAAGAAAGGGCAGGGCTTCCCTGGTGGCGCAGTGGTTGAGAGTCCGCCTGTCGATGCAGGGGACACGGGTTCGTGCCCTGGTCCGGGAAGATCCCACATGCCGCGGAGCAGCTGGGCCCGTGAGCCATGGCCGCTGAGCCTGCGCGTCCGGAGCCTGTGCTCCGCGGCGGGAGAGGCCACAACAGTGAGAGGCCCGCGTACCGCAAAAAAAAGAAAGAAAGAAAGAAAGAAAGAAGGTAAAGACAACTCTCAACCTGCAGTGAATCAAGCATTGTCTGGCTACTTCCAACGGAGGTCCAGTATACTGCAGACCTGATGACCTTCTATACTTGGGGTGGTATCCTGAAAAGAATCCTGAGAAGTCTTGATTTCCCTCTTGGTTCTGCCTCTTTCCTGCTGCCTGACAGCAATGAAACCTTTGTTTCCTCTTTAGTCATGGGGTTGTTGTGGCAATCCTAGAATCAGAGCCAGTGGATGTGGATTTGTGCAATCACTATTGTCTTCTTTCCAATTTGCTGAAGGGCTGGACCTGGTTGGTCATGACTAGAGTCTCTTTTGAGTGTTTGTATTAAAATTGTAGAATTGCTTACTGAAGCATTTCCCAGAGACAAGATCTTTCCCCTACAAAGCTGGACATGCAGCCGTGAAGATGCCTGTCTCAGCTTCAGCACCTCCCAGGCTCCTGCTTTCACTGTGTCTGTGCATTCTCAGACTTCACAGGAGCTTAGAGAGGATGCACAAGGGAGAATGTGGTGATTACACTGTCTCTTTTGGATATTATTTCAAATGCAAATTTTTAATTTACTTTTAACTCAGAATAAATGTTCAGACTTTAATAAATTTAACCTAACAGTCATCCTCATGGCCGAATTGGTGATACATGGCTCAGAATCTAATGTGACTGGGGCTTAAGGGGGATCGCATAAGCATATCAGTGCTGTAGCTCCAAATGGGTGGCAGAAAGCCATATTTTATTTTTATTGCAAAAATTGTAATTTGGAAGCCCATTTCAGTTAACTCTGCCATTTCCTGAGTGTAGGCGCTATTTCAGTGACAGATAAAAGTATTGTACACATAAAGCCAGAGAGACTAAAAAAGATTGACTTTAAAAATGTATATATTTTCATTTGTATGAAATAGAGCCATTTATAAATCTCCTTCCTCCCTTTTTTTCTTTCTTCTTTCTCTCTCTTGCAATTCTCACTTCTGGGGTTTGTGTAATGCACTTCTTTCTTATTTACCCTAAATCTAGTACCACTTGGATGACTTGTCTGCAGAAGGATACATATTTCCTTTCTTACTGTCCATTTGTATTTTGGATTCCATTAACATACATTTATATATTTATTTGTAACCACCCTGAACAATTCTTGCTTATTCGCTTGTAAGTTATCACAGAGTAAGTGCTGCAAGCCCCAGGAAATTACATTCAATAAATATTTATTGACTACATTGCGCTCATGGGACTAGAAGGCAGTCAATGAAATGTCTTTCTAGTTTATGCATTAATCATCAGGCTACCAGAGAGACTGTATGGAGGCTGTGTGGGATGTAGATTATGTTCTCCACTTCAGGTTGTTTCAGTCCCGTGGTGGGCCATGAGCTCTGATTTGAATTGTATGTGGCCTCTCTGATGAAAACTTGAGGTGTTGTCTTCCTCTTGCATAATTTTGCTTTATAAAATGAACTCTCCATATAGTGCTTTAAGTCTGGCAAAATATAAGCCTGCACATTTTTAAAAACACAGAATGAAACAATCCTATTGTGAGAAAGAATTCCAATCTTCTGACAAGCTGCAGTATTCTCATAACTTTCACCTATACCAGCCCTAAGTCATTTGGCAAACAGAATGTCTTTCCTCTACTAGGATATCTGTCTCACCACATCCTTCTTCTACATTTCCCTTCCAATTCCAGTCCTTGCTCTCCCTTATCCACACTCACTTCTTCCTGTGATGGTACAAGTTTCCTTTGAGGGACTGCATCTCCCTGGGTTCAAATGACCAGGAGGGGTGACAGCTAAGAGCATGGCTATCTCTTCTCTCTTTATCCTCCACAGATTCTTTGAGGATGGTAGTTGCTGTGTCTTATTCATGCTGGTATCCTTGGCTTCCTCAGTGCCTAGGATATAGTAAATACTCAATGAAAGCTTAATTTAATAAATGAATATACAAATTTCTTGGCACATGGCAGGGGCTCTGTAAATGGTTGTTGAATAAAAATACATGCAGCAGGAGAAGTACATGCATATTATACCTTTGTTTCTCCCAGTCTGAACATATGTGAGAATAATTATTGCTCAGTGTTTTCTGTTGTACAGACATCCAGGATCATCCTGCAGGAGTGATCTCACTGGACCCAGGTCTTCAGAATTTCCTAGATCTTGACATTAAGCCCTTAAATTCCCAATAATTATTTGTCAAATAAATTCTGCATTGACCAGCATGTTGGGAACTGTACAAAACAAAACTCAGTCTTTCTACATGGCATCACCCTTTGGCTCTTCCTCTGAACAAGAGGTCACTTCATCCTTTCTCCTACTCCCCTCCCTTCCATTATAAGGAGCACATAGTCCTTCTACCTGAAGTCACTAACATTTCATCAGTTGGGGTTTTCTTCCAGGACATTTCCTTAATCATCAAAATTCAGGGAACTTATTTAGCCAGATCATTTGACCAGCAACTTTATCTACTCAACTAAGACAAATCTCACAACTTATAACCAAAGAGGTCTTTGAGCAGCCAATAGAGATGACACAGAGTCATCTACTAAATCATTGTGGTAATGGCAGAGCCTCTCACGTTCTCACTGCTGTTATGTACAACTCTAAATAGCATGAATTTTTTGCCTCCAAGCCCAAGTAGATTCATAACACTGTTGGTGGACTCATTTCAAAAAGTACCAAATAACAACAAGATTTCAGTAAACAAGACCATAAGAAATGGGTACAAAGACAGATGAAACCAAGAGCCTGTGACAATTTAGAGTGAATTGAAGGAGGGGATGTGGCTGACTGTTGTCCAAGTTGTCCTATTCAGGTGGACCCATGTGGTTCAAATATGATTCAGATGTAGAGTCTCCAGCCAGGGTTACCATAAAAGTATACATGACTAAAGACTGAAATGGACTATGGGTAAAATGCAGTAAAGGTCTAAACCAAATATAATATCCTGAGTGTTTTGAGGAACAGCCAAGATGACAGAGTAGGAAGACCCTGAGCTCAACTCCTCCCATGGACACACCAAAATTAGTGAGAATGACATGAAGATGAACCAAAAAGATTTTCCACATCTAAATATATAAAGAAGGAACCACAAGGAGACAGGTGGGATGGGGGGCAAAGACATGGTATAGTCAAGATCCACAATCCTGGCGAGCTGACCAACAAATAGGAGGATAATCACAATTGAAGAGGTTCTTCCCAAGGAGTGAGGGGTCCAAGCCCCACAGAGGGCTCCCAATCCCAGAGGTCCTTTACTTGGAAGGTGAGTCCCCAAACATCGGGGTTTGAAGGCTAACCAAGTTTGCATATGGGAGAGCTGGAGGCCTTTGGGAAACAGACTCTGGGCTTGAAGGGTACATGCAAAATTTCACACTCTCTGAGACCCACTGCAGAAGCAGTAATTTGAAAGGAGACCAGGTCAGACCCACTTGTTGATCTTAGAGAGCCCCTCAGAGAGGCAAGAGGGAACTGGGACTCCCACTGGAGACATAGACAATCAAGGCAGCCATTTTTTTAAAAATGGGCAAAGATATTTATTCCATATTAAAAACAAACAAAAGGAACGGCAAACAAGTTAAAACCACACACCACCTGATGTCAGTAGGGATGCTGGTATTTTAATCTACCAATCTGTTTGTAATGAAGGCTTTTAAGCAATCCCACTTTCTATAATGGAAGCTTTCAAAGGAGCTGGGGTAGCTGGTATGGGTAGGTTAACATTTAATAGGCTCTGGATCATTCACATCCAGATATCAATCTCTGTGGGGTTTTTTTTAAATTTTTATTTTACTCTATTGGAGCATAGTTGATTAACAATGTTTTGTTAGTTTCAGGTGTATAGCAAAGTGATTCAGTTATACATATGCATGTGTCTATTCTTTTTTAAAATTCTTTTCCCATTTACATTATTACAGAGCATTAAGCAGAGTTCCCTGTGCTATACAGTAGGTACTTGTTGGTTATCCATTTTAAATACAAGAGTAGTATGTACATGTTAATCCCAAACTCCCAATCTATCCCTCCCACCCACCCTTCACCTCTGGTAACCATAAGTTCCTTCTCTGTTTCTGTTTTGTAAATAAGTTCATTTGTATCATTTTTTAAAGATTCTGCATATAAGCGATATCATATGGTATTTGTCTTTCCCTGTCTGACTTCACTTCCTATGATAATCTCCAGGTCCATCCATGTTGCTGCAAATCACATTATTTCATTCTTTGTAATGACTAAATAATATTCCATTTCATATATACTACATCTTCTTTATGTATTCATTTGTTAATGGACATTTAGGTTGCTTCCATGTCCTGGCTATTGTAAACAGTGCTACAATGAACATTGGGGTGCATGTATCTTTTTGAACCATGTTTTTCTCTGGATATATGCCGAAGAGTGGGATTACTGGATCATATGGTAGCTCTATTTTTAGTCCCTTAAGGAACCTCCATACTGTTCTCCACAGTGGCTGTACCAATTTACATTCCCACCAACAGTGTAGGAGGGTTCCCTTTTCTCCACACCATCTCCAGTATTTACTGTTTGTAGATTTTTTGATGATGGCCATACTGACAAGTGTGAGGTGATATCTCATTGTAGTTTTGATTTGTATTTCTCTAATACTTAGTGATATTGAACATCTTTTCATGTGCCTCTTGGATATCTGTACGTCTTCTTTGGAGAAATGTCTGTTTAGGTCTTCAGCCCGTTTTTTGATTAGGTTGTTTGTTTTTTTCATATTGAGTTACATGAGCTGTTTGTAAATTTTGGAGACTGATCCCTTGTCATTGCATTGTTTGCAAATACTTTCTCCCATTCTGTGGGTTGTCTTTTTGTTTTGTCCATGGTTTTCTTTGCTGTGCAAAAGGTTTTGAGTTTAATTAGGTCCATTTGTTTATTTTTGATCTGTCTAGGAGACATATCAAAAAAGATATTGCTGTGATTTATGTCAAAGTATGTTCTGCCTAATTTTCCTCTAAGAGTTTTATATTAACCAGTCTTACATTTAGGCTTTAATCCATTTTGAGTTTGTTTTTGTATATGGTGTTAAAGAATGTTCTAAGTTCATTTTTTTACATGTGGATGTCCAGTTTTCCCAGCATCATTTATTGAAGAGACTTTCTTCTATTGTATAGTCTTGCTTCCATTGTCAGAGATTAATTGACCATAGGTGCATGGGTTTACTTCTGGGCTTTCTATCCTATCCCATTGATCTATATTTCTGGTTTTGTGCCAGTACTATACTGTTTTGATGACTGTAGTTTCATAGTATAGTCTAAAGTCAAGGAGCCTGATTCCTCTAGCTCCGTTTTTTCCCTCAAGATTGCTTTGGATATTCGGTGTCTTTTGTGCCTCCATACAAATTTTAACATACTTTGTTCTAGTTCTGTGAAAAATGCCATTGGTAATTTGATAGGGATGGCATTGACTCTGTAGATTGCCTTGGGTAGTAGTCTTTTTGACATTATTGATTCTTTCAATCCAGAACATGGTATATCTTTCCATTTGTTTGTGCCACCTTCAATTACTTTCATCAGCATCTTACAGTTTTTGGAGTACAGGTCCTTTGTATCCTTAGGTAGTTATATTCCTAGGTATTTTATTCTTTTTGATGTGATGGTAAATGGGATTGTTTCTTTAATTTCTCTTTCTGATTTTTTGTTGTTGTTACTGTAGAGAAGTGCAAGAGATTTCTGTGTATTAATTTTGTATCCTGAAACGTTACCAAATTCATTGATGAGCTCTAGTATTTTACTGGTGGCATCTTTAGGATTATCTACGTATAGTATCGTGTCATCTGCAAACTGTGAGAGTTTTACTTCTTCCTTTCCAGTTTGCATTTATCTTATTCTTTTTCTGCTTTAATGCCATGGCAAGGACTTCCAAAACTATGTTGAATAAAAGTGGTGAGATTGGACATCCTTGTCTTGTTCCCGATCTTAGAGGAAATGCTTTCAGCTTTTCACCAGTGAGCATGATGTTAGTGGTAGGTTTGTCATATATGGCCTTTATTAAGTTGAGGTAAGTTCCCTCTATGCCTACTTTCTGGAGGTTTTTTTTTTTTTAATCATAAATGGGTGTTGAATTTGTCAAAAGGTTTTCTGTATCTATTTAGATGATCATATGGGTTTTATTCCTCAATTTGTTATGTGGTGTATCCCACTGATTGATTTGTGGATATTGAAAAATCCTTGCATCCCTGGGATAAATCTCACTTGATCATGGAGTACATCATAATGTATTGTTGGATTTGGATTGCTAGTATTTTCCTGAGGATTTTTTACATCTATGTTCATCAGTCATATTGGCCTATAATTTTCTTTTTCTGTGGTATCTTTGTCTGGTTTTGGTATCAGTGTGATGGCGGCCTCATAGAATGAGTTTGCAATTATTCCTTCCTCTGCAAGTTTTTGGAGGAGCTTGAGAGTGATAAGTGTTAACTTGTCTCTAAACGTTTGATAGAATTCTCCTGTGAAGCCATTGGGTCCTGGAATTTTGTTTATTGGGAGTTTTTAAATCACAGTTTCAATTTCAGTACTTGTGATTTGTCTGTTCATATTTTCTATTGCTTCTGGGTTCAGACTTGGGAGATTGTACCTTTCTAAGAATTTGTCCATTTCTTCCAGGCTGTGCATTTTATTGGCACATAGTTGCTTGTAATAGTCTCTTATGATCCTTTGTATTTCTGTGGTGTCCGTTGCAACTTCTCCTTATTCATTTCTAATTTTATTGATTTGAGCCCTCTCCCTTTATTTCTTGATGAGTTTGGATAAAGGTTTATCAATTCTATTTATCTTTGCAAAAACCAGCTTTTGATCTTTTAATTTTTTTAACAACGTTATTGGAGTATAATTGCTTTACAAAGGTGGTTACATTCTGCTTTATAACAAAGTGAATCAGCTATATATATATACATATATCCCCATATCTCCTCCACCTTGTGTCTTCCTCACACCCTCCTTATCCCACCCCTCTAGGTGGTCACAAAGCACCAAGCTGAACTCCCTGTGCTTTGCGACTGCATCCCACTAGCTATCTATTTTACATTTGGTAGTATAAAGAAGTCAATGCCACTCTCTCACTTCGTCCCAGCTTACCCTTCCCCCTCCCCATGTCCTCAAATCCATTCTCTACATCTGTGTCTTTATTCCTGTCCTGCCCCTAGGTTCTTCAGAACCATTTTCTTCTCTTTTTTTAGATTCCATATATATGTGTTACCATACGGTACTTATTTTACTCTTTATGACTTACTTCACTCTGTATGACAGTCTCTAGGTCCTTCCACCTCACTACAAATAACTCAGTTTCATTTTATTTTATTGCTGAGTAATATTCCATTGTATATATGTGCCACATCTTCTTATTCCATTCATCTTTTGATGGACACTTAGGTTGCTTCCATGTCCAAGCTAATGTAAATAGAGCTGCAATGGACATTGTGTTACACGACTCATTTGGAATTATGGTTTTCTCAGGGTATATGCCCAGTAGTGAGATTGCTGGGTCATACGGTAGTTATAATTTTAGTTTCTTAGGGAACGTCCATACTGTTCTCCATACTGGCTGTATCAATTTCCATTCCCACCAACAGCGTAAGAGGGTTCCATTTACTTCACACCCTCTCCAGCATTTATTGTTTGTAGATTTTTTGCTGATGGCCATTCTGACTGGTGTGAGGTGATACCTCATTGAAGTTTGATTTGCATTTCTCTAACGATTAATGATGTTGAGCATCCTTTCATGTTTGTTGGCAATCCGTACATCTTCTTTGGAGAAATGTCTATTTAGGTCTTCTGCCCATTTTTGGACTGGGTAGTTTTTTTGTGTTTTTTTTGATATTGAGCTGTATGAGCTGCTTGTAAATTTGGAGATTAATCCTTTGTCTGTTGCTTCATTTGCAAATATTTTCTCCAATTATGAGGGTTGCCTTTTTGC
Source organism: Pseudorca crassidens (assembly GCF_039906515.1). Lineage (NCBI taxonomy): Eukaryota > Metazoa > Chordata > Mammalia > Artiodactyla > Delphinidae > Pseudorca > Pseudorca crassidens. The sequence goes on along the minus strand of NC_090309.1, from coordinate 25,408,321 downwards.
CTTGTTTATGGTTTCCTTTGCTGTGTAAAAGCTTTTAAGTTTCATAAGGTCCCACTTGTTTATTTTTGATTTATTTCCATTTCTCTAGGAAGTGGGTCCAAAAGCATCTTGCTGTGATTCATGTCATAGAGTGTTCTGCCTATGTTTTCCTCTAAGAGTTTTATAGTGTCTGGCCTTACATTTAGGTCTTTAATCCATTTTGAGTTTATTTTTGTGTATAGTGTTAAGGAGTGTTCTAATTTCATTCTTTTACAGGTAGCTGTCCAGTTTTCCCAGCACCACTTACTGAAGAGACAGTCTTTTCTCCATTGTATACTCTTGCTTTCTTTATTAAAAATAAGGTGACCATATATACATGGGTTTATCTCTGTGCTTTCTATCCTGTTCCATTGATCTATATTTCTGGTTTTGTGCCAGTACCATACTCTCCTGATTACTGTAGCTTTGTAGTATAATCTGAAGCCTGGGAGCCTGTTTGCTCCAGCTCCGCTTTTTCCTCAAGTTGTTTTTTGCTATTTGGGGTCTTTTGCATTTGCATACAAATTGTGAAATTTTTTGTTCTAGTTCTGTGAAAAATGCCATTGGTAGTTTGATAGGGATTGCACTGAATCTGTAGATTGCTATGGGTAGTATAGTCATTTTCACAACATTGACTCTTCCAGTCCAATAACATGGTATATTTCTCCATCTATTTGTATCACCTTTAATTTCTTTCATCAGTGTCTTATAGTTTACTGCATACAGGTCTTTTGTCTCCTTAGGTTGGTTTATTCCTAGGTATTTTATTCCTTTTGTTGCAATGGTAAATGGGACTGCTTCCTTAATTTCTCTTTCAGATTTTTCACTCATTAGTGTGTAGGAATGCAGGAGATTTCTGTGTATTAATTTGTATCCTGCTACTTCACCAAATTCATTGATTAGCTCTAGTAGTTTTCTGGTAGCATCTGTAGGATTGTCTATATATAGTATCATGTCATCTGCAAAGAATGATAGCTTTACTTCGTTTTTTCCTATTTGGATTCCGTTTATTTCTTTTTCTTCTCTGACTGCTGTGGCTAAAACTTCCAATACTATGTTGAATAATAGTGGTGAGAGTGGACAACCTTGTCTTATTCCTCATCTTAGAGGAAATGGTTTCAGCTTTCCACCATTGAGAATGGTGTTAGCTGTGTGTTTGTCATATATGGCCTTTATTGTGTTGAGGTAAGTTCCCTCTATGCCTGCTTTCTGGAGGATTTTTTATCATAAAAGTGTATTGAACTTTGTTGAAAGATTTTTCTTTATCTATTGAGATGATCATATGGTTTTCTCCTTCAATCTGCTAATATTGTTTATCACGTTGATTCACCTGCGTGTATTCAAGAATCCTTGCATTCCTGGGATAAATCTCACTTGATCATGCTGTATGATCATTTTAATGTGCTGTTGGATTCTGTTTGCTAGCATTTTCTTCAGGATTTTTACATCTATGTTCATCAGTGATATTGACCTGTAGTTTTCTTTCTTTGTGACATCTTTGTCTGTTTTTGTTATCATGGTGATGGTGACCTCAGAGAATGAGTTTGGGAGTGTTCCTCCTGCTGCTATATTTTAGAAGATTTTTAGAAGGATAGGTGTTAGCTCTTCTCTAAATATTTTAGAGAATTCTCCCGTGAAGCCTTCTGGTCCTGGGCTTTTGTTTGTTGGAAGATTTTTAATCAAAGTCTCAATTTCAGTGCTTGTGATTTGTCTGGTTATATTTTCTATTTCTTCCTGGTTCAGTCTTGGAAGGTTGCGCTTTTCTAAGAACTTGTCCATTTCTTCCAGGTTTTCCATTTTATTGGCATATAGGTGCTTGTAGTAATCCCTCATGATCCTTTGTATTTCTGCACTGTCAGTTGTTACTTCTCCTTTTTCATTTCTAATTCTATTGATTTGAGTCTTCTCCCTTTTTTTCTTGATGAGTCTGGCTAATGGTTTATCAATTTTGTTTATCTTCTCAATGAACCAGCTTTCAGTTTTATTGATCTTTGCTATTGTTTCCTTCATTTCGTTTTCATTTATGTCTGATATGATCTTTATGACTTCTTTCTTTCTGCTAACTTTGGTTTTTTTGTTCTTATTTCTCTATTTGCTTTAGTTGTAAGTTTATGTTGTTTAATTGAGATGTTTCTTATTTCTTAAGGTAGGATTGTATTGCTATAAACTTCCATCTTAGAACAGCTTTTGCTGCATTCAATAGGTTTTGGTGTTTTCATTGTCATTTGTTTCTAGGTATTTTTTGATTTACTCTTTGATTTTTTCAATGATATCTTGGTTATTAAGTAGTGTATTGTTTACCGTCCATGTGTTTGTATTTTTTATAGATTTTTTTCCTGTAATTGATTTCTAGTCTCATAGCACTGTGGTTGGAAAAGATACTTGATATGATTTCAATTTTCTTAAATTAATCAAAGCTTGATTTATGACCCAGTGTATGATCTATCATGGAGAATATTCCATGAGCCCTTGAGAAGAAAGTGTATTCTGTTGTTTCTGGATGGAATGTCCTATAAATGTCAATTAGTCCATCTTGTTTAAAGTATCATTTAAAGCTTCTGTTTCCCTATTTATTTTCATTTTTGATGATCTGTCCATTGGTGAAAGTGGGGTGTTAGAAGTCCCTACTATGATTGTGTTACTGTTGATTTCCCCTTTTATAGCTGTTAGTATTTTCCTTAGGTATTGAAGTTCACCTATGTTGGGTGCGTAAATATTTACAATTGTTATATCTTCTTCTTGGATTGATCCCTTGATCATTTTGTAGTGTCCTTCTTTGTTTCTTCTAATAGTCTTTATTTTAAAGTCTATTTTGTCTGATATGAAAATTGTTACTCCAGCTTTCTTTGTTTTCCATTTGAATGGAATAACTTTTTCCATGACGTCACTTTCAGTGTTTATGTGTCCCTAGGTCTCAAGTGGGTCTCTTGTGGACAGCATATATATGGGTCTTGTTTTTGTATCCATTCAGCCAGTCTATGTCTTTTGTTGGGAACATCTAATCCATTTACATTTAAGGTAATTATCGATATGTATCTTTCTATTACCATTTCCTGAATTGTTTTGAGTTTGTTATTTTAGGTCTTTTCCTGTCTGCTGGTGGGTGGAGCTGGGTCTTGTCCCTCTGGTGTCAGGGATGTGCTCAGGAAGACTTTAAGCAGACTGTCTGCTGATAGGTTGGGCTGTTTTCCTGCCCTGTTGGTTGTTTGGCCTGATGCATCCCAGCACCAGAGCCTAAAGTCTGTTGGGTGGGGCTAGGTCTTGGGGGAAAATGGTGGCCTCCAGAAGGGCTAATACCAATGAATACTCACCAGAGCTTCTGCTGCCAGTGTTTTTCTCCCTGCAGTGAGCCACAGCCACCCCCTGCCTCTGCAGGAGACCCTCTAATACTAGCAAGTAGCTCTGGCCCAGTCTCTTATGATGTCACTGCTTTTTTCCCTGGGTCTTCCTGCACAATAGACCTTGGGTGACCCCTCCAAGAATAGAGCTTCTGTTTCTTCCAGTCCTGTAGAATTCCTGCAATCAAACCCCACTGGCTCTCAAAGCCAGATTCTCTGGGACTCCTCCTCCCATTGCCAGACCCCCAGGCTGGGAAGCCTGATGTGGGGCTCAGGACTTTCACTTCTGTGGGAGAACTTCTGTGGTATAATTGTTTTCTGGTTTGTTGGCCACCCATCTGGCGGGTATGGGATTTGCTTTTATTGCAATTGCACCCCTCCTACTATCTCATTGTGGCTTCTTTTTTGTCTTTGGACTTAAGGTATCTTTTTTGGTAGGTTCCAGCGTTTTAGTTTTTTAGATTTTTTTCAGCAGTTAGTTTTGATTTTGATGCTTTTGTAAGAAGGGATAAGCTCTCAACCTTCTACTCTGCCATCTTGCTGGCAAGTCTCTAAAGACAGCTATTTTTGAGAGCTCACTCTACCACAAGGACACTGGTTCTGGCAAGGACAATTTTGACATCTTCCCTCTAGCCTATTAACACTGGAGCCAGGTCCCATGCACCAGTAGTCCAGAACCAGCTCTGGGACTCCCTGGGCTATGCAGTCAACTATGCCAGGAACCAGAAATGCCCACCAGTAGGATAGGATCAGCCCAGTGACTTCCTGGGCCACATAATCAACCATGCTGGACCCTATACCACCCACCCATGTACTAGGAACAGCCCCATGGTCTCCTGGCACACACAGCCATGCTGGAATTTAGCACTGCTCACTAGCAGTACTGCAGTAGCTCCAGGACACCCAAGGCCATAACCCTGTCCACTAGTGGGCCAGTATCAGGGCTGGGACCCCCAGCACATGTAGTCAGCCATCCCAGGACCAGGATGTACCCACTAGTGACTGGCAGCATACACACAAGGCAGGACTGGCAGCCAGCTGGGTTGGAAAACAGCTCTGCCAACCAGCACACTCACAGTATTTGGTCCCACTACAACAGATGGGCCCATTCAGCCCACACAGAGGGCACACCAAGATAATATATCTCTAGTGTCCAAAGGGGAATGTGCTACTGGTACCCAATGGAATCTGCTACATAAGTTCTTTTCTCTAACACTGGAAAAAATAACTGACCTAACCAATATATACAAATAAACACAGAGTCTTGGGCAAAATGAGACAACAAAGAAATATATTCCAAATGAGGGAACAAAATAAAACTCCAGGTGAAGGACTAAGTGAAGTGGAGAAGAGCAAAGCACTGAATAAAGGACTGATACTTATACAATAATAGAAGGGGACCTTAACACCCCACTTACATTAATGGATGATCTTTGAGACACAAATCAACAGGAAAACACTGGCAACAATGCATTAGAGAAACAACACATTAGATCAGATGAACTTAATAGACATATATAGAACATTTCATCCAAAAGTAGCAGAACACACATTCTTTTCAAGGGCACATGGAACATTCTCTAAAAATAGATCACATACTGATCCACAAAACAATCAACAAATTTAGAAAAATTGAAAACATATCAAGCATCTATTCTTTTTTACTATTTTATTTATTTATTTATTTGGCTGCATCAGGTCTTAGTTGCAGCATGCAGGATCTTTGTTGTGACATATGGGATCTTTAGTTGTGGTGTGCAGTCTCTTTGTTGCAGCACACAGACTTCTCTATTTGCAGCATGTGGGTTTCTCTCTAGCTGTGGCTTACGGGCTCCAGAGTATGCGGGCTCAGTACTTGTGGCATTGGGGCTTAGTTGCCCTGCAGCATGTGGGATATAAGTCATTGGACCACCAGGGAAGTTTCCAAGCATCTACTCTGACCACAATGGTATGAGACTAGAAATCAACTACAAGAAAAAAACTGCAAAAACACAAACACATGGAGTCTAAACAATATGCTAGAAAACAACCAATGGGTCACTGAAGAAATCAAAGAGAAAATAAAAAATACCTGGAGAGAAATTGAAAGTGGATCCAAAATCTATGGTGTGCAGCAAAAACATTTACAAGAGGGAAGTTTATACAAGTGTACATCAGGAAACAAGAAAAATCTCGAAAAAATAATTTAACCTTAAACCTAAAGGAACTAGAAAAAGAAACAAAATCCAAAGTAGTGGAAGGAAAAAAATAAAAAATATCAGAACAGAAATAAATGAAATAGAGACTGAAAAACAATAGGAACGATCAATGAAACTAAGAGCTGGTTCTTTGAAAAGATAAACAAAATTGATAAATCTTTAACCAGACTCATCAAGAGAAAAAGAGAGAGGACCTAAATAAACAAAATCAGAAATGAAAAAGGAGAAGTTACAGATAAATACTTCAGAAATACAAAGGGTAATAAGAGATTACTATGAAAAATATACACCAATAAAGTGGACAACTTAGAAGAAATGGAAAATTCTTAGAAATGCATGATCTCCCAAGACTGAATCAGGAAGAAATAAAAAAATATGAATAGACAAATTAACAGTAGAGAAGCTGAATCAGTAATTTTAAAACTCCCAACTAACAAAAGTGAAGAATCAGGCAGCTTCACAGGTGAACTTTACAAAACATTTAAAGAAGAGCTAACATCTAACCTTCTCAAATTATTCCAAAATACTCAAGAGGAAGGAACACTTCCAAATTCATTATATGAAGCCAGCATCACCCTGATATCAACAGCAGACAAAGATAACACAAAAAAGTAAAATACAGGTCAATATCACTGATGAACATAGATGCAAAAATCCTGAACAAAATGCTAGCAAACCGAATTAGACAATACATTAATAGTACCATTCATTATGATCTAGTGGAATCTATCACAGGGTTGCAAGTGTGGTTCAATATCAGCAAATCAGTCAATGTGACACCCAAGTTAACAAATGAAGAATAAAAATTATAAGTTCATTCATTAGATGTAGAAAAGTTTTTGGCAAAATTTAACATCCATTTATGATAAAAACTCTCAACAAGTGGATATAGAGAGAATGTACCTCAACATATAAAGGTCATATATGACAAGCCCACCACTAACATCATACTTAATGGTGAAATGCTGAAAGCATTTCCTCTAAGATCAGGAACAAGGCAAGGATGTCCACTTTTGCCCCTTTTATTCAACATAGTATTAGAAGTCCTAGACACAGCAATTAAACAAGAAAAATAAATAAAAGGAATCAAAATTGGAAAGGAACAAGTAAAGTTGTCACTGTTTGCTGATGACATGATATTATACATAGAGAATCCTAAAGACACCACCAATAAATATTCAAATTAATAAATTAATTCAGTAAAGGTGCAGCCTCCAAATTAATATACAATAATCTGTTCTGTTTCTATGTTATAGCAATGAACTATCATAAAGAGAAATTGAGAAAACAATCCTATTTAAAATCACATCAAAAAGAATAAAATCCCTAAGAATAAAGTTAACTAAGACAGTTTTGTACTCCAAAAACTAGAAAACTCTGATGAAGTAACTTTAAGATGACACAAACAGATGGAAAGATATACCATGATCACAAATTGGAAAAATTAATATTGTTATAATGATCATACTATCCAAGGAAATCTACAGATTAAATGCAATTTCTATTAAAATACCAATGGCATTTTTAAAAAATTTCATTTCATTTTACCCAGTAATTCTACTTCTGGGAAATCTACCCTAAAGAAATAATCAAGAAAGCAAAATAAAATTATCATACAGAAATGTTTATTAGTACCTTAATCATAATGGCAAAACAATCTAGACATCACCTAGGTTCCCAGCATTAGGGAGATGGTTAAAGTAATAATGGCACATTCAAAAAATGGAATAATAGGAAGCCACTATGATTATGTGACTGAAGACATTTTAATAACATGGGAAAATATTATTAATGTTTTCCATTAATATCAATGGAAAAAAGTAAGTTACAAAATTATCTAGAATCTGACTTCAATTATGTAGTGTAATAGTCATAAAAGAAATTCAACTGTTAACAGGTGTTATTTTTACATTGCGAATTAATGGTTGATTTGTATTTTTGTTTCTATGTCCTTCATGAACAAGGTTTAATTTTATAATCTGGAAAACCATGTTGCTTTCATTTTTAATATGATTCAAAGGTTATCTGTTAAAAATTCAAGGAGCATACAAAAAGATAATTTAACATTTCCTCAAAGTCTGCATTGTCATGGTGGAGAAAGAAGCAATCATTCATATGGAAAGAGCTCGAGGTCTCTTCCTTTCTAAAGCATTCTTGGGAGAGAATGGATGACCATGCCTGTGGTGGAGCTAGATTCATCAGAGGGCCTGAGGAGATTAATTTACTCAGCTCATGAGGCTGAGCAAGGAAAAACAGAAGGAGCACTTGGAGGACTTGGAGACACAGCCTTGAGGCATCATCCCTCACTCTACCTTGAACTCTAACCCTGAGCATGCCATTGATAATCTGCACATCAGGCACAGATGACATTTCTTGTTGTCATTGCTCTCAACTCTGACACCAGAGATCCTCTGACCTCACTGAGCAGGTGTCATGAAGGGTCAGGGTCTATGGTTTGCCTGGAGAGAAACAGTGGAGCCTGTGATGCCAGAGTCAAGGCAGTCAAAATCTGGCTCCTTGCCCAACCCACTGAAGAGTTTGACCCTGTATCTTGCCCCTAACCTTCTAAGTTCAAAGGGAAAGAGAAGGGCTGTGGAACATGTCATTTCTGTGTAAGCCAAAGCAAGAGAGCTGTCCTCTGGTGTTCCATCAGCTACTGAATGCTTGGGCTCATGCTGACTGTCAGGTCTCCCTTGAGCTCACACAAGTACCTGATGCAGTAAAAATACCAACTTCCCCTCTAATTTAGGGATAATCAAGACAGCGTTTGTAAGGCCGAAAAGGCACCAGGTTTCACTGCACATATAATCAGTTATACATCATGCTGTGAGTTTTCTAAGTTTAAGAGGGCTGATGTGAAGTTAAAAGAGCAAGTTAGTGCAGAAAGATTACAGGTACCTCACTTTCAGCAAACCAAATGTCTAAAAACCAGAATAGCATAAGAGATAAATTTACAAAAGAATTCATTTCACTACCACTTTGAGTAATTGGTTTCCCTTCTACATTTAAAATATAAATTGATTCACCACAACTTATTTTACACACAACATATTAAGCACTTAAGAGTTGCATAAAGGGAACTTAAAAATTAGCATTTGGACATCACTGCAAAGAAAACATAGTTTTCTCTGATTTTAAAAGTGATCATTGACTACAGAACCTGCAAAAGACCTCAAATCAATTGCAAATCTCTATACAAAAGAATTCAGTAATTTGGGAATGATATTTTTTGAAGTTTTTCTCTTAGCTCCTTCTTTGGGCTTCTCATATTCATTTATCTCAGCAAGGCCATCAAAAGAACCCATTTTAAAATCACAGTGGTAGGTGTTTTAAACATACCTCCACATCCTAGGTAAACATTTAACACTTGTACACCCAGAGATATACACATTAGAGACCTAGGACACCCACCAAAAAGTCAATACAAATAGAGCTGTGCTCTAATGATCAATTTTCCATCATGCCACCTGAGGACACTTTCATTCCAGAACTGTAGCTCTAATGTGTGAAAATGCCAACACTTTCACTTTTAATCAGCTTCTGAAACCCTAGCCTGTTGGGTGCGGGAAAGAAAGAGCTTTCAATTGCCTTTAATTGCCTTTGCCAAGCATGTTTATCTGTAGATGTAGAGAGGCTAAAAACATTGACCTCACATGGCCAGAGAAGTTTAGAAAAACTCCTGGATCCTTAAGAACAGCATAGCTGCCTCTCATTTCTGAATGAGAACCCCTAGCAGCATAGAGAGAGCTGAATTAGAATCCTGAGTATTTTATGATTCTAATAAAATGCTTTTCACATCCAAATAATATTGGAGAGTTGTGTTGGGAGCAGAAAGCTCCTGAATATTCAGGAAAAATTGAAGATGAGAAAGTTGTCCTATGGGTACTTAAAACTGGAAGGTATCAAAAGGCTGTATAGCTGAATAGCAGGCCTGCAAGGATTCACAAAGCCCTAGCCAGGGGTTGGCCCCTTGGCCACATCCTGGGTATCCCCTTCAGGCATTAAAGGCAAAAGAGAGAAGGAATATATGGAAAGAAGCAAAGTAGGAGTTGAATGGAAAATGTCAGGAAGATGAGTGGAGAAGGGAAAAATAAAAGAGAGAAATGAAGAAAAAAGGTAGGATGTATACATAAAGGAAGGGAGACTGGTGATGGGTGAAAAAGAGTAGAAAAAGAAAGAAATAGAAAAGAAAATCGTGAGATAAGATAAAATATCCCATCAACAACTGACTCAGCTGACTGTCAGTATAAATCCAGGGGTTCAGGTGGCCAATCTCCACCTTGAACCAGGCACTATCCAACCCTGAAGCTGCATAGCAATGCTATCTTCCTTTAAGGATTTTTTCCCCTTTTCCACAAAGGGCAAGCTCACCTATCGAAGGCCACAGCTGTCATGGAGTAGATACTGGCAAAGACAGCAGCAATGGGGAAGAAGTTGTGGAATTTGCAGTAGAACAGGCCATAGTACCACTCGTTGTGGACAGCATAAGTGAAGTTCACCACTGTATTGAATGCAGCCATGGAGGCCTCTGCGAAGGCCAGGTTCACCAGGAAATAGTTAGTAACTGTCCTCATTCTCTTGTGAGCCAAGATGATCCACATCACCACCACGTTGCCCACCACGGAGGTCACCACAATGACTGTGTAGGCAGCTGCCCAAAGGACAATTTGCCAGGCCGGCTGCACAAACTGGTTGGGCTCCGAGGTGTTGGTGGAGATGTTTGGGAAGAGGTCTGAGTCCACAGGGAGGACGTTATCCATTTTTCTGCTAAGCGATTAAACCTTCCTCTCTGTACACACACACAAATCCTTTGCAGCAGGGTCCTGAGCCAGCGCCTGGGGTCAGAGTCCTGTTTAACCAAGACAGGAGGGCTGCAGGCTCTTTCTAGACAGAACTCTTTCCTTGTAAGCAGAAGACTTGACGCTAAGATAAAAGCTTCTAGATGTGCTGTATACCCTTTGTGGCTTTGAATTCCTCCACTTTTGAGCTTCAGAAAGCACTTGAGTTCTGTAATCTGGAGACAGCGTCTCTCCTGCGTTGAGCTGGAAAAGAGAAAGAAATTCCACGGGTCGCGGTTCCAGGAAGCAGAGATCCTCCACCTTACTGCACCTGCTGCTGCTTGCAACTGCTATTCCTCCTATCTGCAGCGGGAAAGGCAAAGTCCTGTGCTGCGTGAGGACTTCGGGGCGAAGGTGGGGGTGGGAGGTATTAGTCACAGCACGACCTGTCAAAGTTCAGAGCCTGTGGCAGGAATTCTGGGGCCCTGCGTCCAGCTGGAGATTTTTTCCTTTGCTTTCACTACAGCCGCCTCCGCCGCCGCCGCCACCGTCTGCAGCTTTGCAGGCGCCTCTTGGCTCGGGTCCTGCTCGGCTCGGGAGTTAGCAGAACCTTGGCAGGCTGCGCGTGAGGTCTTTATAACCCACTGTAAAGACGTCACTGGGAAGGGGCAGTACCTGGCTACGTGCTCGCCAGTCCCCTTGCGCAGAGCTGCAGCTGCATCATCTGTTAACAACAGTCTCACTGCACCATCTCAGCCACCAAGCCTTTTGCTGCTACCTGCTGTGAGAGTCTGCAAGCCGGGTTCCCCACGCACTCCTCGAGGGGGCGCTAGCTAGGTCCCCTCGGAGTAACTGCGCCAGATGGGGTCCGCAGCTAGAACCCCAGATGAACCAAGGGGAAAGGAAGGATTCGCGAAAGAGCTGTAGCGATGGACGCTCAACATCCAGGGAAGTCAGGAATGCTGCCATAGCTCTGCAGAGGCCCCTGCTTCTGGAGGTCGGAGTTGGCCAAGTGTGGGGGCGACGTGCCAGCGCGCGCTCCGGGCCTCGCTCCAGCCCGAAACGCTCCCAAAACACCTAGTTCCTTTCCCTAGCAGGCCGATTCCCCTGGGAAGCAGTGATAGGTTCTAAGCTTTGGGGACACCTTCCCCAGCCACCCTTGTCCCATGAAAAGCACCAGTAGCGCTCTCCAGATGAGGCCCCCGCGCAGGCGGTGGGGACTGGCCTGAGCTCCCTGCGAAGGGGTCGGGGGCTCTTCCTCCTCTCCCCACCCGGCTGCCAGGTTTGCATAAATACTGGAGGGCATGTCTGCTCGTCTTATCTCCCCACCCCAGACCCGCCCCTGGCGGGCTTCGAGGCCTCGTCTCCTAGTCCAAGACCATTTCAAATGGCCAAGCTGGTACAGGGCGCTGGGAGAAGCTGGGAGGGGCTCGCCAGTAGGTGCCAACCGTTTCGCAGAAACCGAGGTGGACTGAGGTTCTGAGGGCGTTCCAGCCAGACGCCCTGGGAGATGAGGTTCCGTGGGCACTCGAGTCTTCCGAGCCTTTCTGGGGGCCATCTACCCCTCTGCCCGATACCACACCTTTCACTGCGGGGACTCGGAACTGTGGGATGTGGGCTGAGATGGGCGCGGAAGCTCGGGTTTGAGTAAGCCGGCACTCTACTGGGAGCCGAGTTTATGCACTCGTTCTGCCTGGCTGAGCGCTTCTCCTGCGAGGGAGAAAAGTATCTCCAGGGAAGCGCTTTAATGTTCAGAAAGGTTTTTTGTTTGTTTGTTTGTTTGTTTTTAACATCTTTATTGGAGTGTAATTGCTCCACAATGGTGTGTTAGTTTCTGCTTTACAACAAAGTGAATCAGTTATACATATACATATGGTCCCACATCTCTTCCCTCCTGCGTCTCCCCTCCTGCCACCTTCCCTATCCCACCTCTCCAGGCGGTCACAAAGCACCGAGCTGATCTCCCTGTGCTATGCGGCTGCTTCCCACTAGCTATCTAGTATCTACCTTACGTTTGGTAGTGTATATATATCCATGCCACTCTCTCGCTTTGTCACAGCTTACCCTCCCCCCTTCCCATATTCTCAAGTCCATTCTCTAGTAGGTCTGTGTCCTTATTCCTGTCTTGGATTTAAGCTGGGCTAAAATCCGACGCTTTCGGGGAATCTGCTAGTTCACTCTGCTTTTGTTGAATCCTGGAATTTCAGCGTTTATATGAATCGCATGTTGCACTGCCTGGTCCTCCAAGCACCCTTAAACCCTGAAAAGAAAACTCCAGTGATACCTTGAAGAGAACAGTGCTCACCCTGCCCCATCCCGCCCCACCCCACCCCATTTAGAGAGGCAGCAAAGGAGAGCCTTCTTGTGGAAGGGAACACCTTCTCTTCCACTCTGGATCTCTCACTTCTGCTTCCACCACCTCGCAGAGCTGACAGAGAGTGTGAGTATGTATGTGTGTGTCCACCTTTAATTTTTCCTCCCAAGCTGTCTTAAGGCTATCTTTCCCTCTTTCTCCCTGTCTGGTGGAGACAGCCTGACTTTTTCTAAAGGAATTTTACTCAATGCTTGGGGGTGGGGTGGGGAGAAAGAGAATAAATCCTAAGTAAATAATAAAAGCTAAATATAAATAAATTTAAAATAAATGCTAAAAAATCAGGATTTATCTATTAATCCTCCATTAGTGGGGCAAGATGATAATTTGAACCAGGTACTACTGTGCTGTGGATATAGCCTAGAAAACATTTACAGTATAGTGACAGAGAAAGAGAAAATTACCTACACAAAATGGGCAGTATTATGATGAGCAAAGGTATTAGGCCTGATAAGAGAAGAGGGAGGCATTAATCTAGACAATGAGGGGAACCAGGGAAGAGTGTAGAAAATCATATCTGTGGATTTGAATGTTAAGCCTGAAGAATGTTAAGGATGAGAGGAGGCTGAGGGTGAAAGGGAGGAGAATATCCCATATATACATTTCATATGTCAAATCATGTCACCCTGCTTAAAGTCCCACAAGGTCCAGCTAACTCAGAAGAACACCTACATTTCTTTGGCCTTCAAGAGTCTGCATTCCTGGCCCCGAAGAGTAGGTGAGGCTGGCTTAGGTGGCTCCTTCCTCTTCCTGGATCCTCATGGCTGGTAGCCATGTCCTAAGTATGTATGACTTGCTGAAGTTAATTTCTTTCCCACAAAAAAAACAAAGCATATTCATGATAGTTTCACATTAATAAAATGACGCAGCCATACAGTAGCAAAAGTTATCCTTAATTCGCACACACACACACACACACACACGCACACACACACCTTATAAGCAGGGACTTGCTCTGGCATCACTCCTTCCCCACACAGGGAATAACTTTGTTTGCAAAATTTTATCAGTGAGATCCTATATATGCTTTTTTTCTCCAAGAGTTGATATTTGTTTCCTTAGCTCTCCTTTCTACTGAACTTCCTCCTTGGCACACAACACAGACCCACCGGGCTCAGAGAAAATTCTGACAACCTAGTATAAATTCTTTCATATTTGTCCAGGTCCTTTAATAGTATAGGCAGAAATACAAACACAATAGCCATACATTTACACATATAGGATTTTCACTATCATCTGAATTTTGTTTTTCTCACTCAAAATATTGTTTGGATGCTTCAGAGACAACAGGTAGATTTAACTCATTCTTTTCAATGGCTAAATATTATTCTTGTGGTATAGATGTATCATAATTTATACACTCTCTTCCCTATTTGTATTAAAATTCACTTTGCTTCCAGTTTTTGCTGCTAAAGACAATGCTACTATAAACATTTTTATGTCTCCGCAGTCCGATGCTTTATTTCAATGAGATAGATTCCAAGTGGGATTGCTAGTGGATTGTATTTATATTCATATGCATATATGTATATGTGTTGTATGTTTCTATTTTATGTTGCCAGATTGCCTTCTAAAAGGGTATAACACTATAACATTTCACTAGTGATTAATTTACCGTTTTCCCCACATCACCTACAGTAATAGATATTAAGGTTTTTTTTAGTTTTGTCAGTCTAAAATATGTAAAATACGTTAACATTGTTAATACATAGTTTTTATTTTCCTGACAGCTAGAGAATTTGGACTTCTTTTAATATTTTTTGGCTATGTGGATTTTCCCTTCTATAAATTGTCTATTCATACCCCTTTGTCCCTTTTTCTGTTGGATTGCTTTCTGGTCATTTTTTTCTAGGTGCTCTTTGTATGTTATAGGTATAAACACTTTGCATGTCATGAATATTTCAAATATTTTTTCTAGTGTTATTATTTATCTCTTGAATTTATGTATTTTCCATAAAAATGTAAATAATTTTTAAGTAGTCTGTATTTGCTTTAATAGCTTTTGGGGTTTTTATGTTCTGGTTTAAAAGAACCTCCCCAAATCCTGGCTTTTTTCACATTGTTTCCTAGATTTTCTTTTCAGTTTTTTACTGTTTCTTTTTTTTACATTTAGGTCTTTAATTCACCTCGAGTTTGCTATTTTATATTATGTAAAATACTTTTTTCATATAGTTTGCTCATTTTCACAGCTCTATCCAGTTTCATAGTGAATTAACTCATTATCCTTGTCATAGAATAAATTTTTGAATATATGTGATTTAATATTTATATTCTCCAGTCTTTCCCACTGATCTATTTATCTATTTCTATAGCAACATTATACATATAATTCATATGAGCTCCTACTTTTCCTAGCCCACTTGCAATGAGGCAGAGCCAACTAATTCAGCCAACAGGTTGTTAGTGGAAATGAAATGATATGTATCACTTCCAGGCTAAAGCATAGAAGTGTGTGTGTGTGTGTGGGCAGGGGAGGGAGTAAAAGAAAGAGAGTGAGAGAGAGAGAGAGACTTCTCCATATATTGTCTCCTGCCAAGTCCCAAATGATGCAGCTACAAGAGGACAGGTCCTAATCATCTGGAATTCCGGAGTGACTGCATAATACAGGCCCCTGCCCGATCATTATGGACATGTAGCATATGCAAGAAATGAATTCTTCTTGTGTTAAAGCACTAGGGGGGCTTCCCTGGTGGCGCAGTGGTTGGGAGTCTGCCTGCCGATGCAGCGGACGCTGGTTTGTGCCCTGGTCCGGGAGGATCCCGCACGCCGCGGAGCGGCTGGGCCCGTGGGCCATGGTCACTGGGCCTGTGTGTCCAGAGCCTGTGCTCCACGGCGGGAGAGGCCACAGCAGTGAGGGGCCCGTGTACCGCAAAAAAAAAAAAAAAAAAAAAGCACTAGGGTTTGGGATTAATTTGTTACTCACTATGATATAGTAGCTTATCCTGACTAACACAGAAATAAAATATTCTGATACTGGTAAGGCAAGTTCACATAAGTGCTCATTTCATGATTTTCTTATCTATTTTGGGACATCACATTTAAATTTTAGTATTTTTAATTCAATTTTAAAAATTCCAAACAAAATAGACTGCAGTACTATTCTAATTGGAACTGCCTGTAATTTATTTAATTTTGACAGAATTGACATTTTTGATACTAGATTTTTTCTTCCAAGAACATGGTATGCCTTTCCATTTCTTCAAGGCTTGTTTTATGCCTTTCAAAATGATTTTATAATTTTGGTTAAAATAGATCCAGTCTTTTGATTAAATGTATTTCCATGTGTTTTGTTTCTATTGTAAATGAAATATTTTCCTTTTTTACCTTAGATCAAAGAAAGCCTATTGACTTCTGTGTATACGTATTTGTTTATATGTGTCTGTGTGTGTGACTTAGCCATCCTACTTAATTTCTTATTCAAGAAAATTCTAGTGTTTTCCACTTGAGTTTCTGTAGTTTTCAATCACATCTTTAGCATTTTCTTGTCTCATTGAATTTCCTTTACCTTCCAAGACAAAGTCGAATTCAAAACAGTGATAGCAGGTATTTCCATACAGTTTCTGAAGTTAATTAGGATGGCTTTGGTTTTTTACCATTTAGGATAATATTTGTTGTTAAATTTGTTAAACAGTCTTTTATGTTTAAATAGCTTCCTTCTACTATATTTTGCCTTGACGTTTTCATTGGAATGTCATATCATTTCTTTTTATTAATGCCTTTTTCGGGATTTGTTGATATGAATGTGCAATTTTTTTCACTAACTTGTCGACACAATGGATTAACTGGATAGACTTCCCAACACTGACCCAAACACTGACCTACCCTAACCTTCCTGGCATGAATTCTGCTTGGCCAGAGGCTATATCATTCCTTTGATACATTGCTGGAATCAAATTGCTCGTGTTTTATTTAACATTTTTGCATCTATTTGCCTAAGCGAGATTGATGTCTGGGTTTTTTTCCTCTTTTCCTTTTCTATCTTTTTTTTTCATGGTTTTATCTCATTTATTTACAGAAATAAATATATTTATTTACAGTAACAGAAAGATGTTCAGGAAAACAGGCAAATTGCAATATAAGGTTTTGGTATCAATGTTATGCATCAAAAAGTGAACTGTGAAGCATCTAATCATTAACTATGACCAAAGTATTACTCCTGGTCCCTGAACCAGCAGCATTGGCATCACCCGGAAGCTACTTGGGAATGTAAGTGCTTGGGCCAATGCAGAACTATCAAACTAGGTAGGCATTTTAATAAGACTGTAGGTCTTATTACACAGTGTTCATTGCAGCACTATTTACAATAGCCAGAACATGGAAGCAACCTAAGTGTCCATCAACAGATGAATGGGTAAAGAAGATGTGGCACATATATACAATGGAATATTACTCAGCCATAAAAAGAAACCAAACTGAGTTATTTGCAGTGAGGTGGATGAACCTAGAGTCTGTCATACAGAGTGAAGTAAGTCAGAAAGAGAAAAACAAATACCGTATGCTAACACATATATATCGTATCTAAAAGAAAAGAAAAGGTTCTGATGAACCTAGGGGCAGGACAGGAATAAAAATGCAGTTGTAGAGAATGTACTTGAGGACACGGGGAGGGAGAAGGGTAAAGTGGGATGAAGTGAGAGAGTAGCATTGACATATATATATTACCAAATGTAAATCAGATAGCTAGTGGGAAGCAACTGCATAGCACAGTACTTTGAGACCACCTAGAGGGGTGGGATAGAGAGGGTGGTAGGGAGATGCAAGAGGGGATATGGGGATATATGTATACATATAGCTGATTCACTTTGTTATACAGCAGAAACTAACACAACATTGTAAAGCAATTATACTCCAATAAAGATGTTTAAAAATAAAGACTGTAGGTGACTCATATGCACATTAAAGTTTGGGGAGCTTAAAAGAGGTCTAAGTGTTTTCCAAATTTCTCAGATGATAAGAATATCTTGAATTGCTTGTTAAATAAACATGTTATCATTTTCCCCTAAAAATTCTAATTTGGTAGGACTGGATTGAGGCTCAGTGATCTGTGCTTTTATCAAGTACTTTGGGTCAGTCTTCTCTTCAAGCAAGTTTTGGAAATAAAGGGGTGTGTTATTTAAAATGAAGCATGAAACTAGATGATTCCTTTCTTCATCTGAAGAAAATTTTCTTCTAGTATTTTTTGAAATTATTACCTCTTTTCCATTAATCCTTTTTTCTCCTTTTGGGATTCTTATTTTTGGCATGCTATGTCTCTTGTATTCATTCTGTGAATGTTTTAAAAACTATGCTTCACCCCTTGGTGGTAACTAGTATCTAAAAGATGAAATAACAGAATAGAAAATGTCAGAGTGCATAACACATAGAGTAAGGGTAAGTATTGTTTTGTGAAATTTTTATTTCCATTACAGCCTTGTGTGAATTGCAGTAGAAAAAAAATTTGAACATGATTCTGAAAGTTTCTTTAAAATTTCCTCGTGGTTTCCATCTTTTTTATATTTCTGATTTGTGATCAAATATATTTCTTGCACTTGATTTTTCTCAGCCTTTCTCTTGGGTCTTTTAATACAGATGTAGAGTATTTTAGCCAAAATGTTTTTGTTTAGTTTCTTGAATCTCCTTATGGATACTTACTGTTATTGTAATGTTTTATTCAGGTGTTCATGTAACTCTTTCAGCAGCTGTCTTATCTGAACATGTTTTCTGATCGTCTAGCTTCATTCTTTTTCTGACTGCTAGGTACCATTGCATAGATTGCTCTTTTCTTTCTTACATTACCAGGACTCAGGTTGAAGCATTCTAAACAGTGGGCATTTAGTGATTACCCAAGTCATGAAAGAAGTTGTGGGATTAGGGTTAGGGTTGTCCATTCCCTCCCCCAACATACAGACTATCAAAGTCCTGCTGTGATGCCAGGGAGCATCCCTGCCTTCATTCTCCTAGCCTTTTTCTGCCCCAGGGGCAGGGAGACCTACCTCATCCTTCCTATTTCCTCTAGACCTTTTGAGCATCATGGAGACTCCCTGGTACACCAACCCAGGGCAGACACTTGCCCCTATTTTAAGATCTGAGTACCCAGTTTCCTCTGTTTTGGTTCTCCTCCAAGTTTTCACTCTGATCTCCCAACAAAGCCCAGTCTGCTAGAGGAAGCTCTGTCGAATTCTATCGTTCTCTTAGTTCAACCCCCAACAGAGTCCTAGGAATCACTTTATGTCCAGCTGCCCTTAAGGCCTGAAGCCACTTGGATGTTGAGAGAGGATATTGGAGTTGGCTGAGAAAGGGAGGGAAGCTGCATTCCAGTCCCCATAAACCCTGGTCCCCTGGAACCACTGGTGTGGAAGCAACTCCTTCCCTGCTTCAAGTGTTGATGTGTTACTTAGTCACTGGCTCCCTTCCTCAGCCATCCTTTCACAAGACAGACTGTCTGGTGTGCATTATACCTCATTCAAATTAGATTGTTAGTTCTCTGAAGGCAAGAAAAATGTTATTTGTTAGCATTCCCTTCCATACAGTGTTCTTCCCAGAGTGAGTGATCAATACATATGTATTAAATTGGATTGAATTAAACAAAAATGGTTGAATTTAGAAAGGCAAGGAGGCAGCAACAGATCAGAAATCATTAAACTGTAAATCTTCCAAACAAAAAAACAACAATAAAAAATAATAATAACAGGAGGCAGGGGCAGGAAGAGGAGGATCCCTGGCACTTAACAGTGATTACTATGTGCCAGGCACTATTCTATGTGCTTTACATATAATAAATTTATTTTATCTTGTGTCAGCACTTCTAATATAATAACATGAGTACTATGATTATAACTGTACGTGGATGTTATTCCCCTCCTACTTCTCCAGACTCATGAAACATTTTTCTTAAAGTAACCATTTCCCACACAGACCCTTGTTCCTCATAGTGTTCTGAACAGTGAGATGCCTCTGAACTGAACTGAAGGTGGTGGGAGTAGGCAGTGTGGTCTGCTCAGTCACGGTAGGGACAGACACTGTGGTCTATCTGAAAAACTCCAGTGCAAAGCCTTTGTTTCTTAAAGGGTGGCAGACACAGTTCTGAGCCTAAACCTTATGAGGCCTTGTGAACTTCTTTTCCCATTCTCTCTCTCAAACACACACTCTACTAACCACATTAAAACAAGCCCAGACTAGCCTGCTGGTAGATAAGAGGCCATGTACAGGAGACCCCAGTTGTCCCAACCAAGAACCTCCTAGACCAGATCACAGCCCGTCAATCTCCAAACATGTGTGGGTACCCAGATCTGCAGAGCCACATGAGCCCAGGCAATACCAGATGAATCATCCAGTTGACCTGCAGACTCATGAATAAAACAGTCAGTCGTTATTTTAAGCCACTGAGTTTTGAGGTGGCTTGTTATACAACAGCTAACAAATACAGGAAGACTGGCAATACGTAAGTGAACAAATATATAAGGGAGAGTAAGCAGATCAGATATGGACAACTGCCATGAAGGAAATAAGACAGGTTCACATAATGGAGAGGGACTTGCACAGGCTATTATATACAGGAAGAGGAGTGAAGGTCTTTCTGAGGAGGAGAGAGGTAAGCCAACATCCAATTGATTAGAAGATGTTGTCTGTGGGGAGGGTTGAGGCAGTGTTTTCCTGGAGCAAAGAAAAGCATGTGTTGGGGGAATAATGAATTAGAAAGGCAATGATAGGGGAAGAGGTCTGGGAGAGAGGCAGGAGCCAGACTGGAGCCCTGCAGGCTGCAATAAGGAGTTAGAATTTTAACTCGTGCTGGGAGAAGCCACGAGGATATTGACACAGGGGAGTGTTGTGTTTTTTCACTCTCTGGTTGTTGTGTGGTGGCTGCAGGAAAGCAGTTGATAGACCAATGCAGAGGTCAGATGGGAGGTGCTGGTGACTCAGATGAAGATGGCCCAAAGTGAGCAGAACCCCTCCATGCCTGTCATAACACTTACTCCATTCTTCCTTGTTCAGAGCCTGCTGTTTACCCAGCAGGGCTGCCACCAGGTGATGGTGGACTCCCTGAGGGGGTCACCTGTCTCCTTTGTCTCCCCATATCCGATGCCACACACACAGTAGGACCTTAGTAAACACTTGCCTTAGGAAAGCTCTTCTCTGAATTTTTGATCCCTAACTTGTGCAGTGAAGTCCTATCCAGTCTCTTCCCTTTCCTTTCACTCCAGTGGCTTGGAAGAGGTGCTAGTCCTCTTTCACAGCACTGTGGAGGCCCCAAGAAGTGCTCCAGGACATGGTCCTTGTTATTACAAAGCATCTCTTAATGGCCTGTGGCCACCACCACCCAGTTTGTTCCTCTCCAAAGCCTGGAGTGCATGCCTGGGCTCTGTTTGGGGTTCAGCCTGAATCATCAGATGACTGTGGGGAAGTCTTTAGGCTTTTTGGCACCTCTTTCTCCTGCTATAAAATTCCTCTTGTTTGCACTTCCCACCAACCCACCTTGAAGGCCCTAGACTCCTACGATCCAGCTTTTATAGAACACCAGGAGTGATTGAGGCAACCACTAGGAGCAGGTGTTGCATTTGGGACCCTGACCTGATGAGCTAACGTTCCCCAAGCACCTTGGAAGTCACAAATATAGGAACTTTATGAGGATATTAACCTTACTGATTTTATCTTTTAAAGAGAGGCAGACAAGAGCATGTCTTTAGAGGTAATGACCTAAAGGTCATCCAAAGTAGTTTTAAAGGATGGTTGGTCACAAAAAGGCTTGAAACAAGTTATTTCATTTTAGATGAATTGGATAAGAGTTGTTATTTAGTTAACGATTGCAAGAAAAAGGCTGTATTGCGAGAAAGAGCAAGAACACACAATGGATGTACTGACATCCGTGGGAACAGAATATAATTGTGAGTTACTGAGATGGAAACAAAAATTAACATGGTCAGGGACTGATAGTAATTTTAGTGTATCTATCTGGGAAATTTTTTAAGGATAGTGTATATGAACAGCTGAAGTAGATGCAGAGTGATTATGAGAGTCTGAATGTTTCTTTGCAAAGTGGAAGAGAAAGAAGGAATAAAATAAAAAATAGTCATTCCTCTCTAAAGAGTAAAATTCTAGCTAATATACAGGGTAGATGAAAAATTAATACATTACCAATTATGGTTCTGCTTTTACTTCTATTTGCCAGGATTTATGGCTTCTGTGTGATGTCCTCTTGGGATAAGTGATGTGAATATATAAAAATGTGTCATCTGTGACACGTATCACATTTAACAGAAAAAATCTCAGGCTTGATCAATATTTTCATTTGCTGTCACCTCTTTCTAAAGTATAGGGTATTAGAGGAGGTGGCCAAGTAGGAAGACCATGAACTCATCTCTTCCCATGGACACACCAAAATTACAATTATTTACAGAGCAACTATGAGAACAACCTGAAGACTAGCAGAAAAGATTTTCTACAACTAAAGGTATAAAGAAGGAACCACAACAAGATGGGTAGGAAGTGTTGAGACATGGTATAGTCAAGACTCACTCCCCTGGGAAGGTGACCTACAAATGGGAGGATAATCACAATTGCAGAGGTCCTCCCCAGGGAAAGAGAGGGCCAAGCCCCACATCAGACTCCTCAGCCAGGGAGTCCTGCACCAGGAAGACGAGCCCTCGGAACATTTGGCTTTGGAGGCCGGTGGAACTTGCATATGGGAGAGTCTGAGGGCTATAGGAAATGGGGAATCCTTTCTTAAATTGTGCATGCAAAATCTCACATGCTTGGAGTCCCAGTGCAGAGGCAATAATTACAAGTGGCCTGGGTCAGACCCCCTTCCTGATTTTTTGGAGAGCCTCCCAGAGAGGCAGGAGGCAACTGGGACTTGTGCTGGGGATAGAGCCATTGGTGGCAGCCTTTTTGGGGAGCTCCTTATGAGGAGCTATCACTGGCAAGTGCCATTTTGGAATTCCCCCCTCTAGTTTATTAGTACCAGGGGCCCCTCCCCATCCACCAGTGAGCCAGCACCAACTCCGAGCCCCCTGGGCCATGCAGCCAACTGCATGGGAAGACCACCCCACCATCCACTGTGCCTGCAGCCACTGCATGAAGCACAGCTTCACAGACAATCAGGACAGGGGTCAACCCCACCTACCAACACAGACATAATAGTTGGCCCCACCACAATAGAAAGATGCACACAACAAATATAGGGGCACCTGTAGAGCACATGGCTCTGGTGACCAGAGGGGAGCATGCTGCTGGGTCCCTCAGGATGTCGCCTACATAAGGCCATTTCTCTAAAAGAGGAAAATGTAATCAACCTACCTAATACAAAGAAATAAACTCAGAGATTGGGTAAAATGAGGAAACAGAGGAGTATGCTTCAAACAAACGAACAACACATAAACTCAGAAAAGATCTAAATGAGGTAGAGATAAGCAATTTACCCAATAAAGAGATCAAGGTAATGATCATAAAGATGTCCAACAATAAAATGATATGAGTATTACCTTCCTCAAGAGCAGTTTGAGAACTAAAGAAGATAATGTGTATGTCTTTAACATTGCATTGATTATGTAAACGATGGTAATAGCAATGTAACACTGCTTACCTAAACATCTTACTTTTAGTATCTACACTCCCTTGTGGCACATACTGTGTCTTTTTAAAAATTGAAGTATAGTTCATTTACAAATTTATATTAGTTTCAGGCATATAACATAGTAATTCAATATTATTACAGATTACATTCCATTTAAAGTTATTATAAGATATTGTCTATATTCCCTGTGCTGTATAACATATCCTTGTAGCTTATTTATTTTATACATAGTAGTTGGTGCCTCTTAATCCTCATTGCTAATTTTCCCCTTCCCCCTTTTCTCTCCCTACTGGTAGTCACTAGATTGTTCTTTATATATGTGAGTCTGTTTCTATTTTGTTATATTGATTTGTTTGTTTCATTTTTTAGATTCTACATATAAATAATAACAGTGTTATCTTTGATTTATTTCACTAAACATAATAAAACTAGGTCCATCCATATTGTTGCAAGAGGTAGAATTTCATTTTTATGGCTAATATTCCATTGTGTGTGTGTGTATATATATATATAAACCACATCTTCATTATCCATTCATTTGTTGATAGACACGGGTTACTTCCATATCTTGGCTCTTGTAAATAATGCTGCTCTGAAATTTGGGGTTCATGTATCTTTTCGAATTGATGTTTTCTTTATTCTCAGATATATACCAAAGAGTGGAATTGCTGGATCATATGGTAGTTCTAGTTTTAGATTTTTGAGGAACCTCCATACTGTTTTCCATAGTGGCTGCACCAATTTACATTCCTATTAACAGTGTACAAGGGTTAAGTTTTCTCCATATCCTTGTCAATATTGGTTATCTGTAGACCTTTTGAGGATAGCTATTATGATATGTGTATGGTGCTATCTCATGGTGGTTTTGATTTGCAATTCTCTGATGATTAGCCAGGTTGAGCATCATATCATGTGCCTGTTGGCCATCTGTATGTTTTCTCATGATTTTTTGTATCTTTGTGGTATTGGTTATTTCTTCTGCTTCATTTCTTATTTTGTTTATTTGTGTCCTCTCTCTTTTCTTCTGGCTAAAGGTTTATTAGTTTTGTTTATCTTTCCAAAACATCAGCTCTTTGTTTCATTGATTTTTCTATTGTTTTTTCAATCTCTATTTTATTTATTTCCTATGTGACCTTTATTATTTCCTTCATTTTGTTGACTTTGGGCTTTGTTAGTTTCCTTTTTCTAGTTTTTTTAGGTGGTAGGTAAGATTGATTGAGATTTTTCCTGTTTCTTGAGGAAGACCTATATTGCTATGAACCACCCTCTTAGAACTGCTTTTGCTGCATTCCATAGATTTTGGAAAGTGATATTTCCATTTTCATTCATCTTGAGGTATTTTTTAATTTCCTCTTTGATTTAATCATTGACCAATTGGTATTTTTTAGAAGCATGCTGTTTAGTCTCCTTTTGCTTGTTTTATTCCCCCATTTTTCTTGGTAGTTGATTTCTAGTTTCATACCATTGTGGTTGGAGAAAATGCTTGATATAATTTCTAACCTCTTAATTTTGTTGAGGCTTATTTTGTGGCATAGTATGTGATCTATTCTGGAGAACCTCCCATGTAGAGTTGAAAAGAATTTTTATTCTGCTATTTTTGGATGTAATGTCATGTAGATATCTATTAAATACAATTGGTCTATTGTGTCATTTAAGACCGCTGTTGCCTTATTTATTTTTTGCCTGAATGATATGTCCATTGATGTCAATGGGACGTTAAATTTCCCTACTATTATTATGTTATAGTCAATTTGTCCCTTTATATATTTAGGTGCTTCTGTATTTGTTTGTTTGTTTGTATTTTTTGTGGTACGCGGGCCTCTCACTGTTGTGGCCTCTCCCATCGCGGAGCACAGGCTCTGGACGCGCAGGCCCAGTGACCATGGCTCACGGCCCCAACCGCTCCGCGGCACGTGGGATCTTCCCAGACCGGAGCACGAACCCGTGTCCCCTGCATTGGCAGGCGGACTCCCAACCACCGCGCCACCAGGGAAGCCCGGTGCTTCTGTATTGAATGCGTACATGTTAACGAGTGTAATATCCTCTTCTGGTATTTATCCCTTTATCATTCCCTTTATTAACATACAATGCCTTTATTTGTTATAAACTTTGTTTTAAAGTCTATTTTTTTTTCTGGTATGGGCAATGTTGTGTTCACTTTCTTTTCTTTTCCATTTGCATATCTTTTTCCATCCCCACACCTTCAGTCTGTGTGTTTCTTTAGCCCTGAAGTCAGTCTATTGGAAGCAGCATATTGAAGGGTCTTGTGGGTTTTTTTAATCCAATCAGTCACCTTGTGTCTTTTTTTTAAATTAATTTTTATTGGAGTATAGTTGCTTTACAATGTTGTGTTAGTTTTTACTGTGCAGCCAAATGAATCAGCTATGAATATATATATGTCCCCTCTTTTTGGACTTCTTTCCCATTTAGGTCACCACAGTGCATTAAGTAGAGTTCCCTGTGCTATACATTATGTTCTCATTTGTTGTCTATTTTATACATAGTATCAATAGTGTATATGTGTCAATCCTAATCTCCCAATTCCTCCCACTGCCCCCCCTCTTTCCTCCTTGATATCCATACATTTGTTCTCTATGTCTGTGTCTCTATTTCTGCTTTGCAAATAATATCATCTATACCATTTTTCTAGATTCCACATATATGTGTTAATATATGACATTTTTTTTCTCTTTCTGACTTACTTCACTCTGCATGACCCTCACTAAGTCCATCCACATCTCTACAAATGACCCAATTTCTTTCTTTTTAATGGCTGAGTAATATTCCATTGTATATATGTACCACATCTTCTGTATCCATTCATCTATTGATGGACACTTAGGTTGCTTCCATGTCCTGGCTATTGTAAATAGTGCTACAATTAACACTAGGGTGCCTCTGTCTTCTTGAATTATGGTTTCCTCAGGGTATAGGCCCAGTAGTGGGATTGCTGGGACATATGGTAATTCTATTTTTAGTTTTTTAAAGAACCTCCATACTGTTTTCTATAATGGCTGTATCAATTTACATTCCCACCAACAGTGCATGAATGTTCCCTTTTCTCCACACCCTCTCTAGCATTTAGTGTTAGTAGATTTTTTGATGATGGCAATTCTGACCAGTGTGAGGTGATACCTCATTGTAGTTTTGATTTGTATTTCTCTAGTAGTTACTGATGTTGAGCATCTTTTCATGTGCCTCTTGGCTGTCTGTATGACTTCTTTGGAGAAATGTCTATTTAGGTCTTCTGCCCATTTTTTGATTGGGTTGTTTGTTTTTATGATATTGAGCTGCACAAACTGCTTGTATATTTTGGAGATTAATTCTTTGTCAGTTGCTTCATTTGCAAATATATTCACCCATTCTGAGGGTTGTCTTTTTGTCTTGCTTATAGTTTCCTTTGATGTGCAAAAGCTTTTAAGTTTCATTAGGTGCTATTTATTTTTGTTTTTATTTTCATTACTCTAGGAGGTGGGTCAAAAAAGATCTTGCTGCAATTTATGTCAAAGAGTGTTCTGCCTTTGTTTTCCTTTAAGAGTTTTATAGTGTCTGACCTTACATTTAGGTCTTTAATTCATTTTGAGTTTATTTTTGTATATGGTGTTAGAGAGTGTTCTAATTTCATTCTTTTACATGTAGCTCTCTAGTTTTCCCAACACCACTTATTGAAGAGGCTGTCTTTTCTCCATTGTGTATTTTTGCCTCGTTTTTCATAGATAAGGTGACCGTAGGTGCGTTCAACTTGTGTCTCTTGATTGGAGCATTTCATACATCGACATTTGAAATAATTATTGAAAGGTATGTCTTTATTGCCTTTTATTCCTTGTTTTCAGTCGTTTTTGTAGATGTTCTCTATTCATTCCCTTTTATTGTTTCTACCATTATGGTTTGATTATTTTCTTTAATAGTGTGTTTGGGTTCCTTTCTTGCTAGTTTTTGTTTATCTATTGTAGGTTTTTGATTTGTGGTTACCAAGGAGTTCATATATGTTGGCCCATAATTGTATCTACTTGCTTTAAACTGATTGTCATTTAAGTTTCAAACACATTTTTAAAAGATATTGTATTCCTCTCCCCCACATTTTGTGTTTTTGATGTCATAGCTTATCCATTTACTATTTACTGAGATTTCATTTGGTTTACAATTTTTTGTCTTTTAATGGATGTGTAGGCTTATTTAAGTGATCTTCTATCTTTACTATATATTTACCTTTCCTATCAGGATTTTCCCTTTCCTATAGATTCTTAGGTTTCTTCAATTTAGAGAAGACCCTTCAACGTTTCTTTTAACGTAAATACAATATTGCTGTATTATTTTATTTTTTACCTGTTTGAGAAGCTCTTTATCTCTCCTTCCATTATAAATTATGATCTAACTGTGTACAGTATACTAGGTGGCAGGTTTATTCCTTTCAGTACTTTGAATATATCATGCCACTCCCATCTCGCCTGCAAAATTTTGCAGAGAAAGAAGCTGATAGCCTTATGGGGATTCCCTGGTATATGACTCTTTGTCTTTCTCTTGATGCCTTTAGAACTCTCTCTTTATCGTTAACTTATGCCATTTTAATTATGATATGTCTTGGTGTGGGTCTATTGTGTTCATTTGTTTGAGACCCTCTGTGCTTCCTGTACCTGGCTGTTTCCTTCTTTAGGTTTGGGAAGTTTTCAGCCATAATTTCTTCAAATGCATTTTTAAATTCCCTTCTCTTCTCTTCTCGTTCTGGAACCCCTATAATGCAAATGTTGGTATGCTTGATATTATCCCATAGATCTTGTATGTTGCTTTTATTTGTTTGTTTCCTTTGTATTTCTGTCTGTTGTTCTGATTAGCTTATTTCCATTACTTTATATTCCAGATCACTTATGCATTCTTCTCTTTTAGTCTACTATACATTGTTTCTAGAGTGTTTTTTTTATAAAGTGAAGTATAGTTGAAAAACAATAATATATAAGTTACAGATATACAATACAGTGATTCATAATTTTTAAATGTTATACTCCACTTATAGTATTATAAAATATTGGCTATAATCCCTGTGTTGTATAATATACACTTGTAGCTTATATTATACATAATAGATTTTACCTCTTCATCCCCTACCACTATCCCACCTGTTCTGACTCCCTTCTCCACACTGATAACCACTAATTTGTTCCCTATATCCGTGAGTCTCTTTCTTTTTTCTTATATTCATTAGTGTGTTTTAATTTTTAGATTCCACATATAAGTGATATCATTCAGTTTTTGTATTTCTCTGTCTTACTGATATGTATGTTCTTATTGACATTTTGTTAATTGTTTTTTGATTATTTTTTCAGGTATTTTTTCCCTTTTTCTTTTGTTTACTTCTTTTGTGCTTTTATGACTATTTTAATTTTTATGTTTAGATTCCTTTGTCTTTTTTTGTATATATTTATTATAGATTTTTGGTTTGTGGTTACCATCAGGTTTTTATATAGCAATCTATTTACATACATGATTGTTTTAAGTTGCTGATCTGTTAATTTCATATGGATTTTAACAACCCTGAATTTGTACTCTCCTCCCCTCATGGTTACTGTTTCTGATATCATATTTTACATCTAATTGTTTTGTGTACCCCTTAACAGCTTGTTGGGGATATAGATGATTTTACTAATTTTGTCTTTTATTCTTCCTACTGGCTTTGTGTGTGGATGATTTCCTACCTTACTGTATTTTTGCCTTTAGCAATGAGGTTTTCCATTTCATAATTTTCATGTTTCTAGTTGTGGCCTTTTCTTTATTGTTTAGAGATATTTCTTTAACATGTATTATAAAGCTGGTTTTGTGATACTGAACTCTTTTAGCTTTTGCTTGTGTATAAAGCTTTTAATCTCTCTATCAAATCTGCATTTTTGTTTGTTTGTTTGCAGTTTTGACTGTTTGGCAAAAGAGAAGGATGGTTAAACACACAGACTCTGGAGTCAGATGGCCTGAACCTAAACCCTAATGAGGAGCTCTGTGAATTGTCTCTATCAATTCTGAATGATAACCTTGCTGGGTAGAATATCCTTGATTGTATGTTTTCCCTTTTCATCACTTTAAATATATCATGCCTCTCCCTTCTGGCCTGCAAAGTTTCTTGCAAAAAGTCAGCTGATAGCCTTAAGGGAGTTACTTTGTATATTATTTGTTCCTTTTCACTTGCTGCTTTTAATATTCTCTCTTTATCTTTAATTTTTGCCTTTTTAATTACAATATGTCTTGGTATGTTACTCTTTGGGTTAATCTTGTATAGGACTTTGGACTTCCTGGACTTGTATGACTGTTTCCTTTTGCAGGTTAGGGGATTTTTCATTTATTATGTCTTTTTTTTTTACATTTTTATTGGAGTATAATTGCTTTACAATGGTGTGTTAGTTTCTGTTTTATAACAAAGTGAATCAGTTATACATATACGTATGTTCCCATATCTCTTCCATCTTGCATCTCCCTCCCTCCCACCCTCCCTATCCCACCCCTCTAGGTGGTCACAAAGCACTGAGCTGATTTCCCTGTGCCATATGGCTGCTTCCCATTAGCTATCTATTTTACGTTTGGTAGTGTATATATGTCCATGCCACTCTCTCACTTTGTCACAGCTTACCCTTCCCCCTCCCCATATCCTCAAGTCCATTTTCTAGTAGGTCTGTGTCTTTATTCCTGTCTTACCCCTAGGTTCTTCATGATATTTTTTTTCTTAAATTCCATATATATGTGTTAGCACATGGTATTTGTCCTTCTCTTTCTGACTTACTTCACTCTGTATGACAGACTCTAGGTTCATCCACCTCACTGCAAATAACTCAGTTTGGTTTCTTTTTATGGCTGAGTAATATTCCATTGTATATATGTGCCACATCTTCTTTATCCATTCATCCAATGATGGGCACTTAGGTTGTTTCCATCTCCAGGCTATTGTAAATAGAGCTGCAATGAACATTTTGGTACATGACTCTTTTTGAATTATGGTTTTATCAGGTTATATGCCCAGTAGTGGGATTGCTGGGTCATATGGTAGCTCTATTTGTAGTTTTTTAAGGAACCTCCATACTGTTCTCGATAGTGGCTGTATCAATTCACATTCCCACCAGCAGTGCAAGAGTGTTCCCTTTTCTCCACACCCTCTCCAGCATTTATTGTTTCTAGATTTTTTGATGATGGACATTTTGACTGGTGTGAGATGATATCTCATTGTAGTTTTGATTTGCATTTCTCTAATGATTAATGATGTTGAGCATTCTTTCATGTATTTGTTGGCAGTCTGTATATCTTCTTTGGAGAAATGTCTATTTAGATCTTCTGCCCATTTTTGGATTGGTTTTTTTGGTTTTTTTTGTTCTTAGCTCCTTTCTCTCTTCTCCTTCTGGGACCTATATAATTCAAATATTAGTGCACTTAATGTTGTCCCAGAGGTCTCTTAAACTGTCCTCATTTCCTTTCATTCTTTTTTCTGTTCAGCTTGAGTGATTTCCACTACTCCACCTTCCAGCTCACTGATCCATTCCTCTGTATCATTTAGTCAACTGTTGATTTCTCCTAGTGTATTTTTCACTTCAATTATTGTATTCTTCATCTCTGTTTGGTTGTTCTTTATATTTTCTAACTCTTCATTAAAAACTTCTAACTTCTCAGTCTGTACACCCATTCTTCACCCAAGTTTTTGATCATCTTTATGATCACTACCCTGTACTCTTTCTTGGGTAGATTGCCTATCTCCACTTCACTTAGTTCTTCTTCTGGGGTTTTATCTTGTTCCTTCAACAAGAACATGTTCCTCTGTCTCCTCAGTTTGCTTAAGTTGTTGCTTTTATTTTTGTGTGTCTCGTAGGCTAGTTATGCTTTCCAACTTTGGAGAAGTGTTCCTTCTGTAGGAGACGTCCTATGCATCCTTGCAGTGCACTCACTTCTCGTAACCCAAACTATATGCTCTAGGGGGTTCCCCCACGAGGGTGACATGGGTCTTTCTGTTGTGGCATGCTGACTATATGGGCAGTTTGGTAGGCTTGGTTGGCCCCCATTCTGGTTGGTTTCCAAGGCTGGTTTTGTGTGGAGGCTGCTGGTTGGTGGGCAAGTTCACAAGGTGGCTGACTGCAGAACCCCTGGGGGCCCCAGGGCTAATGCTTGCTCACTGGTGGTAGAGTCAGAGTCCAAAGATTCTAGGGCTGTTTCCCATCCACTGGTATGTGAAGTCAGTTGCTGAGGTTAGTGCTGGACTACTGACCGGCAGAGCCGAGTCCTGGAGTCTGTTTACATGGCCCAGAAATCCAAGAGCTTGTTTTAGATCACTGGTGGGGGGTGCACCTGTTCCTGACACGTCTTGTGTGCTGTCCAGTGTGTCCCAAAGCTTCTGTTGGCTTGCTAGTGGGCAGGGCGTGGCCCAGGTGATACCATGGCAGGTTCTCACATGTTATAGGCAGGCTGAGTCTGCAGGCTGTGAATTTGTGGTTTTCTTGCATCTGGTGTCTGAGCCTTGGTGGGTAAGCCTGGTTCAGAGCTTAGAGCAAGCTTCCTGAGTGCAGGGCTTGAGCCCAGGGTAGTCTGGGGCTGGTGCCTGCCCACTAGTGGGTGGAGCTGGTTCTGGGCCCTCTGGTGAGCTGGGCCATGTCCAGAGGTGGCTGTGTGCTCAGGAGGATTTTAGATAGCTTCTCTGCTAATGTGGTTTGGTGGAGGGGTGGCTGTGTCCTCATCCAATTAGTTGCTTAGCTTGAGGCATTTCAGCACTGGATTCTACAGGCTATTGAGTGGGGCCAGGTCTTGGAGCAAATAAGCTAGAGTGAGGGTTCCACAGTGACACCCACCAGCACCAGCATTTATTCAGTAGATGAAGCTCTCAAGAATGGCTGCTAGCGTCTATTTCAGCAGGGTGAGTCATAGCCACACCATGCCTCTCCAGAAGACTCTCCAAGACAAGTCAGTCTAGCCCTGGCTCCTATTAAATTACTGCTTTTTCCTGGGTTTCCAGAACAAGTGAGGTTTTGTGTGTACCCTTTAAGAGTGAAGTCGCTATTTCCCCCAGTCATGTGGGACTCATGAAATCAAGCCCAGCTTGCCTTCAAAACCAAATGCTCTGGGGGCTCATCTTCCTGGTGCAGGATCCTTGGGCTGGAGAGCCCAATGTGTGGCTCAGTACTTTCAGTCCTATGGGAAAACCTCTGCAATATAATTATAGTCCAGTTTGTGGGTCACCCACCTGGGGGTATGACTTGACTATATCACCAGTCTTTTTCTCCTACCCATCTTGTTATGGTTTCTTCTTTATGCCTTTAGTTGTGGAAGATCTTTTCTAGTAGGTTCCAGTCTTTTTCATTGATAGTTGTTCCACAAATAGTTGTGATTTTGGTGTGGTCATGAGAAGAGGTGAGCTCATGGATTTTATACTCCACAACCATGGCCAGTCTCAAGATAGAGTGTGGTAGACTGTTTTTTTATCTCAGATATTGAATTATCTATTTTTTATTGAGTCTTCTTTATATTTTCTTGTACCTTGTAAAAATGATCTATGTTTAGATCAATTTTATTCCTTAATTCAGTTAGCATTTTTAATACCAATGATTTGAATTCTTTATCTGGTGAATTGTTTATTTCTGTATTATTATTTATTTTTTCAGGGCTTTTTTCTTGCTCTTTCAATTGAGAGTAGTTCCCCTCTTTTTCATTTTACTTAACCTTCTCTGTCTCTATTAATTTAGATGAAAAAGTTTGCTTTTGTGGTCTTGAATGGATGTTCTTATGTGGGAGCATCCCTACGCAGACTGTTTGTGTCCCAAGCCTTTGGTGGTGGGGGCTGGATTCAATGTGGTTGCCAGTCAATTATTTCCTCAGGGTGTTCTGGCAGCTATCACCTTGGTAGAGGATGTGGCTGATTGATGGAGGATATAGAGAGCCCACTCATGGTGTGAGGCAGGACTTCCTCTCTGCTCAGTAACTGTCACCACCCTGTTAGGAGTGGGGTCTGCTATCAAGTTGCTGGAGCCTATGCACTGTGGGTTGTGCTCAAGCTGGCTCTGTTCCCTCCAAGTATGTTTTTCCTTCTCCCCTCATGGCAACATCTGTCTCAAAGGAGGGGAGTTATAAAGCAAGTGAGACTCGTGCACTTACAGAGATCCAATGCTCTGCCTGTGCAGGTGTCTGTGGCTTTGCTCAACTGGAGCCCACTGTCATGTGTTTTCCTTGGTGTGGCCTCCCAGATCTAGCACTGCATTGTGGTGTGGAATTATCAGAGCTGGAGCATATGCTTGGTTTGTGCTGGGGCATGAAACCAGGCAGTCATGGAAATTCCAGCAGATGCCCTGCAATTAGAAGTATGGGTTGCTTCTAGGGTGCTGCTTTGTAAACACCAACAATAGCTACTGCAGCCCCACCTGGGCTATGCTTCTGGCCCCTGGGTCACCCCTCCATCCCTAGATCAAGTTTTTGTCCAGATTCTGGCCACACTCTACCCAGTGCCACGGTGTTGCTTGGAGTAGGTGGGCTCAGTGCATTCACTCAGCTCAGGCTAGGGGGAACAGCGAGGTGACAACTGCTAAGACAGACCTATCCACCCTGTCTGGGGACAAGTCAGCACCCACACACTCCTTACAAGTGGGTTCTAGTCTTCTCCAGCTTTTTTCTCTCTCCAGGGGTTCTCTAAGCAGCCAAGGGTGTTTGTCTCCTATGGGGTGTAGAACCCCAGGACGGGGACACCTTGTCTGTGACTCAACCCCTTAACTTCCTGGGGGCAAGTGTCCAGCCATGCGATCTCCATTTTCCTCTGAATCCACTCCCAGGGGCACACGTCCTGACCCAACTGTTTTTCTTTCTGTCCTACTCAATTGCATGTGTATTTTTCTTAGGTTGTACAGGAGTCCTTCCACCAGTTTCCAGTTAGTTTTCTGTGAGAATTGTTCCACATGTATATGTATTTTTTATGTGTTCATGGGGAGTGGTGAGCTCCATGTCCTATTACTCCACCATCTTGATCTCCTTCCCCTGTTTTTCCTTTTTGTTCACTAACATATGACTATTTTAATAGTCTGAGGTTTGTTTCAAAGTTAAGTGGATGAAAGAAACTAGAAATTTTACAATAAGATAATCAATTGTCCCAGCACATCTTATAAATTCTTGTTTCTTTTTCTAACTACTAGCTGTGTGAACTTAGCCAAATCACATAACTTCTCTGAGTCAGAGTTTCCTCATAAGAGTTCTTATTTCACAGGGCTGTTGTGGGATTTAGTGAGTTAATATTTTGCCACCCTTTGTACAATGAGTAGCAACAAATAATCTATCAATAAAAGTCATCACGTTGTGTTTTTATTTGTACCTCAACCATCATTAAGTGTACATGTAATAGGATGTTAAAATGAGACTTCTTCCCTTTTGGGAGCTTTAACTTACATTGTAAACCTGGGAAAATAGGTATCAATTACCCCATCATTCAAAAGCATATCTCTGTTGGACTTGGAATAGGAAGAATATCTCTACAGAACTTGCAATAGGAAGATAGAAAACAAATTTCACCATCATTAGTTCCTATAACCTCCAGGCTATATAAGAAGGATATTCCAAGATGGACAGAGAGTAAGTGTGCTATGGTGCCCCCCACCCACAGAGCAGAAGATGCGAGCTCCTTAAATAGTCCAAAGATAAGAGGCTGTCTAACAGTTCTGACAGCATAGAGAAGGGAGAGTGCCTTCCTGACTTCTGTTGGACAAGAATGTGTGTTCCCTGTAGCACAGATGGGGACTCTGAATTATCCTGGAAACAAGTGTCTGAGGAGGAGTTATAAGTGACCAGGAGAGAAGGCATTGTGCATAACAGGGAACTGCAGTTGGAGGTCTCCTGCTGGAAGGGGGTCTGCAACCCTGGAGGAACCAACTGCAGAATCAGTGAAGATTGTTTTGACAGAAAATCAAGACAGAGAGAAATAATGAAAGAGTCTCCACAATCCCTTTCCCTATGATCAGTTTCAGAATATGATTCAGACCAGAACTTAGAAAAAAGAGAAGTTTGAGATTGGTTAAAAGATTAAAGTTTTGGTGTTTTGGTATTTGGTTTTGAAGTTTGGGACTTTTGAATATATGGAAAAGCTCTGGAATTTGCCAGACATTTATATTCAGTGCCATAGAAGGATGATTATAGAGAGCCAGTGTATCAAGGGACAGTGAGAAAAAAATACAGTGGCTTGGGGCTTCCCTGGTGGCTCAGTGGTTGAGAATCTGCCTGCTAATGCAGGGGACACGGGTTCGAGCCCTGGTCTGGGAGGATCCCACATGCCGCGGAGCAACTAGGCCCATGAGCCACAACTACTGAGCCTGCGCGTCTGGAGCCTGTGCTCCGCAACAAGAGAGGCCGCGATAGTGAGAGGCCCGCGCACCGCGATGAAGACTGGCCCCCGCTTGCCACAACTAGAGAAAGCCCTCGCACAGAAACGAAAACCCAACACAGCCAAAAAATAAAAATAAATAAACAAATGTGGGGTTTAAAAAAATAAGAAAAGAATTAAAAAAAAAATCTAATCTAAAAAAAAAAAATACAGTGGCTTTCTGCTTACATACTACTTAATCCAGCTCTGTTACATATATTAATGTTATTGTTTTCATTTATGTAGTGTTATCTATTGATATCTTTATATCCATGTACCAGGAGTAGATTGTAATATACATTGTAACTTTAAGTGATGTTTTAATATTTGATATATATTTAAAAGTAGCTTCCATATGGTCCTCACCATAGTAGTCTACTATGCTACAAATATTATATTTAATAACTTTCTCAACAAGCATGCACTGGTACTATTTTCACTATCTTAAGATTGACATTTAAGGAATTTGCTCAAGATCATGAAACCATTATATGACTCTTAGATTCCAATGCTTCACTCTCTTTTTTTTTTTTTAATTGAAGTATAGGTGATTTACAACTTTGGGTTGGTTTCAGATTTACAGCAAAGTGATTCAGATATATATCCAAACTCAATTCTTTTCCATTATAAGTTATTACCAGATATTGAATATAGTTCCCTGTGCCATATAGTAAATCTTCATTGTTTATTTTATGTATAGTAGTGTGTATCTGTTAATCCCATACTCCTAATTTATCCCTCCCCCTTTCCTCTTTGGTAACCATAGTTTGTTTTCTATATCTGTGAGTCTGTTTATGTTTTGTAAATAAGTTCAATTTACTATTTTTTAGATTCCACATATAGGTGACATCATATAATATTTGTCTTTATCTGACTTCACATAGAATGATAATCTCTAGGTCCATCCATCTTGCTGTAAATGGCATTATTTCATTGTTTTATATGGGTGAGTATATTCCACTGTATATGTATACCATATCTTCTTTAGCCATTCATCAGTTGATGGACACTTATGTTTCTTCCATGTCTTGTCTATTGCAAATAATATTGTGATTAACATTGGGGTGCATGTATCTTTTCAAATTAGATATACATCCAGGAGTGAGATTGCTGGATTATATGGTAACTCTATTTTTAGTTTTTTAAGGAACTTCCATACTGTTTTCCATAGTGGCTGTACCAATTTGCATCCCCACCAACAGTGTAAGAGGGTTCCCTTTTCTCCACACCCTCCCCAGCATTTATTATTTGTATATATTTTGATGATGGTCATTCTAACCTGTCTGAGATGACACCTTATAGTAGTTTTGATTTGCTTTTCTCTAATAATTAGCAATGTTGAGCATCTTTTCATGTGCCTGTTGACCATTTGTATGTCTTCTTTGGAGAAATGTCTATTTAAGTCTTCTGCCCAGTTTTTGATTGGGTTGTTCGTTTTTCAGATCTTTAGTTGTATAAGCTGTTAGCATGTTTTGGAAATTAAGCCCTTGTCAGTCGTATCATTTGGTAATATTTTCTCCCATTCTGTTGGTTGTCTTTTCATTTTGTTTATGATTTCCTTTGCTGTGCAAAAGCTTTTAAGTTTGATGATGTTCCATTTGTTTATTTTCGCTTTTAGTTCTTTTGCCTTGGGAGACAGACTTAAGAAAATACTGCTATAATTTATGTTAGAGGATGTTTTGCCTATGTTCTCTTCTAGGAGTTTTATGTTAATTATGTCTTATATGATGTTTCAGTATTTAAGCCATTTTGAATTTATTTTTGTGTATGGTGTGAGGGAGTGTTCTAATTTCACTGATTTACATGTAGCTGTCCAGCTATCCCAACACAACTTGCTGAAGAGACTGTCTTTTCTCCATTGTATATTCTTGCCTCCTTTGTCAACGATTAATTAACTGTAGGTGTGGGTTTATTTCTGGGCTCTCTTCTGTTCCATTGATTCATATGTCTCTATTTGTGCCAGTACATTCCCGTTTTGATTACTGTAGCTTTGTACTATAGTCCTAAGACTGGAAGAGTTATGCCTCCAGCTTTGTTCTTTTTCCTAAAGATCACTTTGAAAATTTTAAGCCTTTTGTGATTCCATATAAATTTTAGGACTCTTTGTTCTATTACAGAGAAAAGTGTCATGGGTATTTGATAGGGATTACATTAGATCTCTGGATTGCTTTGGTTAGAATGGCCATTTTAACAATATTAATTCTTCCAATCTAAGAGCATGAGATATATTTTCATTTCCTTGAATCATCTTCAATTTCCTTTACCAATGTTTTATAGTTCTCAGCATATAAGTCTTTCACCTCCTTGATTAGGTTTATTTCTAGGTTGGTTTTTTTTTTTTTTTTTGATGTGATTTTAAGTGTGTTTTTTTTTTTTTACTTTCTATTTCTGATATTTCATTGCTAGTGTAAAGAAATGCAACAGATTTCTGTATATTAATCTTGTATCCTGCTACCTTGCTGAATTCATTCATCAATTGTAATAGTTTTTGTGTGGAGTCTTTAGGGTTTTCTATATAGAGCATCATGTCATCTGCATTTAACATTTTATTTCTTTTTCTTGTCTGATTGTCATGGCTAAGAGTTCTAATACTATGTTGAATAGAAGTGATGAGAGTGGGCATCTTTGTCTTGTTCCAGAATTTAGTGGGAAGGCTTTCAGTTTTTCACCATTGAGTATTATGTTGCTGTGTGTGTGTCACAAATGGCTTTTATTATGTTGAGATATGTTCCCTTTATACACTCTTTGGCAAGAGATTTTATCATGAGTTTTTATCCTGAATTTTATCAAATGCATTTTTGCTTCTATTGAGATAATAAATAAACATGTGATTTTTGTGTTTTCA
The DNA here is from genome assembly GCF_039906515.1 of Pseudorca crassidens. Lineage (NCBI taxonomy): Eukaryota > Metazoa > Chordata > Mammalia > Artiodactyla > Delphinidae > Pseudorca > Pseudorca crassidens. The sequence goes on along the minus strand of NC_090309.1, from coordinate 25,369,878 downwards.
TTTGTTGCTGTGGTGTACCACATTGATTCATTTGCATATGTTGAACCATCCTTGTGCCCTGGCATGAATCCAACGTGATCATGGTGTATGATCCTTTTTATGTGTTGTTGGATTTGGCTTGTTAATATTTTGCTGAGGAATTTTGCATCTAAATTCGTCAAAGATATTGACCTGTAGTTTTCTTTTTTGGTAGTGTCTTTGTCTGGTTTTGGTATCAGGGTGATGGTGGTTTCCTAGAATAAATTTGGGAGTGTTCCCTCTTCTTCAATCTTTTGGAAGAGTTTAAGAAGGATCAGTATAAGTTCTTCTTTGTATGTTTGGTAGAATTCTCCAGTGGTCCTGGACTTTTGTTAACAGGGAGTTTTATAATTACACATTTTATTTCACGTCTAGTGATCAGTCTGTTCAAATTATCTATTTCTTCTTGATTCAGTTTTGGTGAACTCTATGTTTCTGGAAACTTGTCTGTTTCTTGTACATTGCTTTGGCATCTAATTGTTCATAATATTCTCTGACGGTTTTTTGTATTTCTGTGGTACCAGATGTTATTTCTCCTCTTTCATTTCTTATTCTGTTTATTTGGGTTCTCTATTTTCTTCTTGGTGAGCCCAGCCAGAAGTTTGCCAATTTTGTTTATCCTTTTCCAAAAACCAGCTCTTGGTTTTACTGATTTTTTTCTATTTTTTTAAATCTTTATTTTATTTATTTCCTCTCTGATCTTTATTATTTCTTTTTATGAAGACTTTAGGTGTTATTTTGTTCTTCTTTTTCTAATTCTTTTAAGTGGTAGGTTAGGTTTCTTATTTGAGATTTTTCTTGTTTTTTGAGGGAAGCCTGTAGCTCTATGAACTTCCCTCTTAGGACTGTGTTTGCCGCATCCCATAGATTTTGTAAGGTTGTGTTTTCATTGTCATTTTGTCTAAAGGTATTTTTTAATTTCCTCTTTGATTTTATTATTGACCTATTGGTTTTTTGTAGCATGCTGTTTAGTCTCCATGTAATTCTTTTCTCGTTTGTTTTTCTGTGATTGATTTCTATTTTCATGCCATTGTGGTCAGAAAAGATGCTTTAAATAATTTCTATCCTCTGAAATTTGTTGAGGCTTGTTTTGTGTCCTGGTATGTAATCTATCCTAGAGAATGTTCCATGTGTGCTGGAAGAGAATGTGTATTCTGTGTTTTTTGGATGTAATGTCCTGAACTGTTCTCTTGTGTCATTTAGGATCTCTGCTGTCTTATTGATTTTCTGTCTGGAAGCTTGGTCCACTGATGTCAGGGGGGTGTTAAAATCTCCTAGTGTTATTGTATCCTTATTGTATTAGGAATATTATTGTATTCCTAATTTCTCTCTTTATGTCTCTTAGTATTTATTTTATATATTTAGGTACTCCTATATTGGGTGCATAGAGGTTAATGAGTGTGATATCCTCTTCTTGTAGTGATCAGTTTATCATCGTATCATGTCCTTCTTTGTCTTTTTTTATGGACTGTGTTTATGGCCTATTTTTTCTGATATGGGTATTTCTACCCCTGCTTTCCTGTCCCTTCCATTTGAATGAAATATCTTTTTCCATCCCCTCATTTTCATTCTATATGTGTCTTTCACCCTAAAGTGAGTCTCTTGTAGGCAGCATATGTAGGATATTAATTACTTTATTATCCAATCGGCCACACTATGTCTTTTGACTGAAGCATTTAGTCCATTGACATTTAAGGTAATTTTTTTTTTTCCAGTACACAGGCCTCTCCCTGTTGTGGCCTCTCCCATTGCGGAGCACAGGTTCTGGATGCACAGGCTCAGAGGTCATGGCTCACAGGCCCAGCCACTCTGCGACATGTGGTGTCCTCCCCGACCAGGGCACAAACCCGCGTCCCCTGTATCAGCTGGCGGACTCTCAACCACTGCACCACCAAGGAAGCCCTAAGGTAATTATTGATAAGTATATATTTATTGCCATTTTTATCCTTATTTTCTAGTTGATTTTGTATTTCTTCTTTTTCCCTTTCTTCTTTTTTGTGGTTTGATGGTTTTCTTTTATATTTTGCTTGAGTTCCTTTTTTTTCTGTTTTTGTAAATCTATTGTATGTTTTTGGCTTGTGATTATCCTGATTTTCAATTATGTAAGCCCATAAGTATATCTACTTGCTTTAGACTGGTAGTCATAAATCTCAGACACATTCTAAAAGATCTATATTTTCTTACTCCCATCCCCCATATTTTGTGATTTTGATGTCATATTTTACATATTCATGCTTATCCTTTTGCAGTTCATTGTATTTATAATCTCTTTCACAGAATTTTTGGATTATTTTTTAATCTATGTACTGGCTTATTTAAGTGATTTTCAATCCTTTTATATATTCACTTTTCCTATTGTGATTTTCCCTTTTCTATAGATTCTTGCTTCTTTTCTATTTGGAGATGACCTTTCCATATTTCTTTAGGATAAGTTTAGTAGTGCTGTATTCTTTTCATTTTTGCTTCACTGAGAAATTCTATTTCTCCTTCTATTCTAAAAAATAATCTTCCTGAATATAGTATCTTATGTTTTAGTTTTTTCCCTATCATGCCACTCCCTCTGGCCTACAAAGTTTGTGCAGAGAAATCAGCTGATAGATTTATGGGTGTTCCCTTGTAACTGACCCTATCTTTTGCTGCCTCTAGAATCCTCTCTTTATCATTAACTTTTGCCATTTTAATTATGATATGTCTTGGTCTGTTTGGGTTCATCTTTTGGGGACCCTTTATGCTTCCTGTACCTGGATATCTGTTTCTTTCTTTAGGTTTGGGAAGTTTTCAACCATAATTTCTTCAAATACTTTTTTGATGCCCTTCTCTCTCTCCTTTCCTCCTGGAACTCCATAATGAATTGGTTGTCATTTTATATTATCCCATAGATCTCATATGTTCCTTTTTTTTTTATTTCCCTTCTGTCTGATTGGGTGATTTGCATTATTCTATCTTCCAGATAACTTACTTGTTTTCTTGTTTCATTTAGTCTTCTATTCACTGCTTCTAGATTGGTTTTTATCTTGGTAATTGAGTTGTCTAATTTTGATTGGCTCCTCTTTATATTTTCTAGTTCCTTGCTATAGTGATCCACATTTCTATCAATAGTCTTTCTTAGTACCTTCAGCATTTTTATTACCTCCTTTTTGAATTCAGGTTCTGGTGGCCTGGTCTACCAGAGGTTTGTTTCATAGTTTATTCTTTCAGGGGAATTTCTGTTGTTTTTTTAATTGAAAAGGACAGTTCCTATGCTTTTTCATTTTACTCTATGAAGTTAGGAGAAACAGTTATCTACTGTGGTATTGAAGTGCTGTTTTTATTTGGGAACAGCCATGTGTAGACTATGAGAGTCCAATATTTTTGGTTCAAGGTTTGTTTTATGTTATTGATGTTTGCCACATCTTTCCTCAGATTGTGCTGACCCTTGTCCCCTTGATAGGGAGTGTGTTTGGTATTGTGGTGACCAGAGCCTGCAGTGGATGTTGGGTGGGGCCTCCTCTTTGCTCTGTGGTTGTCAATGCCCTGTCAGAGACAGATTCTGCTGCCCAGTTATTGAAGTAGAAGCCCCCAGATCCAATTCTAAGCTTCAGTGTGAGGTAGGTGGGACTTGAGTGCTCCCTCTGGGAAAGGAGCCATTGCAGGTTCTTCCCCAGGAGCTGTCTTCTGGGACATGTGGCTCTGTGATACTGCCTGCCACCTGCTGTGCACACCCAAAAAGATCACAGTTGCTGCCCTCAGGGGTCACCTCTGCTGTGTGAGTGCCAGTAATTGGCTTAGATGTGCAGGCATGTGTGCAGACTCACAAAGCCACCAGTGCAAAAATTCCCCAAAGCCACAACTCCATTTCCACAGTGGGAGTGCTTGTAATTGGCTCCGATTTTAGCCCTGCCTCCCCATGTGTGCACCCACAAAATTTGCAAAACCTGTGATGGCAGGAGCTGTTCCCTGCTGTGAGCACACAATGAGGCTGCAATTGTAACCCACGCCCCTCCCTTCCTATGTTGACAATGGTGCTCCTATGGTGAACCTGTATTCCATCCTGCTCCAGTTTTGGTCCAGGCTACACTCCAGGCCCTTCAGGCTGTCTCTGCACAGCAAAGCTGAGTTTTCTCCCCAGGTCAGTCCACTGAAGCTTGAGTTCCTGCAGCCAGTCACTGCACACACCAGCAGGTACATGTCTCGGGCTGGGAAGTGTGATGATGTGGCAAGGGCCATCTGTGCTGGCCTCTCTCTACCCTGTTTGGCCTCAGGCCAGCTTCCACACTCTCCTCTCAAGCCCCTGAACCTCCCTATCTGTCTTGATGAACCTCCCAGCCGGTGAAGGAGATTCCAGAGTGAAAGAACCTTTCTTCTTTCACAGCTCCCTCCCAGAAACTCAGGTCCCATCCCGATTACTCTTCTTCTCCTTTTTACCCAGTTACATGGGGATCTTTCCTGCAGCTCTGGTTGGATGAGACCTTCTGCAAGCTTTCAATAGGTATACTGTGAGAATTTTTCCACATGTAGATGTATTTTTGATGTATTTGTAGGAGGAGTTGAGCTCTATGTCCCTCTACTCTGCCAGCTTGATCTCCTCTTTCCCAAACCTTCACTCTTGACATTGGAGACAGGTCCCCATATTCATTTTTCTCAAAAACTTCATAAATTTCTTGCCTCTTCATTTCTTTTCATACAATTAGGAGAATTTTGTCAATGTATTTTTGTTGATGAATAGTGTATCTGATCAAATACACCTTTTCTCAGGTCCTCTCTGCCAGAAGACAGGCGTCTTCTAAGGGATACTTAATTTTTTTTTTACATAATAATCACTCTAGACAGGCATACTTTCAAACTACTGTTGAAAAACTCTTGTGTATTTTCACACCTAAACATCTTCATTCTTTCCTATCTGGGTCATTTCCTCATAACATTGGCCCTCCAAAGCATATCATGTTTTTCCCAACTTTTTGCACTGCTCATATTAATTTTTGCACATGAAACACTTAGAATTACTAACTCCCTTACTCTCCTACTTTTACTCCCTCAAATCATCCCTTTCTTTAAAGCCCAATTCAAGTTGCAGATGCTCCACAATTATCCCAGTTAATGGCAGCCATCTTTCAGTCTGCATTTATTGTATACTGCTTTACAGTGTTAGGAACCTTCTTATGGTTTTATGTTTGCCATAAAAATCATGACCTTATCTGAAGGTGTATTAAGTGTTCTAAGTTGTTAGGCAAGTGCAAGCCTGTTCTGTCAGGTGGGGAGGTAGAAGTGGGATGGACAAGCCAACTTGTGTACTAAGCATAACCAGCCAGCTAGCTGTCTAAATTGCCAACTCTAAAGGATACTGCCAACCTCAGTCTGATTCCAGTCAGCATCCATCTTCAGGAGTGCTTGGCTCAAGGATGGAAGTACTTAGCCTCCTAGGCATTAAGAAAATAAATATTAAATGCTTAGTCTACTTGTGGGAGGAAAAAAAGTAAAGGTAAGAAGTTTATGATTATAGTCGACAACTCCTAGATAAAGGAAGTCTTTCTGAGTCAATGGAGAGATGCATAGGAGGGTCTAGAGCAAGGATTCTGAATTCAGGGTGATTTTGCCCCACCAAGACATTTGGCAATATCTGGAGGAAACAATTTTGATTGTCATACCTGGGAGGGAAATAGTTGGGTTCTAATGGCATCTAGTGATTAGAGGCCAGGATGCTACTAGAGCATCCTGCAATCCACAGAACAGCCACCCACAACAAAGAATCATCCTACCCTAAATGTTGATAATGCCAAAGTGGAGAAATCTTGCTTTAGTGCTAGGACAAAGAGACTAAGGGTAGCAGGTACCTTGGGACTTAGTTGGTGTTCAGGGCTGGGCTCCATTAATAATAAGAACAGGAACAAACAAACAAAATAAAACAAAAACCTAGAAACTAAGGCAGAAGGACAGTTAAATGAAGAGTCCCCAAGCAGTAGTAGAAGAGGAAGTTGTGTCTCAATGTTAATGTAGTCTCATGTATGTGTCAGTCAGGGCAGCCTGGTGATGGCAAATGATTCCCAGAGTTCTCTCAGGGAAAGGCGTGCCTGATATACCTATAATGGACTTGGAATGAAGCTATAGGTGGTGGGTAATATTGATACAGTGAGGTGAGGTCTATAGGACTGAAAATGGCCTTTCAGTATTTCCTACATAATTTAAAGACAGGGACTTCTTATGCCTATTTATATCCCCCTAAAATGCTTAACCCACTTTTCTACAGTCAATTAGCATTTATTAATTTATTAATAGATTGATGATTTCCTTAATTGATTATGCCATTCATATCCAACTATGCTCAGCACTACCATGACAACTTGGACATATTCTGATGTACTGAGGAATTAAATCTTCCACTGAAGACCCTAGCAATCATATCACCACAAGACTTGGATTCAGCACTGCATTTAAATAGAAATATAACAAGCACATTCCAACCCTCTAGGTAGCATACTCTGCTTACTTATGGTTAGGCCTCCATGGGAAATAAGAGTGATAAGCAGTAACTTCAGTGATGAATTACAGAACAGCTTCAATTACTTCACCCCATCTAAACAAAGCATCCTGCAACCCTCTGGAGAAATTAATCCACCTTAATTTGAATTAGTAGATACTTTTAGGTCAGCTACTTTACATATCTTCCTGCCACTTCTTCCATTCCTAGGCTATCTTTTCCCTTCAATCTGCCTGGCTCAACAGCACACTTTGATCCTAGTTCTGGGTGTTAAATATATAAGCTAAATACTGTGGAAGCTAAGGAATGAAGCAGAAATCAGTGGACATGGGTCATGTCCTTACCCTCCCAAAGAAGGCTAACATTGTCTCTTTCCCACAGAGCCTAGTTTTAAGTTTGCTTTCAATATTGTTGATGCTGAAATGAATAGCTTTATTTCTTTGATGAGGATTTTTATAGCAACAGTTCAAGAGTGTGGTTGCTGATAAGATTAAGGTGTGTGCAGGGCCTGCACTCCTTTAATCTGGTTTCAGGTAATCTCCTGATGAGTTTCCTGGTTCCTTTAATCTGGCCTAAGGTGATCTTCTCTGGAATGAAGAATGCTGATGTCTTTCATTTATTGGGAGTTTTAGTTCTGTAAAGAGCTCAAAGATATTGTTATGTGTATCACTTGAAGCAGAACTAGACCTGCCCCAAGGTTGTACTATTGTTTCTTGATTGCCCCTCCCTTGTCTCTGCATCCCCTCCCTTCACTGATTAGCAGCTGTTTGAATCTGCCCCTTGGAACTCAGGGAAGGTCATGGAGGCTGAAGTCTATTCCCTTCAAAAAAGAAACAGGAAACATACAAATGCTTCCATGCCCAGGAGCCCCACAGAGTCGTGCTCAGTTTCACTATCATGTCTGTTTGTGGAAGAAGTTGTTACCTCATCCGGGAGTAGTTCCATCATAATGGAAGACCCTAAAAGCCAGAAAGTCTTTACAATTCATATAAAACTTCTCCTTAGTGATGACAGGATTTTAGGCACCACAGAGGCAACATAGACAGGGAAAGTGTCTGAATGCCTAAAAATCACACCACTTCTACAAGTAAATAATGATGACATCGATTGGCCATTAACTTGCTGTGGGACCTTTACCATGAAACTCCCTTTATTTTTTCCTTCTTGATGATTCTTTTTTCCATTTACCAAACCACAGACTTCAACAGCCTTACTGTTTTGAGGTGTCAGAGGACAAAGGTCAGAGTGGCAGAGCAGCCAGAAAGTTAGGAGATTTAGTTGTTTCCTTTGACTGCTGTAAAAAATTACCACAAACTGCGTGGCTTGAAACAAGAGAAAGTTATTCTTTTATAGTTCTGAAAATCAGTAGTATGAAATCAAGGTGTTTACAGGACCATGCTCCTTCTGGTGGCTCGAGGGAAACTCAATTCCTTGCCTTTTCTAGCTTCTTGGTTCCAGGCATTCCTTCATTTGTAGCCATATCACTCGAATCTCTGCCTCTTCCTCTTCTGCTTGTCTTCTCCTCTGTTTGTCTGTCTCACCCTCTGCTTCTTCCTTATAATGATATATGTGATTGCATTTAGGGCCCACACAAATGATCAAGGATAAATTTCTCCTCTCAAGATTCTTAACTATCACATCATTTGCCATATAAGGTAAAGTTCACAGGTTCCTGAGATTGCAATGGGGATATAGACACTATTCAACTTATTACATGGGAGACATTCTAGAAGGAACGATGTTTCAGAGCGATTGAACCCCAAAATATTCATTTAAAATATGCCCAAAACTTTGATTAGCTGCCAAACTACACAAATAAGGGAGAGACCCAAGGGAGCCTGATCACAAAGCGGCAGCCAGAGGCTGAAAGAACTAAATGAAGATTTTAGCAGCTGCCAATTGAAACAAAGACAGTTTGTAGTTTGAGTCTAGCCAAGTTAACTCTTGCTAGAAAAAAAAAATCACTTTCCAAAGGAGCATGACAGAATCTAAAGCCTCTACTGGAGTTAGCTGCAGGTCAGAATCCTATGTGTGATCTTTCAGGCCTGACCGTAGACAGTTACAAAATTTACCTAGCAAGCCTCATAGGGGGAAAAGCTGCTCTCTTCACATCTGATTTGGTGCACAGCTAGTGCCCTGTGTCCTCTGAAGTTAGCTGTAGTAATGGACTCAGTCACTTCCTCTCCCTGGGCTGACTATGCTCTTATGAATATCTTCAATTCTATCCCAGGCACTTCCATTCAGAGACCTCCTTATGTGGGGAAGGAGGAGGGTGGGGAGGATGTTTTGCTAAGACATCTTCAGACTCCTCTGCCAAGGTTTCCTTATCAAAGTTCCAAGAGGATACTTTTCCCTACTCTGACTCAGTCTTTTCCAATCCAGTTCTTCCTCTCTCTCTCACCCTGGCATTCAGTTCCAGAAAAGAGCAGGAACTTTTGGTTCCCCAGCTGCAGTGATCCAACTGACCCTTGTCACTGGGAACATTGGGAGAGCCAACAATACCCTTCTTTTTTTGGCCTCTTGCTTACACCATCACAAAAAGTGAAGTAAGGATTTAGTTTGGCTAAATTGACCACCTTGACACTTTGCAGCTCTCAACATGTACAATATCTCCAGTTAAAACTCCAAAGCTCATAATCTCCAGTTTTCAATAAAAGTCATGAGACATGTGAAGAAACATGAAAATCATGGCCATGCTGAAGAAGGAGAAGGAGGAAGTGAAAATAAAAGCCAATCCCAAGTTTACCTACATGCTGTAATTAGCAAAAAAGAACTTTAAAGCATCTCTTACAAATATGTTTAAGAACTTAAAGAAAAATATATGAGCAATAAATAATCAAGTGGAAAATCTCAGCAATAAATAATCAAGTGGAAAACAGCATAATAGATGCTATGTTAAAGAAACAAATGTAAATGCTAGAGCTGAAAAATAAAATTATTGAAATGAAAATTCATTGGATTGACTTAACTATAGATTGGAAATAGCAGAAGTCAGTTAATTTGAAAATAGATCAAAAGGAATTATCTAATCTGAAGGTCATAGAGAAAAAGATTGACTTAAAATGATCAGAGCCACTCAAAGACCTGTGGAACCATTTATTTAGCAGCTTAATACATACACAGTTGGAGTACTGGAAGGAGAAAAGAGAAAGAATGGAGAAAAAATTCTTAAAGAACTAATGAATACAATTTATGAAAGCCATCAACTTAGAGATTCAAAATGCCACACAAACATCAAGCAGAAAGTTACATCAAGACACATAGTCAAATTGGTGAAATCTAAAGATAAGGAAAAAATTTAAAGTAGCCATAGAAAAATCATGTATTTCATACAATAGAACAATGATGTAAATCATGGTTGGCTTCTTATCAGAAACAATGGAGGATAGAAGACAGTAGCTTACTTCACTGCTGAGTCTATGACTCATGTCTCAGTCATATTATAAGCTATGGCTAGAAATCTGTTTTAATCACCCTCAGAAAATTATAATTATAAAGAATAGGATCATGTTTCTTATTTATTATAAAAATTTAAGGTCAAATAAGCTGCCTCCTAAGGGTAGACAATAAATTACTAGGCTTGAAAAGGGTCATAATAATTCCAGTCAATTTCCAGGTAAGTAAGTCTAAAGAGAGATGAAATTTAGGGGAACAAATAAGGGAATAAGTTAGATATGGAGTGCAGCAGGAGAAGAAAAATGAGACAAATAATGACAATGTATAATCCAAATGTTTCTCGGTCATCTAGACTTCTGAGGTCATCCTTTCTTTCGTTTTCAAGTACAGTGGATTAAGCCCCTGCCCCATTCTAAGATTTTTTATTATCTCATGGTCACCTATTGTTCCGAATTCCTGCTTACACTTAATTATTGATATTTATTCATTATCTCACCTCCAATAGCTGCTGTTCTCTTTCTGTCTCATAATTTCAAGGGTGGAAGAAATTACTTCCTATTTATTCTCCAAAGTACCTCTAGCTCAGAGCTAGTGGAGCTGGCCCCACCCACCAAGGGCCCATGGCCTGGCCCCATGCACCAGTGGGACTGCACTAACCTCAGGACACCCAGGGACCCATAGCCAAACAACAGAGCCACCAACCAGCTCCAGGACTCCTGGTTCTCATAGCCAGAGACCACAGGACCCAGCTCTGTCCACCATTTGACCAGCATTAGCCCCAGGACCTGGCCTCACCCACTAGGGGACAGGCACCAGCTCTGGGACCCCTCAAACCTCATCTACACCCACCACTGGGCCAAAACCAGCTTCAGGAACCCCAGGCCTATAGCCAGAGATGAAGGAACTTGACCCCACCATCCAGTGGTCCAGAACTAACCCCTTAGATTCTGGCCCCATTCACCAGTGGGCCAACCCATCTCAGGGACTCCTAACCCCACAGCCAGAGACTCAAGGACCCAGATTTTCCCACTAGTGGTCTGGCACCAGCCCCAATACTCTCTGGGCCTTGGCCCCACCCATCAATGTGTAGACACCAGCACTGGGACATTTTGGGTCCCATAGTCTACCACGTCAGGATCTGGTCCTACCCACCAGTGTGCTTACACTAGATCTGGAACATCATGGACCCTACAGCAAGCCATGTCAGGCCCCAACCACTATCAGGCCAACAGCAGTCTTGGGACCCCTCTGGTCCATGGTCATACCCATCAGCAGGCTGACACTAACTCCAAGACCACTAGTCCCAGAGCCAGTCACACTGAGACCTTGGCTCCTCTCACCACTGGGTCAGAACTAGTCCCAGGACCCCTCAGACTCTGTAGCCAGCTTCCTCATGACCTGGCCCTACCCACAAGTGGCCCAGCACCAGGACCTAGACCCCCTTGGCTGTGCAGCCAGCCATGACAAGACCCATCATCCCTACCCACCAGCAGTTGGCAGCCTCTGCACAGGATGAATGATACAGAGGAACAAATCAGCAAACTGGAAGACAGAATAGTGGAAATCACTCAAGCTGAACAGAAAAAAGGAGAAGAATTTTAAAAAATGAGGACAGTTTAAGAGACCTCTGTGACAACATCAAACTTCCTAACTTTCTCATTATAAGTGTCACAGAAAGACAAAAGAGAGAGAGGCAAAGAACATAGTTGAAGACATAAGAACTAACAATTTCCTTAACCTGGCAAAGGAAACAGACTTCTAGGACCAGGAATCACAAAGAGTCCCAAACAGGCTCAACCCAAAAAAGACCACACCAAGATACATTGTAATTATAATGCCAAAAAGTTAAAGATAAAGAGAGAATATTAAAAGCAGCAAAGGAAAAGCAGCTAGTTACATACAAGGAAAGGAATACCCATAAGACTGTGAGCTGACTTTTCAGCAGAAACTCTGCAGGACAGAAGAGAGTGGAATGATATATTTAAAGTGATGAAAGGGAGAAACCTACAACCAAGAATTCACACTTGAAGAAGGGAGAAAAAGTTTTCCAGACAAGCAAATGCTAAAAGAGTCCAGCACCATGAAACCAGCTTCACAAGAAATGTTAAAGGGACTTCTCTAAGCAGAAAAGAAAGGCCACAACTAGAAAAATAAAATTTACAGGAGGAAATGTCTCATTTGTAAGGCAAATATAGACTAAAGGTAGTAGATCAACCACTTACACAGCTAGTAGAAAGGTTAAATGACAAAAGTAGTAAAATCATATAGATCCACAATAAATATTTAAGGGATAATAAGATGTAAATATGATGTCAAAAACAGTAAACATGAGAGTAGAAGTAAATATGCAGGGTTGTTTAAATGCTTTCAAACGAAATCAGCAACTTAAAATAATTATATGTAAATATATAGATTGTTAAAAATTAAACCTAATGATAACTACAAACCAAAAATCTGTACTAGATACACACACAAAGAAGACAAAGGAATCAAAACATAAAATAAAAAATAGTCATCAAAAAACAAAGGAAGAGGGTAAATCCCTGGCAGTCCAGTGGTTAGGACTCAGTGCTTTCACTGCCAGGGCCCGGGTTCAATCCCTGTTGAGGAACTAAGATCCCACAAGCTGTAGAGTGCAGCCTGAATAAATACATACATACATAGATACATACATAAAAGTTTAAAAAAACAATAACAAAGGAAGAGAGCAAAAGGAGACAAAAGAAAGAAACCAAAACAACAACAACTACTACAAAAATAATCAGATGTTTTCCAGTTGGACACAATGGTAAAAAGATCCTATCAATGATTACTTTAAATGTAACTGGACTAACTGATCCAATCAAAAGACATAGAGTGGCTGAATGGATAAAAAGCAATACCCAAATATATACTACCTACAAGACTCACCTCAGATCAGATCTAAAGATACACACGCAGACTGAAAGTGAGGAGTTGGAGAAAAGGTATTCCATGAAAATGGAAATGAAAAGAAAATCACAGTAGCAATACTTATATCAGATAAATAAACTTTAAAACAAAAACAGTAACAAGAGACAAGGACATTACATAATAATAAAAAGATGAATCCAAGAAGACAATATAACAATTGTAAATATATATGCACCCAACATAGGAGCACCTAAATACATAAAGCTAATGTTAACAACATAAAGACAGAAGTTGACAGCAACACAATAATAGCACGCAAATTTAACAACCCATGTACATCAATGTGCAGATCATCCAGACATAAAATCAATAAGGAAACAGTGGACTTAAATGATACATTAGAACAGATAAACTTAATAAATATATATATATTTATAACTATTTAAATATATATATAAACATTCCAGCCAAAAACAATAGAATACAAATTCTTTTCAAATGCACATGGAACATGCTCCAGGATAGATCACATGCTAGGTCACAAAACAAATCTCAGTAAATTTAAGAAGACTGAAATCCTATGAAGCATTTTTTCCATCTTGGTTCCAAGTATGATTCCATAGGTCATCAATGTTATGAAACTGGAAATAAACTACAAGAAAAAACTGCAAGAACCCCCCCCACAAACATGTGAAAGCTAAACAATATGCTACCAAACAATCAATAAGTCACTGAAGAAACCAAAGAGGAAAATAAAAAATACCTGGAGAAAAATGACTTTAGCTGGACTCATTACGAAAAAAGAAAGAGGACTTAAATAAATAAAATCAGAAATGAAAAAGAAGTTTACACCTGATACCAAATAAATACAAATGATCATAAGAGATCATTAGGAACAATAATACACCAAAAAAAAGGACAACCTAGAAGATATGGACAAATTCCTATAAATGTACTATCTCCCAAGATTGAATCAGGAAGAAAGACAAAATATGAATCAATTACCAGTAATGAAATTGAATCAGTAGTAAAGAAACTCCAAACAAACAAAAGTCCAGGACCAGATGCCTTTATAGGGGAATTCTACATTTATTTTTCTCACACTATACCAAAAAACTGAAGAGGAAGGAATGCTTCCCAACTCATTCTATGAGGCCAACATCACCTTGATACCAAAGCCAGAACAAAGATACCACAAAAAAGAAAAAAAAAGAAAGAAAATTATGGGCTAAAATCACTGATAAACATAGATGCAAAAAACCTCAACAAAATATTAGCAAACAGAATTCACCAGTACATTAAAAGTATCATACACCTTGATCAAGTAAGATCTATCTCTGGGATAAAATGATGCTTCAGTTTTCTGCAAATCAATGGGATACACCATATTAACAAACTGAAGAATAAAAAATCATATGATCATTTCAATAGATGCAGAAAAAGATTTTGACAAAATTTAACATCCATTTATGATAAAAAACTCTCAACAAAAGAGGTATAAGATACATACCTGAACACAATAAAGGTAATAAATGTTTATATGACAAACCGATAGCCAACATCGTACTCAGTGCTTAAAAGCTGAAAGTCTTTCCTCTAAGATCAGGGACAAGACAAGGATACCCATTCTTGCCACTTTTATTCAACATACTATTGGAAGTCCTAGCCACAGGAATCATACAAGAAAAAGAAAAAAGTAATTCAGACTGAAAAGGAAGAAGTAAATTTGTCACTGGTTGCAGATGACATGATATTATACATAGAAAATCCTAAAGATGTCACCACAAAATATTCAAACAATAAATGAATTCATTAAAGAGGCAGGATACAAAATGAATGTACAGAAATCTGTTGTGTTTCTACACACTAATATAGAACTATCAGAAAAAGAAATTAAGAAAACAATTCCATTTACAACTGCAAAAAAAAGAATATATGTAGGAATAAATTTTACCAAAGAGGCAAAAGGTAAAAAAAAATAAGACATTTATTTTTTAATTTTTTACGTTTTTATGGTTTTACTTTTTTAATATGTCATTATGGTACAATGATTTTTATTTATTTATTTTTATTTTTTTGGTGTTTTTTTTTTTTTACATCCTTATAGGAGTATAATTGCTTTACAATGGTGTGTTAGTTTCTGCTTTATAACAAAGTGAATCAGTTATACATATACATATGTTCCCATATCTCTTCCCTCTTGAGACTCCATCTCTCCCACCCCCCCATCCCACCCCTCTAGGCGGTCACAAAGCACTGAACTGATTTCCCTGTGCTGTGCGGCTGCTTCCCACTAGCTATCTACCTTACGTTTGGTAGTGTATATATATATGTCCATGCCTCTCTCTCGCTTTGTCACAGCTTACCCTTTCTCCTGCCCATATCCTCAAGTCCATTCTCTAGTAGGTCTGTGTCTTTATTCCTGTCTTACCCCTAGGTTCTTCATGACATTTTCTTCTTAAATTCCATATATATGTGTTAGCATATGGTATTTGTCTTTCTCTTTCTGACTTACTTCACTCTGTATGACAGACTCTAGGTCTATCAACCTCATTATAAATAGCTCAATTTTGATTCTTTTTATGGCTGAGTAATATTCCATTGTATATATGTGCCACATCTTCTTTATCCATTCATCTGATGATGGGCACTTACGTTGTTTCCATCTCCAGGCTATTGTAAATAGAGCTGCAATGAACATTGTGGTACATGACTCTTTTTGAATTATGGTTTTCTCAGGGTATACGCCCAGTTGTGGGATTGCTGGGTCATATGGTAGTTCTATTTGTAGTTTTTTAAGGAACCTCCATACTGTTCTCCATAGTGGCTGTACCAATTCACATGCCCACCAGCAGTGCAAGAGTGTTCTCTTTCCTCCACAATCTCTCCAGCATTTATTGGTTCTAGATTTTTTGATGATGGCCATTCTGACCAGTGTGAGATGATATCTCATTGTAGTTTTGATTTGCATTTCTCTAATGATTAATGATGTTGAGCATTCTTTCATGTGTTTGTTGGCAGTTTGTATATTTTCTTTGGAGAAATGTCTATTTAGGTCTTCTGCCCATTTTTCGATTGGGTTGTTTGTTTTTTTGTTATTGAGCTGCATGAGCTGCTTATAAATTTTGGACATTAATCCTTTGTCAGTTATTTCATTTGCAAATATTTTCTCCCATTCTGAGGGTTGTCTTTTGGTCTTCTTTATGGTTTCCTTTGCTGTGCAAAAGCTTTGAAGTTTCATTAAGTCCCATTTGTTTATTTTTGTTTTTATTTCCATTTCTCTAGGAGGTGGGTCAAAAAGGATCTTGCAGTGATTTATGTCATAGAGTATTCTGCCTATGTTTTCCTCTAAGAGTTTGATAGTTTCTGGCCTTACATTTCGGTCTTTAATCCATTTTGAGCTTATTTTTGTGTATGGTGTTAGGAAGTGATCTAATCTCATACTTTTACAGGTACCTGTCCAGTTTTCCCAGCACCACTTATTGAAGAGGCTGTCCTTTCTCCATTGTACATTCCTGCCTCCTTTATCAAAGATAAGGTGACCATATGTGTGTGGGTTTATCTCTGGGATTTCTATCCTGTTCCATTGATCTATCTTTCTGTTTTTGTGCCAGTACCATACTGTCTTGATTACTGTAGCTTTGTAGTATAGTCTGAAGTCAGGGAGCCTGACTCCTCCAGCTCCATTTTTTGTTCTCAAGATTGCTTTGGCTATTCGGGGTCTTTTGTGTCTCCATACAAATCGTGAAATTTTTTGTTCTAGTTCTGTGAAAAATGCCAGTGGTAGTTTGATAGGGATTGCATTGAATCTGTAGATTGCTTGGGTAATAGAGTCATTTTCACAATATTGATTCTTCCAATCCAAGAACATGGTATATCTCTCCATCTATTTGTATCATCTTTAATTTCTTTCATCAGTGTCTTATAATTTTCTGCATACAGGTCTTTTGTCTCCTTAGGTAGGTTTTTCCTAGATATTTTATTCTTTTTGTTGCAATGGTAAATGAGAGTGTTTTCTGAAAGAATTTGAAGAAGACACAGAGAAATGGAAAGATATAATGTGCTCATGGATTGGAAGAAATAAAATTGTTAAAAAACATGCTACACAAGGCAATCTACAGATTCAGTGCAATCCATATCAAAATACAAAGGCATTTTTCACAGAACAAGAGCAAAATATTTAAAAATTTGTGTAGAAACACAAAAGACCCAAGTAGCCAAAGCAATCTTGAGAAAGAAGAACAAAGCTGGAGGTATCATGTGCCCTAATTTCAAAATATACTACAAAGCTATACTAATCACAACAGTGTCACAATGCTGGCACAAAAGCAGACACATAGATCAATGGAACAGAATAGAGCAGCCAGAAATAAACTCCCACTTATATTGTCAGTTAATCTACATTGGGGGAATATCTCTCTCTTAAATAAATAATGTTGGGAAAGTTAATCAAACTTTCTCACACCATATACAAAAATAAACTCAAAGACCTGAAACCATAAAACTCCAAGAAGAATACGTAGGCAATACACTCTTTGTCATCAGTCCTAGGCATACTTTTTTGGCTATGTCTCCTCAGGTAAGGGAAATAAAGGCAAAAATAAGCAAATGGGAGCACACTAAAATAAAAAGTTTTGCACAGTGAAGGAGACCATCAACAAAATGAAAAGTCAGACTACTGAATGGGAGAAGATATTAACAATCAATGTATATAATAAGTGGTTAATATCCAAAATATGCAAAGAACTCATATCATACAACTCAACAGCAAAAAACAAAAGAACAAAACTAGCGAACAAACAAACAAAAAAGAACCCAGTCTGATTAAAAGTTGGGCAGAGGACCTGAAATGACATTTTTCCAAAGACATGCAGATGACCAACAGGCACATAAAAAAGATGATTGATGTCACTAATCATCAGGGAAATGCAAACCAAAACCACAGTGAGATACTATCTCACATCTTTCAGATGGCGGTTATCAGTAAGACAACAAATAACAAGTGTTGGCAAGGATGTAGAGAAAAGGATATCCTGGTACACTGCTGGTGAGATTGCAAATTGGTGCTGCCACTATGGAAAACAGTATGGAGTTTCCTCAAAATATTAAAAATAGACCTGTCATATGATCCAGGAATTTCATTTCTGGGTATTTATTTAAGAAAATAAAAACACTAATTTCAAAAGATATATACATCCCTATGTTCATTGCAACATTATTTACAATAGCCAAGATATGGAAGCAACCTAAGTATTCAATGATAGAGGAATGGACAAAGTAGATGTGGTACGTATACAATGGAATAATTTCAACCATTAAAAAATGGAATACTGACATTTGAGAAAACGTGGATGGATCTAAGGGGTATTATACTAAGTGAAATAAGTCAGATAGAGATGACAAATACCATATGATCTCATTTATATGTGGAATCCAAAAAACAAAACAAAAACAGACTCATAGATACGGAGAAGAAATAAGTGGTTTTCTAAGGGTAGGGGAATGGTGGGGAGTGAAATACGTGAACTGGATTAAGAGTTACAAATCTCCAGTTATAAAATAAGTGATAGGGATGTAATATACAGCATAAGGAATATCATCAGCAATATTGTAATAACTTTTTATGGAGACAGATGGTTATTACACCTACCATGATATCATTTTATAATGTGTGAAAATACCAAATCACTATATAGTACAACTGAAACTAATAATATTGCATGTCAACAATATTTCAATAAAAAATGAAATAAAGAAAAATAAATCAATAACAAAGAACTTTAAAATATTCATATTATTTGTCTCAGTATGTTCACTTTTGAAAAATTGTATTGAATTCATTGGATCTGTGGTTGCAGATATATTTACATATGTTTATTGCCTCATTTTCTGTAAAAATTTGTAATCTATCAAAGTGCCAATATTAGGAGAAAATTTAAGTAAATTATGTTCTATTCATAAAGTTAAATATGCTGCTAATGAGTGGTGCTATCATATTAGAAATTTAAAAAACTGATAGCTAAGAAAACATCCAGTAAAGTGTTTGGAAGACAAAACTGGGACTATTTCCTGGAAAGCAGAAGAAAAGACAAAGATGAGAAAGGCAGAAAATCAGGGAACCCATTGGGAGGGCCAACATCCTACTAGTAGGAGAATTAATTAAATTAGTGGGAACGAAAATGATCAAAGAAAAGAAATGCAAGGACATTTTCCAGAACTAAAAATATTCATTTCCAGATTTCTCAGCCCAATGAGTAGAGTGCCCAGCACACTGAATGGGGGGTGGGGGTGGAGGGGGGGGGACCACAACACACAAACATGATTATGAAATCCCAGAACACTGGAGTTAAATAGAAGAGTCTAAATTCTTCCAGAAAGGAGAATCAGGTCTCAGACAAAAGACTGGAATGAGAGTGGCAGTAGACTTTCTCAACAGGAACACTATAGGCCAGAAAACAAAAATGCCTTTAAAAATCAGATTTTTGACCTAGAGGTCTATATTTAACCAAACCATAAATTAAGTAGAAAAATAGAATAAAGGCATATTTTGACAAGCAAAATCTCAAAAACTGTGCCTGAATTTAACCTTGCTCAAATATTCTCAAGAAGCCACAGATGGATGATTTTTACCAAAGCAAGGAATTACACCAAAAAGAGAAGAGCATAGGGCTCAGTAAGCCAGGGTCTCAGATAGAAGGAAGGCCAGGAAACTCCAAGAATGATGACAAAAAAAGCTCCGGGGACAGCTGTGCACCAAGCAGACAGAGAATTTCTGAATGGATATCTCCTCCAGTTTACCATAATCCCTACCACTCTTATAAATCCCTCAACCCTGAAAGACTACCTGATATATCTGAATGTGTAGGAAATTGATTTGAGGTGTTTTATAGAACTATTAAATGGTGTGAAAAGACTAAGAGATTAAAACAAAAGCCAAAATTTTAGTGGGGCAATATTAATACCATAATACAGAATAAGTTGAGCAATAATTATAGCTAAATTTTATTGAATACTCCTGATATGAGACTAATGTTCTAAGCCTTTTTACATGTTAACTCATTTAATCTTTAAAATCACCCTAACAAGTTGATATTCTTGATATCTCTATTATACAGTGAGGGAATAATAGAGCAGTGATGTACCTAAGGTACCAGAGTGGAATTCAAACTCAGATTGTCAGGTTCTAAACCACTTCTTTAAGAAAGAAGATGTAATCACAGTACTCAGTTTGCAGCAGCAGTGAACAATATTTGCATAGTCAAAATGATAAAACTGATGAATACAGATTGACCCCCAAACTGTCATATAGCCATATCAAGAGGATGGAAGAGTAGGAATAAAAAAGAGTGTGGTAACAAATAAACAAATGACACAAAACACTTCACCTGTAATACAATAAAGTCAATAAGTAATATCCAAACACACACATGTATATATCTGTGTGTATGTGTGTGTGTGTACATTTAGATGTTTATTGACTTTATTGCAGGTGATGTATGTGTGTGTATTTGAAATATAGAGATAAATGCCAGAAGAAAAGAAAAAATAGTAATTGTAGCTTCTAGTAGCCATTTAGTAGCATTTGATTTCTAATTTAAAACTATGTGCATGTATTACACGCACATATATAACTATAGTATATTGTCCTCTAGGTATATTTGATGCTGACATAGATTTTTGAAGGTATTAGTCACTAGAGGGTGAAAGCCTGTCAGAGCAGGCAGCTCCAGGACCCTGTTCCCACTCCACAGCTAGCCGAACATCAGCATCATCTCCACTGGTCCTGTACCTATGTTCTCTCAGTTGTGAAATATTTTTTTAATGGCATCTTTGCTAATGAAATAACACTAAGTGAAAGAAGGAAGATACGAGTTATATGATACAAATTATAAGATTCAAATTATAAAGTTGAATTGCTAATTATTAGAGAAATGCAAATCAAAACTATGATGTATCACCTCACACCAGTCAGAATGGGCATCATCAAAAAGTTTACAAGTAGGAACTTCCCTGGTGGTCTAGTGGTTATGAATCTGCCTTCCAATGCAGGGGACGTGGGTTTGATCCCTGGTCAGGGAACTAAGATCCCACATGCTGCAGGGCAATGAAGCCCACGCACACTAGAGCCTGCATGCCATGACTGGACAGTCCATGTGCTGCAACTGCTGAGCCTGTGTGCTCTGGGGCCCACCCGCCACAACTAGAGAGAAACCCACAAACTGCAATGAAGATCCCACCTGCCACACTAAGATCTGATGTAGCCAAAAAAAAGAAAAAAAGTCTACAAGTAATAAATGCTGGAGAGGATGTGGAGAAAAGGGAACCATCCTACACTGTTGGTAGGAATGGTGCAGCCACTATGCAGAACAGTATGGACATTCCTTAAAAAACTAAAAATAGAGTTACCATATGATCCAGAAATCCCACTCCTGGGCATATATCTGAAAACAACTCTCTAATTTGAAAAGATACTTGCACCCCAAAGTTCATAGCAGCACTATTTACAATAGACAAGACATGGGAGCAACCTAAGTGTCCATCAACAGGTGAATGGATGAGAAGATGTGGCTTGTATATACAATGGAATATTACTCAGCCATAAAAAGAATGAAATAATGCCATTTGCAGCAACATGGGTGCACCTAGGCATTATCATACTAAGTGAAGTAAGTCAGAGAAAGACAAATATCATATGATATCACATATATGTGGAATCTAAAAAATGATACAAATGAACTTGTTTACAAAACAGAAACAGACTCATAGACATAGAAAACAAACTTATGGTTACCAAAGGGGAAAGGGGGGAGGGATAAATTAGGAGCTTGTGATTAACAGATACACAGTACTATATATAAAATAGATAAACAACAAGGAGTTATTGTATAGCATATGGCAGTGATCCCCAACCTCTGGGCTGTGGACTGGTGAGGGCTTCAGAGCAGGAGGTAAACAGAGGGCAAATGAGTGAAGCTTCATCTGCTGTTTCCCATCGCTCGTCATTGCTCGCTATTGCTTGCATTACTGCCTGAACCATTGCTCACATTACCGCCTGAACCATCCCCTCTCTCCCTCCCCTCCCCTCCACTGTCTGTGGAAAAATTGTCTTCCATGATGCAGGTCTCTGCTGCCAAAAAGGTTAAGGACCACTGGCATAGGGAACTATATTCAATATCTTGTAATAACTTATAATGGAAAATAATGTGAAAAAGAAAAAAAAATATGTGGATGTGTAACTGAATCACTTTACTGTACACCAGAAACTAACACAACAGTGTAAACCAACTGTACTTCAATAAAAAAAAAATTTAATAAAATTATAAAGTTGATAAAAGTTTATGTGAGGAATAATGGATTCTTTTTTCTCTTTACACTTGTCTGAATGTTTTGGATATTTCCATTAAAAGCACATATTAATTTTAAGACTGTAAAAAAAAGTAAGAATGTGAACACAATAAAACTCATAGACAGATACAATCATGGGTTTGTACCACACCTATGTATCTGGATCTTATATGTTGGTACAGGCTAACCTCCACTTTCATAAACAATAGCCCCCAAAACATTTGAAATGAAATGTCTGAGTCAAAAATTGGATGTGAGTGTTATGGAGGCAGTCTTTTTACAATCTCTATTTACCATCCTTATAATTACAGGAAAAGCTTTCTCCCTTGGATCCAGGAGTCCAGGTACACAGTGAGCGTCCAGCTGGGCAGGAGACAGATGCAGGCAGGTAAGATTGTTGGCATCCGTAACCATTAATTCCTTGTTCAGTTACATTAAATATACAAAGAAGGAAGAGGAAGAAGTCTAATTTTCCATTCCTACAGAAAGACACAGTACATCATAAATTGCTCCTCCGTTGTCAGCATGCAAGTGTTCTTATGATAGGTTGCCTTAGAACTTCTCCCGACAACGCTTTGAGCTTTCCAAAGCTAGGGCAGGTGGAGCTCAAGAATGTGCTTCCGAGCTTGATGCCCACAGCCCCAAATTCCAAAGTCCTTTTGGCCAACTGGAGATAGGTTGAGCAACTGTCCCAGCTTGCCTGGGATTGAGGACTTTCAGTGCTAAAATGAGGAATAACTCCAACAAACCAGGATGAGTTGGTCACTCTTGCTGGAAGTCACCCTTGCTGGAGGTCATTATTAGAGCAGCAGAGGAGGGGATTGATAGGCATCTCTGCTAGGCAGGCAAGGGCTGACTTGGGAATACCTTTGGTCCCCCTGGCCTCTTCCACAGGGACAGTGACTGGAAGACAGGAAACTCACTGTAAGAGTGTGAAATCATATCGTTTCAGATGAGTTGAAAAGAATTCATTACATGTGAAAGGCAGCTTTTAAATATCATGTGTAAGGCCAAAAGCACTGGGGGACTGGTAGGTAAAACAATAGTTGAGGAATGCAGATGTGGAAGATTGAGAGGCCTCTCTCAGAGACAGCTGGTTCGTTAGCTCGAACTAAGGTTACCACACAGAGTGAGGGCCCAATGTGTTCAGATCTTCCCATTTTCCAGGGAAAACCAGAAACCTGGATTTTTATATGAAATCTCAATGTTTCAATGTGATCAACTAATTCCAGAAACATGGAAACACTGTAGTCTTTCAAAACTCATGTCTGTGTATGACGCATGTTCTCTGCATAAGTAAGATACATGTCTTTGTGACTCTGATCAAGCATTCATCATGTGGTACAAAAGATGCTTGGGAGGAATCAGAGAACTTTTGCAGGATTCACCATTTGGCTTCAACTGCTTTGTAATTCTGATTGCTCCCCCTTTTTCTTTCTTCAGATGTACAGGTGACCCCACCCTCCACACAGGTGCCAGACACAGGTAATAGGGGATCTCTCCTTGATTTGTTTCTTTGCTCCTCCCTCATGTCCCCATTCCCCCAACAAGATTTGAATGTTGAAATGGTCTTTCCTCTGCAAGGTGGCACATGGCTTTAGAGCAAATATTACAGCCCAAACTTACGATATCACTATCTTGTATTTTAGAAATTCCTGCTTCAGGGTCAAATTCCCTAGGGTCCTCTTTGGCCTTTAAAATCAATATCCCATGCAGACACACTGGAAGGGAAACCTCCTGGGCCTGAGCTCACTAATTAGAAGAGCAATTCCCTACAGATGTTGGTGTCTGAAGGAAGGTTTATGATAACACCCTTAATTAGCTTTCAGAGATTAATTTTCTTTTTGCAGATTAAGGTGTCCCTTGTAAATTAACAAATATAAGCCATCTGAGATACTAGTGAAGGGAAAAATTCAACCCCTGCTGAACTTCCAAACTTTGGCAGCCCTAAAATCCCTAAATAGTGGGAGAAATTGGGTCCTGTGGAGAGTGCTCCTCAAAGTGTCATTTGTGCTTTAAGATACAGATTTCAGGACCCAACTCTCAACCTAACAACTCAGCTTCTATAGTGGGGAGGCCCACAACTCTGAACTTTAACAAGCTCCCTGGGTGGTTCTTACACACAGTATATTATAAGACTCATGCCCACGGGGTCTTTATTCTTGCTTTCTAAGCAGCCACCAAAGCCTCAGCTGTCAGGCTGGCAAGGTGAGGAGGAAGTTAGCCTTGTCTCACCCTTTGATTAGATAAAAGAGCCTAAAGAATATGAAAGAAGAATATGAGAGAGGAGGAACTACTAATATGAAGATTAGAAAATCACATTTGAAATGATGGAGCTTTACAAAGAATCTATTATAAAAGGAGACAGCCCACTCTCGTAACAGAAAGGGCTCCTGAAAGATAGGTAGGATTTATTTCAAATATACCTCACACCAGGGACTTGGCTAGGCACTGTCATTCATTTTTTCAACAACATTTACTGTACACACATACACACACAAGAATTCAAGCTCAAACACATGGAATGGAATACATAGGATCATTTAACAATTGATGACATCTATAGGTCACATGAAGTTATAAAAATCATTCTGTGCAAATAGCATAAACTGCTAGTAAGATAAACATAAGCTGAAAGACAGTAGTGAGATAGTTTGACATACCACCAATCAATCTGGTAAACCAAGTAGACAAAACTTAATGTTAGAGAATTTTAATAACGACACCAATAAGTTGAAGTTAATTGATATGTAGCAAAGAGCACAACCTAAAATGAATAATCAATCCATGGTTGCCCTCAAACGTTGAGGTGTGCATAGGCACAATTTTTCCAAAGAGCAATCTGTAATATGTACAAAAGTCTTTGAAATGTGTATTTTCTTTAATCCTGAAATTTTATATCTAGGAATTTATACTATGGACAAATCTGTATGTACAAAGATGGTGACTGAAACATATACATGTGCAAGAATAAAAGTTAAAGCTCAGTTTCTTTGACATATTTTTTTATCAAAGCAAACATTTCTCCAGATGAAAATGCAAAGCACAGTTTGTGAAACTCTGGTTGAATCACAGAAGATGCTTCCCAGGTCCTGGTGCATCCTCAAAAGAGATTTTCATTTTCAATGAAATTAGTTCTCTGGTCCTGGAGAGGCTCAAGGCCAGTTGTTTCACTGACTACTGTCAGGGGCTGGTTGGAGATATGGACATCTCAATGTCCTCATCTTGGAAAGTGGCCAGGTGTAGGATCTGGTGAGATACCTTAGAAGCCAGGTTTTCAGTTGTAAATCAAGACCACACCTCCCCCTATTCCCTGACATTATACAGGTCCATGTTGAAAACAGATACCACTGGGGCAAAGGAGAGCCAGGGAATACTCCCCCGTTTAACTGAGTTGCCTAAAAATAAATAGACCAAAGAGCATAGGAAAAGTTAAGAAATGTGTGTCACTAAAATCAGAATACCTGTGAGGGAGAGGAAAATTTGATCAGGAAGTATACAGGAGTCTTCAAATGCACTGATAATATTTTACATCTTAAGTCATAGATGGTAGGTACTTGGCCATTTGTTATGTCATTCTTTACAACTCTCTGTGTCTGGAATATTCCATAATTTTTAGAAAGACATGTATTAATCTTCTAGGCTGAAGCAATAAGCTGTGAAAGGACTGTGACATCTTGGGCTCAAGAGATAGATGTAAGAATGTAGAGAGATTTCTTTTTTGTGTTTTTCTTTTTTTTATTTTTCATGTAAAATGAAAACAAAGCTTTAAATCAAAACCAAACAAAATTAAGGTAGCAAGAGAATAACAGGAAGGCGATATGTAAACGACAGCATGGGTTGACTGAAAGCAGCAAATGGACCTTTTAAAAACAACCGGTTTTAAGTACTGTGTGGTATCACTTACATGGAATCTAAAAAATACAACAAACAAATGAATATAACAAAAGAGAAACAGACATAGAGAACAAGCTAGTGGTTAACAACAGGGAGAGGGGAGGGAGGAGGGGCAATATAGGAGTAGGGGATTAAAAGGTACAAACTGTTATGTATAAAACAAGCTATAAGGATAAATTCATCTTTGTATTTATAACACAGGAAATATAGCCAATATTTTATAATAACTATAAATGGAGTATAACGTTAAAAATTGTGAATTACTATAATGTACACTTGTAACTTATGTAATATTTTATTGGGTTGGCCATAAATTTCGTTTGGGATTTTCCATAACATCTTACGTAAAAATCTGAATGAACTTTTTAGCCAAACCAATACATCAACTATACTTCAATAAACATATATAGCAGGTTTGAAGTTATCTGTGCACCAGCTGCAGAGGCAGCAGCTCTCACTGTCACCCAAGAACTCTGCTCTGGGGTTGGTGATATATGAGATTTCAAAATTATCTGCTCTCATAGCTTATGGGGGTTAGTGTGTGTGTGTGTGTGTGTGTGTGTGTGTGTGTGTGTGTGTTAGGGGGTAGCTAGGAATTCAGAGGAGTACAGAGGCTCCAAAGTAAATAAGTGGATGAATGTTTGACTGCCACCTTTTATTCCTGGTATGGAGACAGATCTTTTCAACATTTCCTTACCTGATGACATGGGTCCATGTCCTTGTTCACAGACAAGGGAGAGAAACACAGTAGGGAACTGGGCACTCTGTTGTACTCCAGCTAGAGGGGATAAAAGTGGGCAGGAGTCCTGATCCACACTGAAATGGGTGTTCCTCCTTCCAAGGGACACTTCTATAGTTCCTGAGGAACACTCCACCCCAGGACACTTTCAAGGATCAGAAGGCCCAGGGCAGAATGGTAGATTGATATGGGTAATAGAGAAGTGCAAGAGGCATAAGTGTACAGTATCTAGGCATAGCCACAAGGGTTCCCTGTGCGGCCAGTGTTGAAGTCAAGAAGAGGATGTGAAGTGCGTTCATGTAAGTATGGCCATCTCATTGAGTGCCAGGTGGTAGAAGGTGATGGAAGGAAGATCATGTCCCAGAGGACACCTAATGACACTGTTGGAAGATTCCAGATAACCATATGCATTGTTATAACCTGTGTCTATTTCTCCTACCACACATCCTACCAACATACTGAGTTTTAGTGTCACAATGGAAGGAAGTAAAATACTAACTAGACATGAACAAGGCACCTTTGCTAAAATTATTATGAGATTAAGATTAATGTCTTTCATACCTTTCTGTACTGACTCTATGAATGAGTGAATTAAGAGGAATTAAAAGGCATGCCTGAATGAAACTAAATTAGGAGAAAAGCTAATTTATATTAATTTTTATTAAATAATGAAATCTAAACATGCTATTTATGCTCCATCATGAATAAAATTCTTTCAGTTTCTCCATGATTAAATGATATTGTTTCTACAGACTCCTTTATTCTTGGTCTGATATCATTTACTATAATAAACAATTGAAATTTAATTTACAGAATTTAATGGGGTCATGACCCCACACAATATTTTATAGCCAAGATGCATGTTTGTTGAGAAAAGTAAGACTCTCACAGTACAAACAACCTGAATCTCTCCAGTTTTGTGTCAAGAAATCAGAATTTCAATCATTGATGTTAGGACCCTTCTATGAGAGCATTGTTTGTACCAAAATGAGGTTTTTTAAAACCTGTTATTTGGAAAGTAAAACTAGATTGTTTCCAGCATCAAAATTTGGTTTGTAAACAAGTCACACCCCAGAATCTAAGACAAATTAGATGGAAGTGGAAGAACACACTTACATTCAAGTCTATCTCACGGGGAAGAATAGTCCTAGGGCTATTTATAGAAATTCCATCAGGTAAAAGAAGACATAGGTTTACCTCCGGGAAGGGCCAAGGTGGAATGGATTATATGCCAATCAGAAGGGACGAGGCAAAGATGTAGCTCCCAGAGGTAGGATAATGTACACAGCTCTGGCAGGTAGATGACAACTTGGGATGCTAACGTCTCTTCCAACCTCCTCCTAGTGTGCCTTCCTTTTCTATTACAGAGGCTGGGAAGCTGAAAATTATATGTTCCAGACTTCTCTGCACTAAAGTGATCAGACGCATTCATGTGAGGCCTGAATTTAGAACCGAGTTCTGAGGGAAGGAGGTGACAGCATGTGAGACATCCATGTTACTAATTATGGCTCTAATTGGCATGTAAACGTCCAGGAGCTAACTCCTCTGGTGGCAGCTGTTTGATCCCCAGTTAGAAATGGAATGGTGTGTGATCCTGGAGCCAGAATGGGGTACAATGTCTTATTGATTTACCAAATTTCTAATTATGGCACAAGTACAGATCTCTTGGTCAGTTTTGTTCCAAAAGTCATTTCTAGAGACCTAGCCTAGAACCTGCTATTTTAAACCCTTCCAAAAATTTGGAAGCACCTAAATCCCTTTCTATTTGTATCTAATGGGACCCTTACTGATATCACAACTCCCCCATTGATAATAATTTATCACAATTATTCTAGTTAATCTTTCTGGTACCTAGAAGCCCAAATCAGTACTTTCTAAAGCAGAAACATATGTTGAGATATTGATAGATTGCTTTTTCCTGTCCCATAGTCTACCCTCCCTTGTTTAGTCTTCAGAAGTAGCTTTATTTATTTATTTTTTTCCCCAAAGAGCACTCAGAGGAAGAAAGCACATAGACAAAGAAGAGTCATTTTCTTGACTTTTTGGTTCTCAAACAGACTTTCAAATTTTTGGCTAAGAGAATAGTCTTGAAAGCCAGTGCACTATTGATTTATAAGAGAGAAATAATTTTCATTTTGAATTCTTAAAACAAAATGGTCTAGCTTAGAAAGAACAAGGACCAAGCTTGGAGAACAAAAGGTGTGGAGTTTACACCATAACATACAGAGTTAGAAAAAGAAAAGGTGTAATGTCATAAAATTTTTCTTCTTTAAAAGAGGTAAGAATTCCAGTCAGCAATAAGGGAAAACTAGCAGGAAGTTAATGAGAACTTTGATGCTGCTGGGATATCCAAGAATAGAATCAGGTCCTTACCTCAAGTTTCAGGTGCTGCATATGTGATGGGAACTTAAGACATATTTTTAGGGCCAATATGAGAGCATAGGATGTGTCCTTGGGATTCACTTGTCAGAGCATAGCCTGGGAGTCTCAAGTCTCATCCAACATTGCTCTTGAATGGTGGAGTGGCAATGTCCCAGGGAAGAGTTTGGGTATATGTTCCTAAAGGCAGCTTCACACAATCAGCACTTCCCAACAGAAGGAAGAGTAAATTACTGTGAAGCTAAAGAGACTTAAGTTCTGGACCTCCCTCATATAAAGCCAGGGAGGGCCCAAAAATGTGTTCACAAGTAAGATATCTCAGCTGCAATTACTTAAGACTACTGTTTCTTTCTTTTCCATCTGCCTCTCAGTCACAATTCCCTTGTATAGAGTAAAATGTTTGAGATCTGTGTAAAAGAAAGGTTAGTTGATAATACATACCAGTTGCATGTATTGGATATATTTACATGGCTAGCAGACACTTTACATAGTCATCCTAGTGTAGAAATATCTTCCAGGAATACTCTTATTACCTTAAACTGTGCTGTCATATCTGACATCATTATGGAAAGATTCAGAGTCAAAGAACATATTATAATATGAATATACCTTGTAGTGCCCAGAACTACCGGAAAAATGTGGGTAGTGGAGAAGAAACCATAGCTGAAATGTATGGCACTAGAGGCTAATCTGTGGGAAATTCTTCTAAACAACCATGTGTAAAATTGTAAACTGAGAGTTTGGTTCTCATTGCCATCTTGTCAACATAGACATTCTCTCCTCTTGAAAACATACTCAACTTTTTTTTTTTTAATGAGAATCATACAAAATAGAATTTACCAGCCTTTCTTTGTTAGTAAGGCACAGCTTGTATTAATACTTTCAAGAGAGCATATATCTGCCTGTGAAGCCACAGGTTTCATCAACCATCCTGAAGGAAACACTGAATTATCTTTCTATTCTACTTCTTAAAAAAATATTCTAAAATTGTTGTAACTTAAGAGGTAATGGAAGACATGCCAGAAAAGCGGGGATGGGGGGAGCAAAAGTACTACTGAGCTAAGACAGTAAATTAAGTAAAAGTATTTTTATAGATTTTGTAATATTTGTGGTATCTCAACTTTTTTAAATGTTAAATTTGTTATAATTTCTTTTCTCATTAAAAGTAAAAATTCACTTTTTTCCTAATTTTGTATGTTTTATTTCTTTAAAAAGCCTCCATCCCCAAATTATATAAAGTACAGGCCAAATAAAACAAGGATACATCCATAACTTCCGGCCTAGACTTCCTGAGCCATGCAAAGGGACTGCAAGAAGTTTTGAGAGGAAATATCCCAAAGGGGTCTGTGCTCAGGATGAGGAAGGTGAAACGTGTGGTGTTTTTGGCCTGAGGTAAAGACAGGAGTATGGATCTGACAAGAGAATCTTACCAGGGCCAAGAAGGAAAGACGATGGTTCATAGAGCAGAAGTTCCCTCCTTTAATGACAGGAAGATAGCTCAGCCTCCCCAGCCCCAATCTTGTCCCAAAGAGGACAAAAATAAAAGGAGGTATAAAAATCTTGAATTGCCGTAAAGCTAGACTATCTGAGCTACTTTGAATTGATGATTAAGTTTTCAACGGTTAGTGGAAATACAGTCTTAACAACTAAATTAAGTTCAGTTACAGGAAAACAAAACATGCATTTGAATTCCGGAATCAATGACTTGAAAAATTCATTAGACTCCACAAATACATTGGCTTTCTTCCACAACCATCAAGGCAAGCTACAGAGATAGAGATTGCACAGTATGGTTCCTTTCAGTGAGACATCACTGAGAACTGGAGGGTTAAGGTGGTCCATATAAAGGAAGAGAGTTGGAGAGGGCCAGGTATGGGGTCAACTGCCCCAGATATTTCAAATAGGCCAAGGAGCCTGTCCTCTTTATTGCAGGACCAGGGCCAGAGCACAGAACTGGTTGTACATCTCCATTCATTCATTCAACAAACATTTACTGAGAGCATCCTATGAGCCTGAAAATATAGCAGTGACACAACGAAGTTCCTGCTCTTGTGAAGCTTATATTCTAGCACAGGAAAAAGAGTCAATATCGAAGTAGAAGAGTGACTTAGTCAGACTTTGTTTTAAATTAATCTCTTCAGATGTTATGTGGAAAACTGGGAAGAAGGCGAGGGTGAAAGCAGGGAGACTAGTCAGGAGATTACTGCATAATCTAAAAAATAACAGTAGCTTGAGCCACCACATAGAGGTAGTGAGAAATGGTCTTATTCTGGATATATTTTGGAGAAAGCATCAACTGGATTTACCAACATCTTGGATATATATGTGGGAGACAGAACAGAGTTAATGATAACCCCAAGTTTTTTTTTTTTAGCATCTTTATTGGAGTATAATTGCTTTACAATTGTGTGTTAGTTTCTGCCTTATAACAAAGTGAATCAGTTATACATATACATATATCCCCATATCTCTTCCCTCTTGGGTCTCCCTCCCTCCCACCCTCCCTATCTCCCACCCCTCTAGGTGGTCACAAAGCACCGAGCTGAACTCCCTGTGCTATGCAGCTGTTTCCAACTAGCTATTGTTTTTTAATCCTGAGCAATCCTTAAAATCAAGATGCTGTTTACTAAGATAGGGAAGACTCAGGAGGAGCAGACTTGGGGCAAGGAAATCGAAATCAATTCTGGACATATTCATTTGGAGGTATCCATTAGATCGAAAGTGAAGATGTCAAATAAGTAGTTGGGTATAAAAGTTCTGAGTTCAGAGGAGAGAGAAAAATTTGGGAATCATCAATATATAAATGGCATTTAGCCATTTACAGCAACATGGATGGAGCTAGAGATTATCATACTATGTGAAGTAAGCCAGACAGAGAAAGACAAATATCATATGATATCGCTCATATGTGAATCTTAAAAAAAAAGACACAAATGAACTTGTTTCCAGAACAGAAAGAGACTCACAAACACAGAAAACAAACTTATGGTTACCAAAGGGAAGAGCAGGGTGGAGGGGGAGAGATACATTAGGAGACTGGGATTAATATAAACCCACTACTACATATAAAATAGATAACCAACAAGTATGTACTCTATAGCACAGGGAACTATACTTAATATTATGTAATAACTATAAGGGAAAAGAATCTGAAAAAGAATATATATACATATAAATATATGTGTGTGTATATATATCTGAATCGCTGTGCTGTACACCTGAAACTTACACAA
Source organism: Pseudorca crassidens (assembly GCF_039906515.1). Taxonomy (NCBI): domain Eukaryota; kingdom Metazoa; phylum Chordata; class Mammalia; order Artiodactyla; family Delphinidae; genus Pseudorca; species Pseudorca crassidens. Next base: position 25,337,525 of record NC_090309.1, on the reverse strand, counting down.
TATTGTAAATCAACTATACTTCAATAAAAATTATATATATATGTATATATATACATATATATATGTATATATATATAGCATTTAAGCCATGGGTCTGGATGAGATGATCTAGGAAATGAGGATTCTTAAAAGGAGAGAGAGAGATTCCCAAGGCCTGGGACACTTAGATATTTAGAGATTGTGGAGATGACAGAGAGCTGACAAGGGAGTTAAGAGGTAGCCATAGAGATAATTCCTCTGCTTAGGCAGTATCTTTCCATCAAGAGCCAGGGGCTGGTGGGAGCTTTTGAATTCTTTGGACTGGAAAGTTTCCTATCAGTTTTCCTAGGAGACTTGGCATTCTTCAAAGTGCTGGTCATGATCTGCGAGTGACTTCTATTGTGACTCCAGCCTGACATATGTTCAAAGAATACACCCACCATGGAGAGTGCAATGTGGTCCAGAACAGCCTCCCCAAAACAACTCCTGCTTTGCCTAACTTGCTCCTTTTTCATTCCTGTATGAGTTAAACACCTGACTCTTAGCTGTTTCCATGTGTAGCCCTTATGTAGATCCTTGCTTTGGCCTTCCTAAATTGTTTCTAATTCCTCCCCCAAGAGGCTTGGCTTATTTTTTCCTACCATCAATGGCTAACGATGTCTCATATTGAGTTCAGTCAGCATATTGAGTTCTGAAAACAAATGCACAATGTGAGAGTTGTGGGTAAGTTTTATTTTGAGACAAAATGAGGACTACAGCCTGGGAGAGAGCATATCAGATAGCTCTGAGGAACTGCTCTGAAGAGGTGGGCGGGGGGTAAATATTATATATGATTTTAGTGAAGGGGGATACATGAAATCAGCACACAGTTTTGCAGAAAGTTGCTGCCATCTCATGAAGGTTACTGCTAGTCATGAGGAACAGATGTCTGCATTAATGGTTTTAGTGCTTTTCTAGGTATGAGATGATGCAAGAATTTGGGCTTATAAAATATTCTCCTGAGAATGTCTAATATTCTCCTGAAGGCCTGTTCTGCCACTTTTTCCTAGAGCACAGAGAACCTCATTCCCGATCCCCACACTGAACACCTTTCAGGGTGTGTTGAAGGTCAGTGACTGCAGTGACTAGTGACCTAATCTTTATAAAGGCAGATGGCAAGTGCCAATTTTTAGTTGGCAGTTCTCATCTCCCATGAGGGAAAGGACCCCGTTATAAAGCAGGAAGAAGGAGCAAACAGAGGCAACCAGGTAAGAATTCGCATCCATCAGTGGGCACAACCTCCCCACTGGTTCTCAGAACTTACACTTTATCTAGTGGGGACCTCTTCACACATGAATGTCCAAGGTAAGCAGTGTCAAAGAAACCAAGACCAGAGGTTATGAGAAAATGGGAAACCATAGAGAATTAAGTTTCAATAAAATCAAGCTATTTCCTTGCTGCCTGTTGAACTGAAAGTAACAGTAATGTGCCTCCAGATTTATACCAAGTGGATTTCAAGACAGCAAATATCTTTGAAGATAAGGTCCTGATTCAGAGGATTATACACACCAAGTTGGACCAAATGGATATTTATTGGAGATGAGTGTCCTGCTCTGAGGACAAAAGACCATTAATCAAAAGACCAGTCCCAAACAGTTCAACAAGGCAGGACACATTATATATTAATTCTACACTAATAAATTTTTAAAATATTGATGAACTGTAATATTTAAAGTATAAATGATAATAATTAGCTAAGACATAGTAGAAACTTGAATTACATGAGAAATAATGACAGAAGACATGTTTAAAGTTTGACAATCATATCCAAAAAATGCTCTGAACCCAGATAATTGTATTCTTTTATCCTTTCAACTCTTTAAGAAAGGTGCAACTCCCATGCTCTTTAGAGAATATCTTGGATCACATACTGAGATGAAATCTACTTAATTCACTGTAGTAAGATAGGATAACTTCTCCTAGCGACATTTGAGAAATTTAACTTTTAATGCATAGGCTCCATCCTTTATGTTAATACATTTGAAATACCAATAATAGAGTGACCCAGTATCATTGAAGCAGGTTCTACTGAACAAAAGTGATATCTTTGATCACTCCCTGGGTACCTGGCATCCTAGACCCATGGGCTACATTAAGAACACAGGTGAGCCCAACGGTTACAAGGTTACTTACAGGTGGGGCTGTGCCTCCCAGAATTCTCTCCCAGTCCCAGTCCCACTCCCATTAGGGCTTAATCATTTTCTAGTATGTTTGTCCCTCAGTATCTACAGAGGATTGGGTCAAGGATCCCCTGTGAACACCAAAATCCATGGATGCTCAAATACCTTATATATTAACGGCAGAGTATTTGTGTGTAACTTATGCACATTCTTCTATATACTTTAAATCATCTCTAGATTACTCATAACAGCTAATACAATGTAAATGTTATGTAAATAGTTGTAAACATAATGCGAATGCTATGTAAACAGTTGCTGGTGCACAGCAGATTCAAGTTTTGCTTTTTGGAACTTTCTGGAGTTTTTTTTTCCCAAGTGTTTTCTATCTGCCTTTGGTTGAATCCCCAGATGAAGAACCAGTACATATGGAGGGCTGACAATAGTTGCTGACAGTAGAAAGTTTAGTATGATGATGTTAGCACAAGTTTGTGTGCCCGATGCACAGTGAAGCCAAATAAACCAAGATGTCGAAGTTTGGAGCAGAGAAAGGTTTATTGCAAGGCCATGCAAGGAGAAAGGTGGTTTATGCCCCCCCAAAACCTGAGTTCCCCAGAGGATTTCAGCAAAACATTTTTAAAAGCCAGGTGAGGGAGGGAAGTCGCAGGGTATGTGATCAGCTCATGCGCAATTCTCTGATTGCCTCTGATGGTGAGGCAACAGGGTGGTGTCATAGGGGTTAACATCATCAGTCCTTAGGCTCCACGAGGTCTGGGGTTATGTGCTCATGGTCATCCAGTGGTTAACATCTTACATTTGATGCGGGGCGGGGGGGCGGTTTACATCTGTAAGACAAATCAGGAAATGTGCAACAAATCTTGTTACCTAGGTACCTCAGAGAGGAGCTAAAGCAAAGGATATGGGGGAAGGACCTGTCTCGGGAAGGTCCTGTCCTGGAAAGGCCCTATAAGGTCCTGCTCAGTTACCATGAGGGAAGAGTAAAGGGTGGGAAGGACAAGAATGCTCAGGCCACCTCAAAACCCACATTTGTGGGTTATAGACTCTGGTTATGAGACCAGGGACAAGAGAGGAACTGCTGTTCACTGCCAGTTTGAACTGGAAGTTGAAGCCACTGGATTTCTTAACTGAACTGATTCACCAGTACTAACCAAAGGCACTTATTTCTGGGGGCTTAGTCCTGACATCAGAGGTTGCAAGGGGGACAGGATGTAGTAGTTCAGGTCTAAGTGTGATTTACCTCTGGCTTACAAATCTTTCTACCTAACCTTGTCAGGAGCCTGACACTTCACACTTCCTTCTTATTTCTGACTTGGTTGTTTTCTGAGCTCAACTTATTGAATCAGTGTTTTCACTCCCTTCCTAGTTATTTGTTACCAGTTCTCCAAAGGCCATGGCTAATAACAGAATTAGAGCTGGAAATGTGTCCTCAAGCAAGAATATAACCAAGGATATCTTCTGTCACCTGCAAAATAAATATGTCTCCTGCCTGTGAAAAGAGAAAAATGTCAAGATCTTTTATTTCTTAGAAAGACCCGAATTCCTGGAGAAAAGGAGCCAGGTTTGAGCAGACATTTTAATTTAGCTAAGAATAATTAACCAAAGTGCATCTTGTTTCTACAAACAAGATTTGGCAGAGATGCTAATACCTTAATAACACTCTGGATATAATCCAGAGGAAAGGGGGAGGGCTATTTATCTTAGGGACCCTGTGGTTTCTGTGACCTTTGAGGTATGATCAGGCTGTTAAATACACAAATTTGATACTTCTTAGATTAGCCTTGAGCAGGCACACAGAGCAGAGAGCAGTGTGAGTGAAGAAATCAGCAGAAGAATTTTCCGCTCACTTAAGCCTAGGTATTTGCATTTCTGGTTGAAAGGGGCTGCTATGTCTGCTGTGAATGGAAGGGGAAAGCTGCCTTCTTCCCTCAGCCTCCCTGTAGCCTTCCTTTGCTCTGCAGCTGGAAGAATATTCAGCATATAATCTACAGCAGCCAGTGGCTGCTTGGGTGGTCCTCCAGCCCCTGCGAGCATTTGGCAGCACTAATCAATGCAGCACTCTTGTTTATGCAGAGAGGCATCTGCACTTGATTGCCCCAGTACAGACTGACAGTGTCTTCTTGTCCTGCCACTTGTGCTCCAGGAAGCTGCTGCTCATAGACAGCACCTTGCTTATGTTTATGTACTGCCCCTCCCTGACCCCCACCACTTTTTAGCTTTACTTTTGTTGATACCTAGAGAAAGCGCTTTTTGCTACTTGCAATCTGTAGTCAGATGCCTTTGTAATGAGACAACACAGAAGGGCTGTGCAAACTGAAAAGCTGCACCTCTGTAGGAATCAATGTTATCTCTAACAATGTGCAGTCCTTCCTACTGTCTTGCATTCCATCTCACCTCTTTTCCTGGCCAGACGTCTCTGTATCTAAGATGCTGGGTCTGGTAGTGCAGCTAGTCACTCTTGCTTCTTATTTGAAAGATGGTATCCCAATAAGAAGAGATGTGGTGTGATATGGGGTAAAGCACACAAATTTTGAAAGCATCAAAGTTGGACTTCAGACCTGACCCTACAATCCACTGTCTAGGAACTTGGTAAAGTTATTGAACCTCTGTGAACCTCATTTCCCCTATTTGTAAACTGGGACACAAATCCTTGCCATGCAGGGTCATTATATTAGAGGTAATCCATGTAAAGTGCCTACTAAGATATGGCACGTAGTAGGTGCTTAATAAGTGATTTCTATTATCATCACCAGCTGATTGTATTGTTCCTTTTCCGTGAAAACTGAAGTGTGAATGTACTTTGTATAAATGGCTAAATAAATTCTAAAATATTTTCCTAATTTTTACACATAGTAGTGTCACACACATTGTAGTGTCACACACATTATGGTAGCTTTTAATCTCTCATGGCATTCTGTGTATAACCTCTTTAAAAATAATGGCAGAATTATTTAAATGATACAAGTTATAAGAAGGCTGTACATTTTGGAGGGTTATTTTGATCATTCTATTGCTAATAATAGAATTCAAGTTTATATTTCATGGTAATTTTTTTAGTTACAAGTGAAGGAAAATAAATACATACGTATATTTAGAATTCTATATAGAATACATATGTGTAATTATATATATTCATATAAATAAAATATTGATAGATAGATAGTTAGAGGATAGATAGATTGGTAGATCCAGAGATTAGCTCACAAAAGTTTTGGAAGAGCTATGGAAACCAGGAATGAGGGCCTCAGCATCGGAAATTGTATACTCCACACTATGAGTATTGTCATTGTTCAGTTCTTATCCCTTCCCCATGTGGTGGGGACCATAGTTTACCAAGTCACCATCAGCAGGGAACACATTTCTCCCCATGCCTACTTGAGTCATGTTACCACACCAGAAGGAATCACTTCACTGGACAATGGGGGCTTTTGATTGGCCAGGCATTGTCTCACTGGCTGCTTGGTGACATGGAAGTAGAAGCTCTCAACAGAAGAAAAGGAAAGTTTGTTAGGCAGATAAATGCAGCTATCATAGTCTGTTACATTCCACCTCATGTTTGCCCAGGGCTTATACTAACCTTTATTCCCATACTCACAATACCAGAATTCCCAATGTAACAACTGGCTCATGTGAAATCACATACACATTCACCACCATCCCCTGAAAAGGAGATCACCCCAAATCACATCCAGTTTCTCATCTAGCTCTAAGACCAAGACCCCTAGGTGATGCGTATTGTCTGGTTATGGCTTCTCTTTGTCTGACACTTTATGGCTAATTCATCCCCAACTCAGTGAATAACCAATAGTGGAGAGAAAGCAGGATAACCCTAAGAGGAGCTCCCATCTATGAAGGGGAAAACAGAAAATGCATGATCTGTGCCAGACTGGTTCATAACATACCCTCTCCTCCTGTGCCTGGTCCCTGAACTCTCATCCTGGTGAAGTTTCCCATATATGTTTGACTTCTAGGACTATGATTAAGAAACATGGATGGAAGATTCCTCTTCAGGGAGCTGCTTCAACAGTCCCCTCACTGTTGATTTTGGAGCCTGGGAATTGTTTTAGGAGTTGGGTATTCTGGGCTTTTATTCTAAGCTGGGTTTTCTTTGTCAGTTTAACTCGCCCTCATAGATGCTGGATTACTGGTCACAGAGAAAGTTCAGCTGCATTCTAATCTCTTTCTGCTCCTATCAAATGTGTCAACTTGGACAAGAGCTTTTTTCTTGAAGGATCTTCCTGAAGGCCAGAAGTAAAATTTAATTAGTTTACCTTTAAGATCAAAACTATTGTTAAAGCACTGTAAGAACTATAGCTTTAAGCCTCTTTTTAGTAGCTTTACTATCCTCCATTCTTTCCGGGCCCCTCCCCAGGACCACATATAGGACACCATGGCCAAAATCTAAAGGGTGATGTGGGGCTCAACAGGGTTTCAGCTCCACATCCAGCATCCATTCTGATTGGTGGGCCTGGGGATACACCTGTTGTTAACCCTATCGTGAATAGTACCCTTTCTGGAAGACACAAGAAGTAGCCAATATCTCTTAATAATGCAACATTTTCTGCCAAGTCCCATGGAGTTTTATGTGAGGTATATGATCTGAATCCCAAAAAACTGTTGAATCCCAGTAAACAGCTAAGAGTTTAACCTTTTTTTTTTTTCTATAGTGCATTAAATGGATCTGAGACAGAACAGAATGAACCACGCTGCATGCTTTGAGTAATCCGGGTTTTATATTTAAGGTCATATTTTAAGGTCTGTCATATGAACTCTTACTTCAGGTTCAAAATTGTGTATTAATTAGTGTTTTTAATTGTAAGTAACATAAAGCAACTCTGTCCAGTTTAGGCATAAAGCAATACTTATTGGAAAGGTGAGGATAGTTTTCAGGTACTGAAAAAATAAGAAAATGAAGTTTTTAATAACATGCCAGAAAATTTGTATTCAAAGGAATGTTGAATTTTAACACTGTCACTTTGAAAGACTGTATTTATTCCAACAATACCATCATTGCTCAGACTTTATTTTTAAACTAACCTTTAATTGCTTTCAGAATATACATCATATTCCTTTGACTATCTGAATTATGCCAAACTTTTGTCCTTTAAAAGTGGATTTGATTTTCTTAGAAAATCATTTGAAATCATATCTACTGAGATGACTTATCAAAGTGAGTAATACTGGTTTAAGTAATTTTTTTTTTAAGTTTCTTTTGTGACAGAGACTGGAAAGTAGGGGAAAACTTTTCTCCCCTTAATATTGTTGCTGAAATACTGACTTCTGTACACTGGCGCTGAATAGAAATACAGAGACAGAATTTAGGAAGAAGGAAAAAGAGTGGCTTTATTTCTTCACCACACAAAGAGGGAACATAGCAGGCTAGTGCCTCCAAAAACAGTGTTCCCCTTGGAGAGGGTAGTGAGAAGTTTTTATAGTAATGGTTCAAAGGAGTAATCAGCTCATGGACATTTTTCTGATTGGTTAGTGGTTGAGGTAAGTGGGAGTTAGCATCATCAACCTTTAGGTTCCCACTGGTCTGGGGTCTATGTTCTTGTCAGCAGCATACCATCATTAATTGTTAACTTTTCCTACCTGGAGGTGGTTTCAGCATCTGCAAAACAACTCAAAGATATTGTTGTGTGTGTCCTTGATGGGGAACCAGGACATTGCCTCAAGGCTGAACCTGTTTCTCTTGACTTTGTTTCTCCCTTGTCTCGTATCCCCTCCCTTCCATAATTAACAACTGCTTGAATCTGCCCTTGGAACTCAAGGAGGTCATGGAGGCTAAATGAAGGCTATTTCCTGTAATCAAAGAAATGAGGGACACAGAAAACCTTGGTGCCCAGGAGCCCCACAGGGCCCTGCTTGGTATCAATATTACCTTAATATTCTTCATCTGGTGAATTGCTATCAGGTTGATGATAATTGGTTACTAATTGTCTGACAATCACCAGCCAATTGTGGCTGGTCCAAATGAGAGAATGTGTGCCAAGGAAAAAGTAAATTTCAGAGTACAGGCTCAAATAGGCATAGTAAACTGACCCAAGATTTAGGAAAGGGAGCTATTAAGAGAAATAACTAAGGACCATAATTCTGCCTAAGACATCAATTTAATCAGAAGATAGAGAAGTGGGAATGTGTTGTTTTGAGAGCATATGGTTATGGCAGAAATGCCTTGGGAATAAAGTAAACCTGAATTCAAATCCTGACGTCTCCCCAGTTTCCAACAGCTGCATCTGATTTCCCTGATGGCTGCTCCCTTCTCTCTGCCAGCCTCTGGGGTAGATAGGTTGACTCACTGGCACTCAGAAGGGGCTTCTTGGTTCCCACAGAGTGTTAAATTGCAGATGTTGATACTGAGCAGGATCCTTTGGTGATCCTGGGCACAAAACATGTATAATATGTATAATATTTCATTGTGTGTGTGTATATATATATATATATACACTGTATAATATCCCATTGTGTGTATATATATGTATATATATACACTATGTATAATATTCCATTGTGTGTGTATATATATACATTGCATATATATAGCATACATATAGTGTATATATATATAATATTCTGATACACACAAGTGAATATTACTCAGCCATAAAAAAGAATGAAATAATGGCATTTGCAGCAACATGGGTGAACCTAAAGATTATCATACTAAATGAAGTAAGTCAGAGAAAGACAAATATCATATGATATCACATATATGTGGATCTAAAAAATGATATAAATGAAATTATTTACAAAACAGAAACAAACTCACAGACATAGAAAGCAAACTTATGGTTACCAAAGGGGAAAAGGGAGAGGGATAAATTAGGAGCTTGTGATTAACTAATACACACTACTATATATAACATAGATAAACAACAAGGAGTTATTGTATAGTATAGGGAATTATATTCAGTATCTTGTAATATCCTATAATGGAAAAGACTATGAAAAAGAAAAAAAAATGTGTGTGTGAGTGTGTGTTTGTGTGTAACTGGATCACTTAGCTGTACAACAGAAACTAACAAAGCATTGTAAAATAACTATATTTCAATTTTTTTAAATTAATTAATTTAAGGGCTTCCCTGGTGGCGCAGTGGTTGAGAGTCAGCCTGCCGATGCAGGGGACACAGGTTCGTGCCCCGGTCCGGGAAGATCCCACATGCCGCGGAGCGGCTGGGCCCGTGAGCCATGGCTGCTGAGCCTGTGTGTCCGGAGCCTGTGCTCTGCAACAGGAGAGGCCACAACAGTGAGAGGCCCGCGTACTGCAAAAAAATTAATTAATTAATTAATTTAAAAAATGCTTTGCTGAAACCCTCAGGGAGTTCTGGCTTTTTGAGCACTAGCTGTCCTGCACTCCTTGTATGTTGCCTTACAATAAACACTGCACTTTCCTTTACCAAAACCTAGTGTCAATAGATTGGCTTTACTTCATATGGGTGAATGGATCCAAGTTTGGTTCAGTAACAAAGTTATCTAAAGATGGAAAAGAGTCAGCTCTAATCTGCAGCTCTTATTTTTATATATGTGATACACATATATCCATAGTTCCCAGGCTTTTCTGAGATGACTACATATCCCAGAAACAAGGGGAATAGTCAGTTCTCTTACCTGTGTACTTTTCTCAAAGTTGGGTCTGAATGGAGATAGACATGCTGCTGTGTGGTGGGTGCAAGGGAGGGGACTGGGCCCTGGCCCCTTAGAAGGAAGTGCCCATTGTGTGGTCAGTGGTGGGCTCCCTGGGTTTCTGTCCATGGGGATGTATGTGGGGATGAAATAAGGCTGGGTATATGCAGTTCAATATTGTGTTTCTCAAGCTAAACCCATTGATAAGGTAATCATTAGAAATTCTCCAGACTGTGTCATATAGATTTCTCTAACCTCCAGATTTAGTGCCTTTGCTAGGTTTTCTTCCTTGAAATATGTCTCCTTGGGTATTAAAATACAATGGTGAAAGAAAGCAGTATTAACCTATTATCACGTTATAATGCAAGATGTTAATTTCACATTTGTTTCCTTTCTTTGATTTGGAGTCACTATATCTCAATTTGCTAAACATTGGTATAAAATTCAGTCAATCTTTTACCCATTTTATCTTTTAGAGCTCTCTGTTCAGAAAAGTTTTGAACTCACATCAAATTTCTTTTTAAAATAAAGGTACATGTTATATATACAAGGGTATATTGTGAAAATAAGGTATGTTGTTAAAATAATGGTACTATATTTATATGTTAATATTTATTTATTTATAACTGTCCATGACTCATGGACAATGACTCATGGCCATAGGCCCACCACTGGATATCTGGATATCTATATTTTAGAGCTAACTTGATCCTTTGAAAGCAGACATGCACTGGTTTATGTATGATAAAGATTTTTTTTTTCACTTGGGCATACTGCTGCCTTCTCCCTGCTAACTTCCTAGCCTCTGCCTGAGAATTAGGTACTAAATTACAGTAATTAAATATAGCCTTTGACTCACCATGTTTGACTCTAATGTGACCCAGTTTTCAGATGTCTGAATATTTCTTAGAGATATCTATTGTTTATACACTAAGACATGGTTGAAAATGAGACATTCATTATACAGAGGTTGTTCTGAATAATTACAGAGCACAGGCAGATTGGAATATTTATCAGCCATGAGGTCTTTACAATTTATCTGTTACAGCGCATTTTGGATAGAGGATTTTCAAAAATCTTGTATCCATTTAACTCATGATAAAATGGTCCCAAGACTGTTATCACAAATTTGCTCAATTCTGTTGTCATCCATTCTTGCTTGAAACCCACATAATCCTTGGGTATGAGGTACTTTTTCTTCTGGAGTAGCTCTTAGATTTAATTATGTGCTAGCTCATTTATCCTCTAAGCAAAAATGAGCCAAGCATCCAAAGATCTGTCAACCACTTTCACAATGGTCCATTAAATGAGCAAGTTCTTAGACATTAACACATCCCAGCAACAGTGTTCATGAATTAGCTCATCAAATGCCTGGCAACAGGATGAAGCCATCTGGTGAAGGATGAATTGTAATTATAACCCATATAAATGTTCCTTCTCATCAACAACACTATCATCTCCCTTATCCTTGTAATCAGTCATGAAACACTAGAGAAGAAAAATGAAAAATAAAAGATCTGATCACCAGTGTTGTGTGTGTAAGTTGGTAGCATCCAATCATACCCAACTCTGAGATGAAGATAAATTTAACTTATGGAAATTGCCTCAGTCGTTGAAGACTAATATCTCTCAGCTCAAAGTTTTCCACATGGGATATTCCAGATCACTGTTATACCTCCCCCTCAGCAGGAAGCCCTTCAAAGATCAAGACAAGGTTGTTCAACAGGAATTCCATGGAATAACCCTTCCTTAGTGCATTTGGTGGCCTTCCAGGCATCCTCATGCCTACAGGAAATTGCAAGAACCACAAAACCATGCTGAAATGTGAGTAACATATCAGTGATGATTTCAACAGAGCTCTAATCTGATTGCTTGTGCTGCCATTCCTGTGAAAACACTGCTCCAATCATAGGGCTAAGCAGTATGAAGATGAACCAGTGTTATGACTGGTTGTACGTTGGGATTGCCTGATGCCTGAGTCTCACTCCCAAGGCTGTTTGGCTCTGTTGTGTAGCCAATGTTGACTGCTCTAAGTAGAGTTAGCAGACCAGCAACAGAAGCATCATATGGGAGCTTGTTAGATGTGCAGAATCTCAGCCCTACCTCAGACCTAGAGAATCAGAATCTGAGTTTTTACAAGATCTCCAGCGGATTTGCAGGCACATTGCTGTTTGAGAATCACAAAGATAGAGTACTGCTTTCCAAAGCATGTTATTCATCAGAATCAGTAGGGGAGCCCAGACTTATAACATCAGAATTTCCAAGGATGAAACCTGGAAATTTCTATTTATAATAAGTTTTCTAGGTGCTTTATATTCCACCAACCTGGCACAGACCTGTGGACAGCAGCATAATCCAGAGTCTCTCTAATTTCTTTGATTATTAGAATCACCTGGAAGAGGATTTTTAATTTTTTTTAAAAATTTCCCAGTACACTTCCCAGAGATTCTGTTTCTATTGGAACTTTGAGTGTGGCTTGGGGCACATGAGAATCTGTGCCCCCTTTCCACACACATATACACAAAAGTAATTCTTAAAAGCTGGTGTGTAACAGAATTATCTAGAACCTGTGAAAATAAATAAAGAGGACAAACAACGGTTATTTGTTCAGAGTTTGCTATAGTAAAGAAGTTAGCCATTGTCATTTGCATTTGGTGGAAACACAAAGGCAGGCAGGGCAGTATAAAAGGTTACAGTGGAAAAAGAAAAGATTCTGGTATGCCCTGATTGAAGGTTGTTGGCACAGGGAAGTTGGAGGCCAACTAACTAGAGCTGGGGCATCCTATGAGGTTAGTTAGGAGAGCATATTTGGCTTTCTTGGGTTAGTACTAACTTGGAAGCAGGGACAAAAGATGTCATGGTTTGGCTTCCTGGACTGGTTGCTGCAGAGGTTGGGGGTCAGAGCTCTATTTTTATATATGGTGGCTGATGCTGATTTGTCGGTTTGTCTCTCAACATCCACACAGAATTACTAGCAAAAAACAATGATATGACGCCTGAACATTGATATTTTAATAAGCTCCTCAGGTTCACAAATTTGTGAACCACCCGTCTAGAGATATCCTGACTTGGAGCTAACTGTTCTAACACATTTTCTAAGGTGTCAGGAAGTCTTTGCACCAACCTTAACTCCCACATACCATTTCAGCAAGAACTTCACAGTCAGAAGTCATCTTGGCAGCTTCTCACCATGTATACACAGAACTTTAGCCCTATTAAGGGTGTTGGGCATAACGCTTGAACTCTAGGGATGTCAGGCACTTTATTTGGGGATGGACGGGGAGACAAATTATAATAAAAGCATAACGATGTCTTTCAATATACCAGATGTGGACTTCTCCACCAGATAATCATATCAGTATCTCCTCAACAGCTTTTGCAATTAAATGAGGCCTCCAGGAGGGGTTGGCTTCCCAGATATGCTCATGTGGAAGGATGTGTACTTTGAAAAATGCACTCTATGATTCTGATATTCCTTTACTCCCCTTTGTTGAGAACCACTGATGAAGAGAATGTAATAATTCAGGAGTTCCAACTCCAACACCTACATAGGGCATGAGGGTAACACAAATTAATATGATGGGTTGGCAACTTAAGTTTTCTTATGAATCAGATCCTTGTTTGCTTATTAAACATATGGATATTTTTTCACTTGCACAAATAAACATGGTCAGTTGTTTATCTTGGGGAAAGAAAACAGTTCTTAGCCTGCCTTTCATTTTCCCACTCTCGAGATTTATTTTACTATTACTAAGAAAAACAGCAGCACAAACATGATGCTAAATGACAAGTGAAACTCAGCTAAAGGAAAGAGTTGTGAATATGAGACTAACACAGACTGGGGTAGACAACTGCTACTCAACTTTATGCAATTAGAATTTGGGGGAAATACAGGCCATTGTTTTCTTATCAAATGTTATCTTATTTTTATTTTTCAAGAAAGCTAGAAATGAGAGTTTTATATGATATCGTCTGATCTTTAAGTGTTGGCTCAGTTTTTTTAAGACTGTGAATGTCAAACAAGCAAGTCTGACGGTCTGGACAAAGACCCCAAGACACCAAATTTGCATCCTTGGCATTACAGTATCACTGGTAAACCATCTTAACAAGAGGACTTGATTTTTGCAAAGAACCAAAATGCTCTCCAAACAAACACACACTAAGAGCAAGATCACGTCAACCCCACCCAACCCCAGCTCCATCGATAGTTTATCATAGTGGTACTCAATCTTGCTTAACATGTGATCAGAAAATAAAAATGTCAACCAGATCAACTCAATAAGCCTCCATTTTAATGATGAGATAAATCTCTATTTTCTTTCCCTTTTCTCCTCTTTATTTATAAAAACCAGTGGTTAGGCAGCCTAAATAGGGACAGTATGGGAGTAAGAAGTGACTGGTTCCTTGTCAGCACTCACTGAGGTAGCTAAATTGTTTACATCTTTTTTAAAAATCTATTTATTTTGGGCTGCTTTGGGTCTTCGTTGCTGCCTGTGGGCTTTCTCTAGTTGTGGCAAGCGAGGATACTCTTTGTTGTGGTGTGTGGGCTTCTCATTGCAGTGGCTTCTCTTGTTGTGCAGCACGGGCTTTAGGCCTGTGGGCTTTAGTAGTTGTAGCACATGAGCTAAGTAGTTGTAGCTCATGGGCTCTAGAGTGCAGGCTCAGTAGTTGTGGTGCACAGGCTTAGTTGCTCTCTGGCATGTGGGATCTTCCCGGACCAGGGATTGAACCCGTGTCCCCTGCATTGGCAGGTGGATTCTTAACCCTGCATCACCAGGGAAGACCTAAATTGTTTATATATTAAATTTAGTTTAAAATGGATGCAGAATTAACAGCTTCTAATTCCTCTCAGGGCTAAAGAAAAAAATGTTTATATTTCCAAGAGATTTAAGCTTTATTTGGAATCAATGTACTCACATTTGGGTCAGGATCAGGAGTTGTTGATTTGGGGAACCAGAAAGAAAGGGTGGAGAAATTTTCAAATATTTTCATGAACTCTTTCTATAAGAGATGCTGAAATTGCTGAATATTTCTAGTCTTTTCAAAATCAATCAGTGTCGAGGGAGAGGGGGAAGATGGCGGAAGAGTAGGATGCAGAGATCACCTTCCTCCCCAAAGATACATCAGAAATACATCTACATGTGGAACAACTCCTACAGAACACCTACTGAATGCTGGCAGAAGACCTCAGACATCCCAAAAGGCAAGAAACTCCCCACTTACCTGGGTAGGGCAAAAGAAAAAAGAATAAACAGAGACAAAAGAATAGGGACGGGACCTGCACCAGTGGGAGGAAGCTGTGAAGGAGGAAAGGTTTCCACACACTAGGAAGCCCTTTCACGGGCGGAGACGGTGGGTGGTGGAGGGGGAAGCTTCAGAGCCGCGAAGGAGAACACAGCCACAGGGGTGCGGAGGGCAAAGGAGAGAGATTCCCGCAGAGAGGATCAGTGCCGACCAGCACCCACTAGCCCGAGAGGCTTGTCTGCTTACCTGCCGAGCGGGCGGGACTGGGAGCTGAGGCTCAGGATTCGGTCGGAGCGCAGGGAGAGGACTGGTGGCGTGAACACAGCCTGAAGGGGTTAATGCACCACGGCTAGCTGGGAGGGAGTTCGGGAAAAATCTGGACCTGCCGAAGAGGCAAGAGACTTTTTCTTCCCTCTTTGTTTCCTGGTGCGGGAGGAGAGAGGGTTAAGAGCGCGGCTTAAAGGAGCTCCAGAGACGGGTGCGAGCGCGGCTAACAGTGCAGACCCCAGAGATGGGCATCAGACGATAGGGCTGCTGCTGCCGCCACCAAAAAGCCTGTGTGCGAGCACAGGTCACTACCCACACCTCCCTTCCGGGGAGGCTGTGCAGCCTGCCACTGCCAGAGTCCCGGGATCCAGGGACAAAATCCCCGAGAGAACGCACGGCGTGCCTCAGGCTGGTGCAACGTCACGCTGGCCTCTGCCGCCGCAGGCTTGCCCCGCATCGTGCCCCACCCTCCCCCCGGTCTGAGTGAGCCAGAGCCCCAGAATCAGTGGCTCCTTTAACCCCGTCCTGTCTGAGCGAAGAACAGACGCCCTCAGGCGACCTACACGCAGAGGTGGGGCCAAATCCAAAGCTGAGTCCTGGGAGCCGTGCGAATGAAGTGAAAGGGAAATCTCTCCCAGCAGCCTGATGAGCAGCGGATTAAAGCTCCACAATCAACTTGATGTACCCTGCATCTGTGGAATGCCTGAATAGACAACGAATCATCCCAAATTTAGGAGGTAGACTTTGAGAGCAAGATTTATTATTTTTTCCCCTTTTCCTCCTTTTGTGAGTGTGTATGTGTGTGCTTCTGTGTCACATTTTGTCTGTACAGCTTTGCTTTCACCATTTGTCCCAGGGTTCTATCTGTCCTTTATTTTTTTTTTTTTACTTAAAAAATTTTTTTTCTTAATAATTATTTTTTATTTTAATAACTTTATTTTATTTCATCTTACATTATTTTATTTTATCCCCTTTGTTTCTTTCTTTTGTCCTTCTTTCTTTCTTTCTTTTTCTTTCTTTCTTTCTTTCTTTTTCTTTCTTTCTTCTTTCTTTCTTTCTTTCTTTCTATTTTTTCACCCTTTCATTCTGAGCCATGTGGATGAAAGGCTCTTGGTGCTGCAGCCAGCAGTCAGTGCTGTGCCTCTGAGGTGGGAGAGCCAACTTCAGGACACTGGTCCACAAGAGACCTCCCAGCTCGATGTAATATCAAATGGCAAAAATCTCCCAGACATCTCAATATCAACACCGACACCCAGCTTCACTCAACGACCAGCAAGCTACAGTGCTGGACACCTTATGCCAAACAACGAGCAAGACAGGGACACAACTCCACCCATTAGCAGAGAGGCTGCCTAAAATCATAATAAGTCCACAGACACTCCAAAACACACAACCAGACATGAACCTTCCCACCAGAAAGACAAGATACAGGCTCATCCACCAGAACACAGGCACTAGTCCCCTCTGCCAGGAAGCCTACACAACACACTGAACCAACTTTAGCCACTGGAGACAGACACCAAAAACAAGAGGAAGTACGAACGTGCAGCCTGAAAAAGGACACCCCAAACACAGTAAGATAAGCAAAATGAGAAGACAGAAAAACACACAGCAGATGAAGGAGCAAGATAAAAACCCACCAGACCTAAAAAATGAAGAGTAAATAGGCAGTCTACCTGAAAAAGAATTCAGAATAATGATAGTAAAGATGATCCAAAATCTTGGAAATAGAATAGAGAAAATGTAAGAAACATTTAACAAGGACCTAGAAGAACTAAAGATGAAACAAGCAATGATGAACAACAATAACTGAAATTAAAAATACTTTAGAAGGGATCAATAGCAGAATAACTGAGGAAGAAGAACGGATAAGTGACCTGGAAGATAAAATAGTGGAAATAAGTACTGCAGAGCAGAATAAAGAAAAAAGAATGAGAAGAACTGAGAGTCTCAGAGACCTCTGGGACAACATTAAATGCACAAACATTCGAATTATAGGGGTTCCAGAAGAAGAAGAGTAAAAGAAAGGGACTGAGAAAATATTTGAAGAGATTATAGTTGAAAACTTCCCTAATATGGGAAAGGAAATAGTTAATCAAATCCAGGAAGCACAGAGAGTCCCATATAGGATAAATCTAAGGAGAAATACACCAAGACACATATTAATCAAACTGTCAAAAGTTAAATACAAAGAAAACATGTTAAAAGCAGCAAGAGAAAACAACAAATAATACACAAGGGAATCCCCATAAGGTTAACAGCTTATCTATCAGCAGAAACTCTACAAGCCAGAAGGGACTGGCAGGATATATTTAAAGTGATGAAGGAGAAAAAGCTACAACCAAGATTACTCTACCCAGCAAGGATCTCATTCAGATTTGATGGAGAAATTAAAATCTTTACAGACAAGCAAAAGCTGAGAGAGTTCAGCATCACCAAACCAGCTTTACAACAAATGCTAAAGTATCTTCTCTAGGCAAGAAACACAAGAGAAGGAAAATACCTACAATAACAAACCCAAAACAATTCAGAAAATGGGAATAGGAACATACATATTGATAATTACCTTAAATGTAAATGGATTAAATGTTCCAACCAAAAGACACAGACTGGCTGAATGGATAAAAAAAACAAGACCCATATATATGCTGTCTACAAGAGACCCACTTCAGACCTAGAGACATATACAGACTGAAAGTGAGGGGATGGAAAAAGGTATTCTATGCAAATGGAAACCAAAAGAAAGCTGGAGTAGCAATTCTCATATCAAGAAAAATAGACTTTAAAAAAAGACTATTAGAAGAGACAAAGAAGGACACTAAATAATGATCAAGGGATCAATCCAAGAAGAAGATATAACTATTGCAAATATATATGCACCCAACAAAGGAGCACCTCTATACATAACGCAAATACTAACAGCCATAAAAGGGGAAATCGACAGTAACACGTTCATACTAGGGGACTTTAACACCCTACTTTCACCAATGGACAGATCATCCAAAATGAAAATAAATAAGGAAACACAAGCTTTAAATGATACATTAAACAAGATGGACTTAATTGATATTTATAGGACATTCCATCCAAAAACAACAGAATACACATTTTTCTCAAGTGCTCATGGAACATTCTCCAGGATAGATCATATCGTGGGTCACAAATCAAGCCTTGGTAAATCTAAGACAATTGAAATTGTATCAAGTATCTTTTCCGACCACAACGCTATGAGACTAGATATCAATTACAGGAAAAGATCTGTAAAAAATACAAACACATGGAGGCTAAACAATACACTACTTAATAACGAAGTGATCACTGAAGACATCAAAGAGGAAATCAAAAAATACCTACAAACAAATGACAATGGAGACACAACGACCCAAAACCTATGGGATGCAGCAAAAGCAGTTCTAAGAGGGAGGTTTATAGCATTACAATCCTACCTTAAGAAACAGGAAACATCTCAAATAAACAACCTAACCATGCACCTAAAGCAATTAGAGAAAGAAGAACAAAAAAACCCCAAAATTAACAGAAGGAAAGAAATCATAAAGATCAGATCAGAAATAAAAGAAAAAGAAATGAGGGAAAAGATAGCAAAGATGAATAAAACTAAAAGCTTGTTCTTTGAGAAGATAAACATAATTGATAAATCATTAGCCAGACTCATCAAGAAAATAGGGAGAAGACTAAAAGCAATAGAATTAGAAATGAAAAAGGAGAAGTAACAACTGACACTGCAGAAATACAAAAGATCATGACAGATTACTACAAGCAACTCTATGCCAATAAAATGGAGAACCTGGAAGAAATGGACAAATTCTTAGATATGCACACCCTGCCAAGACTGAATCAGGAAGAAATAGAAATTGTGAACAGACCAATCATAAGCACTGAGGTTGAAACTGTGATTAAACATCTTCCAACAAAGAAAAACCCTGGACCGGATGGCTTCACAGGCTAATTCTCTCAAACACTTAGAGAAGAGCTAACACCTATCCTTCTCAAACTCTTCCAAAATATAGCACAGGGAGGAACACTCCCAAACTCACTCTACAAGGCCACTATCACCCTTATACCAAAACCAGACAAGGATGTCACAAAGAAAGAAAACTAAAGGCCAATATCACTGATGAACATAGATGTAAAAATCCTCAACAAAATACTAGCAAACAGAATCCTGCAGCTCATTAAGAGGATCATACAAAATGATCAAGTGGGGTTTATTCCAGGAATGCAAGGTTTCTTCAATATATGCAAATAAATCAATGTTATACACCATATTAACAAATAGAAGGAAAAAAACCATATGGTCATCTCAATAGATGCAGAGAAAGCTTTCGACAAAATTCAACACCCATTTATGATAAAAACCCTCTGGAAAGTAGGCATAGAGGGAAATTTCCTAAACATAATAAAGGCCATATATGACAAACCCACAGCCAACATTGTCCTCATTGGTGAAAAACTGAAAGCATTTCCACTAAGATCAGGAACAAGACAAGGTTGCTCACTCTCACCACTCTTATCCAACATAGTTTTGGAAGTTTTAGCCACAACAATCAGAGAAGAAAAGGAAACTAAATCGGAAAAGAAGAAGTAAAGCTGTCACTGTTTGCAGATGACATGATATTATACATAGAGAATCCTAAAGATGTTACCAGAAAACTACTAGAGCTAATCAATGAATTTGGTAAAGTAGCAGGATACAAAATTAATGCAGAGAAATCTCTGGCATTCCTATACACTCTTGATGAAAAATCTGAAAGTGAAATCAAGAAAACACTCCCATTTACCATTGCAACAAAAAGAATAAAATATCTAGGAATAAACCTACCTAAGGCGACTGAAGACCTGTATGCAGAGAATTAGAAGACACTGATGAAAGAAATTAAAGATGATACAGATAGATGGAGAGATATACCATGTTCTTGGATTGTAAGAATCAACATTGTGAAAATGACTCTACTACTCAAAGCAATCTACAGATTCAATGCAATCCCTGTCAAACTACCACTGGCAGTTTTCACAGAACTATAACAAAAAATTTCACAATTTGTATGGAAACACAGAAGACCCTGAATAGCCAAAGCAATCTTGAGAACGAAAAGCGGAGCTGGAGGAATCAGGCTTCCTGACCTCAGACTATACTACAAAGCTACAGTAATCAAGACAGTATAGTACTGGCACAAAAACAGAAAGATAGATCAATGGAACAGGATAGAAAGCCCAGAGACAACCCCACGCACATATGGTCACCTTATCTTTGATAAAGGAGGCAGGAATATACAGTGGAGAAAAGACAGCCTCTTCAATAAGTGGTGCTGGGAAAACTGGACAGGTACATGTAAAAGTATGAAATTAGAACACTCCCTAACACCATACACAAAAATAAGCTCAAAATGGGTTAAGGACCTAAATGTAAGGCCAGAAACTATCAAACTCTTAGAGGAAAACTTAGGCAGAACACTCTATGACATAAATCACAGCAAGATCCTTTTTGATCCACCTCCTAGAAAAATGGAAATAAAAACAAAAATAAACAAATGGGACCTAATGAAACTTCAAAGCTCAGAATGGGAGAAAATATTTGCAAATGAAGCAACTGACAAAGGATTAATCTCCAAAATTTATAAGCAGCTCATGCAGCTCAATAACAAAAAAACAAACAACCCAATCCAAAAATGGGCAGAAGACCTAAATAGACATTTCTCCAAAGAATATATACAGATTGCCAAGAAACACATGAAAGAATGCTCAACATCATTAATCATTAGAGAAATGCAAATCAAAACTACAATGATATATCATCTCACACTGGTCAGAATGGCCATCATCAAACAATCTAGAAACAGTAAATGCTGGAGAGGGAGTGGAGAAAAGGGATCGCTCTCACACTGCTGGTGGGAATGTGAATTGGTTCAGCCACTATGTAGAACGGTATGGAGGTTCCTTAAAAAACTACAAATAGGGCTTCCCTGGTGGCGCAGTTGTTGAGAGTCCGCCTGCCGATGCAGGGGACATGGGTTCGTGCCCCGGTCCGGGAAGATCCCACATGCCGTGGAGTGGCTGGGCTCGTGAGCCATGGCCTCTGAACATGCGCATCTGGAGCCTGTGCTCCACGGCGGGAGAGGCCACAACAGTGAGAGACCCGCGTACCAGAAAAAAAAAATACTACAAATAGAACTACCATATGTCCCAGCAATCCCACTACTGGGCATATACCCTGAGAAAACCATAATTCAAAAAGAGTCATGTACCACAATGTTCATTGCAGCTCTATTTACAATAGCCTGGAGATGTAAACAACCTAAGTGCCCATCATTAGATGAATGGGTAAAGAAGATGTGGCTCGTATATACAATGGAATATTACTCAGCCATATAAAGAAACAAAATTGAGTTACTTGTAGTGAGGTGGATGGATCTAGAGTCTGTCATACAGAGTGAAGTAAGTAAGAAATAGAAAGACAAATACCGTATGCTAACACATATATATGGAATCTAAGAAAAAAAATGTCATGAAGAACCTAGGGGTAAGATAGGAATAAAGACACAGACCTACTAGAGAATGGACTTGAGGATGTGGGGATGGGGTAGGGTAAGCTGTGACAAAGTGAGAGAGTGGCATGGACATATATACACTACCAAAGGTAAAATAGATAGCTAGTGGGAAGCAACTGCATAGCACAGCGAGATCAGCTCGGTGCTTTGTGTCCACCTAGAGGGGTTGTATAGGGAGGGTGGGAGGGAGGGAGACGCAAGAGGGAAGAAATATGGGAACATATGTATATATATAACAGATTCACTTTTTTATAAAGCAGAAACTAACACACCATTATGCAGCAATTATACTCCAATAAAGATGTAAAAAACAAAAAAAAGAAGCCAGTTCAGAAAGGTTATCATCCAATTGATCTGAAATATCCAGAGTAGGCAAATCCATAGAGACAGAAAGCAGATTAATGGTTGCCCGGGGCTGGGGTGGGTGCGGGAGAGAGGGATAAAGGGGTGATAGCGAAAGACTCGGGTTTCTAGTTGGGGTGATGAAAATGTTCTAAAATGAATTGCAGGGGATGGTTATGTTACAGAGAAGAGCACACATTACTCCATATCAGATCTGTTCTTTTAGCTCTAACCTTTGTGCTCTGTTTCCTCTGTCTAGTAATGCTGGCTCTGCACCTTTGGTAAAAGAATGTTGCCTTTAGCTTGAAATATACATAACTGTTCATTCTGAAAAAAAAAAATCAATCAGTGTCCCCAAAGGTGGGCTGGAAAAGTGGGTGGCTTAATGAGACATATTTTTGGTAGAGTATTTAATTAAAACTGATATTTTGGACAACAGAGTTGATTGACTTAAGCAATATTTTGACAGGTAATATGTTTTTAAAAAATCGGTGGTGCAAATCTGAATAATGATGTCAATTAATTCAGATTCCCAAGTAGTGAAATCTAGATTGGAATCTCTTTCTACGAACCTTCATGGAAAGTTTTGGGAAAGTGTTCCTCACCAGCACCTTCTCATTTTGTTTTCTATTTCTACAATGCAGTATTTAAGTTGCAGGTGCAACCCAAGGCTGCATCACTAACTCAGAGACCAAGCCAGCAGTCAGGTGAACTGCAAGTCTGAAATTGATTCATGCCTTATGTTAAGGTGATAATTTGTATTAACTAAAATCATAGTAGGCCTAATATGCAAATGACTTGCAATAAATTTCTTATGTTTTAAATACAAATGGTGTATAAAATTTTTATTAGTGGTAAATTTATCTCATCTTCATTTTTAAAAATTGAATAAATATCTGCATGTAAGAAGTTCTTTGGTATGCTTCCTCAAAGTTTAATTGGTCGTGGTTTCACATGATTACTCAGACACTCATGCCTGTTCATTACCAAGCACTGAAAATGGTGAGCCAGTGAAGACTAGAACGTGGTGATAAAATGACACTGTAAGATAGTTACGATGGACTGGAAATGCTAAAGAACAATTGAAACTGGGAAGAATCACCAAATGTGGTGAGCTGATTCCAATGAGAACCAGATATAAGTAGTTAACTGGCTGTAATCAACAAGAAGAGCCAACAGAAAAGTGCTGGAAGAACAAAAACTGAGGTGAACTTGGAGAATGTTTTCCTATCACATGAACACATCAAAATATGATACAAAAATGTTTGCTTTATTCAAAAGAACATCTTATCTGCTTAGCTTTTTCAATGATCATCAAGTCACAAAGGTAGACTTTTGAAGGAATTTGCTGAAACCTATAATTAGCTCTCTACTCTGTGGGGTTTTCAAGAGCTGTCATTGGCTTTCTTGGGAGTTGTAACTGAGAAAAGAAAGGAGGTTGAGTGTACAGTGAAATTGTATATATAAACTTAAGCGTAATTTGTTGATATGTTATCAAGAGCTATGAGGTTTAGCCAGAATGGATTATGTTACATCAGGGTGAGCTAAAGCAGGCACATTCATTTGAAGGTGTGCCAAATTATTAGCCCACCTCAGGGACTCCATGAATTTTCTCACTGTGGTCT
Organism: Pseudorca crassidens; assembly: GCF_039906515.1. Classification (NCBI taxonomy): domain Eukaryota; kingdom Metazoa; phylum Chordata; class Mammalia; order Artiodactyla; family Delphinidae; genus Pseudorca; species Pseudorca crassidens. The sequence continues at coordinate 25,313,705 of NC_090309.1, read as the reverse complement.
GGAGTTTCCTCTCAACTCTTCATTCCTTTTATTCATCTCCTTCCATCCCAGTTCTACTGTCTACTGGGTTCCAAAAGCTTAGACCCCATTCTCTGTGTGCCTTCTCACTTCTGTGTCAGGGTTTTGCCTGAGTTCCTCGCATCTCTAGCAAACACTTAAATACCCACTAACCTAATAGCCTACTTCCTGCTTCCTGAAGCATATTCTGTTGCAGGTGGATAGGAGGGAGGAGCAAGAGGAGAAAGAGCGAGCCTTGAACCCAAATCTCTTTTATGTCTCTGAGGCGCTCTAGGATTCAAGAGATTTGGGTACTTGTGAGATTAGGATTTTAGGTGTTTTTTTACTGATTTCTTATTTAAACTGATGTTTTCCTTATTTAATTAAGCTCTTTTTTTTCTTACTAACTTGTGTTAGTTACCTGCAAGGATAGAATGGGAATGAAAAATATATATCAGAAAGTTTTATCAGAGATAGCTTCCCATGTCTCTGTATTTAAGCAGGAGTTAAGTACAAACCCTGCAAATGATAGGGCCCCCATGTATCCCTGACCAAAGGTCACAGATATTTTGTCTGTCATCTGCAGTGAAGAAAGCCAGAAGCCTCTTAGATAAAGGTACTTCATGCTTACCTACAGCACTAGAGTATGCCAAAGGTAACTTGTCCACTAGCAGATAGAGACATCAGGTCAACACAGAACTGTTGGACATAAAAAGAAATCCTTTAAACAATAGCAATCCTTTAGAAATTAAGGTATTTAATTGTTATAATGCTTTAACTCATAGCTGTCTCATGATTTTTTGTTATACAGCAAGCATGTTTCTAAGCATCTTTTGAATTTCTGAGACCCAGTTTTAAAAAAATAAAACTAAAGGCTGGTCCTTTATATAGACTTCTTTGTTTATTATGATTACTCTTTCATATAGAAAACAACATTCAAAATGAAACTTTTCTTTCATTTTCCTGTAACTTCTAGATGCTTGGTATTTATGTTATTTTCTATGCAAGTTTGCAACATTTTCAGTAGACTAAGCTAATTTTTCAACCTTAACTAGAGCCATTAATAGTAATAAAACTCTATACTTAACTAGATTTTTAAAAACATCTTTATTGGAGTATAATTGCTTTACAATGGTGTGTTGGTTTCTGCTTTATAAAAAAGTGAATCAGTTATACATAAACATATATCCCCATATCTCTTCCCTCTTGCATCCCCCTCCCTCCCACCCTCCCTATCGCACCCCTCTAGGTGGACACAAATCACCGAGCTGATCTCCCTGTGCTATGCGGCTGCTTCCCACTAGCTATCTATTTTACATTTGGTAGTGTATATATGTCCATGCCACTCTCTCACTTTGTCCCAGCTTACCCTTCAGGAATTGGAAAATGGATTCTAAACTTGTGCTTTTGTTCTTTGCTCTTGGTTGTATAGATGGAACCAATTATTCCCTCTAGCCATGGGGAGGATCAAATTTGTCTTTACTCCTCAAACACTTCTCATTCAAGTTAGGTTTTAAATTGCAGATTCTACTGGCTGCTGTAACTTACAGGTCACTTTTCCATGGGGAAATAAAAGGAATAGGAATAATACAAAAAGCAACCTACCTCCATGTGTCCATTTATCAGGCTTGTATTTTAGGTCTTGCCCAATTGCTGTGTTTTACTCTCATCTCTTTCTTAGAAACTAACTACTAGGTGATATTCTTATGCTACTTCTTTGTGCTGAGGATCCTGCCCAGACCTGCTTCCTCAACAAGATCTCCCATGTGTCAAGCCTAGTTCCCCTTCCGCCGTTGGGAATATTCCAAAAAGGAAGTCTCTGATAAATTGTTTATTTATAAGGTGTTGATGTCTGAAGTCTCCCAAACAAGATTTCAATTTTAATAAAGATATCCCTACTCCAAAGGAATTTAAGGCCTGTTGAGGAAATATTCTTTTCAGGGAGGCAGAGAGACCCGTTATGATATCATCATTGAAAGTGTATTCCACCTACATCAATACTTTAGTCAGTGCCCTTTCACCTAGAGTGGATACAAAGACTCCCTTGTGCATCCCTATGCACTTTTGCAGACTTCCTTCTCTGACCCTCTCTACCAATAGCCATTGGTACCATTCCTCCAATACAGAGGTGGTCCTATTCCATGTTCATTAACTCACACACTCAGTCCCATTTTCTGAGCACACACTTCATGTCAGGACCACGTAAGACACTAAGAAATGGAATATGAATAAAAATAGTTCGTTCTAAAGGAACTGTGAATAAAACAAGAGTGCAAACAAATAATCATGGCAATGTAATAAGCATCATAATAAGGCTTGGACAAAGGTTTGACTGAGGCTGGAGAGGTCAGAGAATTCTTCCCTGAGGAGCTTTCATTGCCTGCTTCACCATTATTGATTTTGCTTTTGACAGTGTTTCTTTCCAAGTAGATTATGAGGAGTTGTTTTGTCCCTCATAGTTCCTGGCACAACACTTCACGTGTGCTAAGCACTCAATAAATGTTGGTCAACTTATTGAATAACCATAACTACACGTATCTTTCCCCAGCTGTTTATTAACCACCTCATGAGAATCAAAGTGCAGCAATGAAGTGCATAGCCCAAAGGGGCAGACTCTAATTAAAACTTCCAACCCAGACTTTGCTTGTTTAGTGCTTCAGTTTGACAACTCCCTAAGCTGTGCCACATTGCTCCCACACTGTCCACCACACACAACCACAGACAATGCACCTATATTTTTCTGACATGTTTGGAATGTTGAAAAACCTGAAAATGAGAAATTGCATCTCAAATAAAACAATCTCTCATCAGCTCATCTTTCCCCCCTGCAATTCCCCCAGGAGGTGGCTCTCTAGCATTTGTCATAAACAGAATGGAGATCATTAAAGCTGGGAAAAACCTAAAAACATATCTAATTATAGATTTGAAATTGCAGAACCAAGCAGTGATGACTGGGCATGCTGTGTTTAGTTCTTCTCAACATGCTTTATTGCTTTGCTTTGCGATTCCCCATAAAAAGAAGTGATTTGTTGCATTGTCTCCAAAGGGGCAGTAAGTAGGATAATATCGTGAGGCAGAAACAGTTTTTAAAGTTTTCTAAGTAGACTCTTTAACATAGCTGAATGGAAAGTGCAAACTTTATCAAATGAAGCAGGCAAAACGAAGCTTAAGGACATATGGAAAGAGTGACAATTTACATTTATCTCATAACTCTGTCCCCCTCTTCAAGGTCTTACAAGCCTTGAGAGAGTTGCCAATATTTCTTTAAATTTCTGGATGAAACTGAGTACTTTGGTCAGAGAGAAAAAAAAAAGAATAAAATCATGGTTATGGTTTCTGTCTGTACTTTGATTCTTGAAAAAAATTATGTAAACATATATGTAAAAATATATGTTTTATTCTAAGCCTTTCAAAGTATTCAGAACATGAAAATCTTATAACAATGCCTATGTTGCTGTTATCAAATATAAGATGTGAAAAATGTAAAGGTCTTTAAAAAATTAATAAAACAATAACATGTTGCTTAAATCAATTATACTGATATAAATATAAAAATGTAAAATTTGCTATTGGATTAAATGACCTTTCCTATAGTGTATATAGATTACTGGTAGATTAAAAAATTTTTTAATCCATAAAAATAATTCTTTTTAAAAGAATTATTGTTTTATAAGACAAATCATTTTACTAGTTTTCTTTTCAAAATGTTACTAGACACTCTTGCTCTTTTTTTCCCTTCAGAAATATCTAAGTATGTACATTAAATTTCTAAAATCTCCCTTTAGAATTTCAACTGAAAAATATGGGTATAAATAAATTTGGGGGAAAATGTTAACTTTACAAAACTAAATCTTTTTGCTGTATTTTTAATACCAAGTCTTCTTCTCTATTTTTATTTTATTTATATTCTTCCAGTTTTACTGAGATACAAATGACTTAAAGCACTGTATAAGTTTAAGATGTATAGCATAATAATTTTACTTACATGCATCATGAAATGATTACCACGATAAGTTTAGTGAACTATCATCTATGTAAGCACAAAATAAAAGAAAAATAAAAAAATATATTGTTTCCATGTGATAAGAACACTTATAATTTACTTTCTTAACTTTCATATATAACATACAACTGTGTTAATTATATTAATCTTGTTGTATATTACATCCCTACTACTTATTAACCTTCTAACTGGAAGCTTATACCTTTTGACCACCTTCATCCAGTTCTCCTTCCCCCACACCACACCTCTGGTCTGATCTCCATTTCTATGAGTTTGTTTGTTTGTTTGCTGAAGTATAATTGACCTATAACATTATGTAAGTTCCTGGTACACAACATAGTGATTCAATATTCCTATACGTTAATAAATGATCACCAGGTTAAGTCTAGTTAAAACAATGTCACCATACAAAAATACTATATTATTACTAACTATATTCCAAATGCTGTGCATTTCATCTCCATGACTCATTTGTGTTGTAACTGGAAGTTTGTACCTCTTAATCTAGCTCACCTAACTCATTCATCCCTCTAACCCTTCTCTCTAACAATACCTGTTTTTTCTCTGTATCTTAGACTCTGTTTCTGTTTCTGTTTTTTATGTTTGTTCATTTGACTTATTTTCTATATTCCACATCTAAGTGAAATCATATGGTATTTGTCTTTCTCTGTCTGACTTATTACATGTAGCATAATACCCTCTAGGTCCATCCATGTTGTTCCAAATGACAAGATTTCATTCTTTTTTACGGATGAGTAGTATTCTTGTTTATATCTATGTATCTATGTATATCTCACATATTCTTTTATTGCTTGTCTTCCCAATGCAGGACGCATAGGACGGGGAGCCTGATGTGGGGCTTGGATCACTCACTTCTTGGTGAGATCATCTGTTATTATGATTATCCTTCCCCTTTTGGTTTGCCTACCAAGGGGTTGTGGTTCTTGACCGTACTGTGTCTCCACCCCTTCTACCCATCTCATTGTGGACCTTTCTTTATGTCTTTAGTTGAGGAAAATCTGTTCTGCTGGTCTTCATGTCATTCTCATTGATAGATGGAAAACATTTTCTGTTAGTCTTCAGGTTGTACTGATTGGTAGGCGCTCTGTAAGGGGTTGTAATTTTTGTGTACCAATGGGAGGAGGTGAGCTCAGTGTCTTCCTACTTTGCCATGTTGGTCACATCCCCTCTAATTCCAAATCTTTTTGTGTTTTTTTCTTTAGCCTTATTCATACAAGTTTTAACTATGTTTATTTCTAAGTATTATGATTTTTCATATTTGAATTATTTTTTAACTTAATAACTCAATAATCAGTCTACTAGTATTATACTGCCAGCATTGCATAGGAGAAACACTAATCATGGTTTATAAATTATTGTTGATCTTCACTTGGGACCACACCATAGATGACCATGTGAGAAGCAGTTTGACCAAAAATTAAGGTTTGCAGTTCGGAAAGTTTCTGATTTGAAATACTTACTGGAAACCAGAGTTTGACTTTTTTACCTGTGAGTGTTGGGGGTGGCCTATTATTCTCTATCCCTAGTATCCATTTTTTCCTACCTTGGCATTCATATGTGCCTCCCAAACCTTCGTTTTGTCTTTTGTTATACTAGTGCTCATCTCTTTGAGATGCTTCTTGGGATACCCAAACAAATGTTTATAGCCTGCAGCCTCTTTAAAATCAGACAACCCAAACATGGTCTCTTAATTAGTGGAAATCCAGCCATCCATTTTCATTAGATATAATCATAAACACATTATACTCATACCATTTATTTAAGATATAACCATATGTGTTTTTTTTGTGATTTTCTTTTTTGCCACCTATATAAATATCTTAGATAAAACCTGCTTCTTTATATAAACTGCATACACTGCTGTCATTTTCTGAACACTGAAACAATTCCTGTAGTGTGGCTGATACTAAACGCTTGGAAGTTTGAAATTACACTTATTAGAAGTTGCCTAAATCTGTATTTTGACACATATTTCAAATCTTTTCTGCTTATTCATTCAATTTGTTGAGTGTCTGCTCTCTGCCAGAAGCCATACTTGGTATATTTGGTTTTCTCTGATTTTTTATTCAATTTGGAGTAATTATCTTGTCCTGGAGCTTCATCAATTTCATTGAGCTATTCTAATTGGTTGAAGTGAATAATCTTGTAAATTTAGTATCTTTTAATTTCAGTTTTATAATTTTCTTGCTTTTTGATTATGATTGTCATATTTGTTTACTCTTGTTTATATTTTAAAAATTTGTTCAGAATATCTCAATTCTTCTTTTCCCCCTATTTTATTAGCTTTTTATATCATTATTTACATTTTCTTGCATCTTTAGACTTTTTTCTAATTTGGTAATAATCCACATTAAATCTTTTCTTTAATAATAAAATAGGACATTAAATTTATCTGCCAGAACTGTGCTGTATTCATTTCCATACATTTTTGTATAAAACATTTTGTGTTTTTATTTTACAAAAAGCCTGCAATTTTTTTTTCTTATATTTTTGTTACAAATTTAATATATATTCATTTTATATTCTCAAATGAAACAGTCATGTTTAAGGAAGCAAAAAACTTTATGCAGAGTCTGTGAGTCTTCTGGCATTTAATAATAACAGTAGTCATAATTCAAATATTTTAAAACATTAAAATTGAGATATAGATATTTAGCAATGGAATAAATCTAACCTAAATTTCATTTTTCAAAATTCTATCCTCTTACATTGATTTATCTTGTCTAATTGTGTAATATGTTAGTGAGGGTTAAGGACATGCTACCCCAAAATATGGCATTTTGGCATATTGAATATTTTAAGCTGAAGGAGTTTGAGAAAACAACAGAAGCAGGAAGATTACTCTGACCTTCCCTACACACACATCCCTAAAGTAGGTCATAAAACTATCATGTGAGAGGTGTCCTCCCTATACTGGGAAGAAAGGAGCATCCTTATCTCTAAAGACATCTGAAAAAATAGACACTGCTAAGTTTTTTTTAGTTTAGTACACTTACTTATACTTTGACCTATCACAGACTGTTCACTCCTCACCAAACCTGGTATTAATACTCAGGTTTAACTGTTTCTTCAGGTCTTCATTTCCTTATGAAGCTTCCTGTGTCATGTAAAACTTATATTAAATCAAATTGTATTCTTTTTTTTTCTGTTACTTTGTCTCTGACAGTTTAATTTTCAGACCCAGCCAGGGGCCCTAAGAGGGCTGAGAAAAATGTTTTCTTCCCCAATACTATGAAAGCAAAAAATTAAGCTTTATTTATCGTTTTTATTCTCCAAGACTTGCATAGTTACAGGCACATAAGTTTACATAAAAGTTTAATTAAACACAAAAAAACAACCAATAGACAAGTCAACTTCAGAAACCTGTGTAACCTTTGGAAAACTTTTTCTCTAGTAGTTGCTGTTACAAGTAATCAAAACTCAAATTAGTTTGAGAAAATAGAATGAGGTTATGGGTAGGGTCTGTGGGTTGAACAGGTCATCTGCAACCATGCCAGGATCACAAAAAATGCTATCAGGATCCTTTCATTTTCATTCCATCTTTTAAGTCTTCTTTCTTGTGCATTGGCTTTGTTCTTCTTAAGGATCTCTCCCCATGCTGGGAAATACAGCTATGGCAGCTATAATCATAGGTGACGTACCAGACAGCAATCCCAGTAAATTAAGGCTTATCTCTCCAAGTAAAGCCACCAGAAGGGCTCAAATCAACCCATTTGTGACTCAGTTCCTGAGGATGGGAAGATGAGATGTTCTGAGATTCCACTCCAAAGGCGTGTTCACACCCCATTAACGAGGTGAATATGGAGCAGCTGCCTTTCACCATCACCAAGGTTTATGCTCAACAGGTTGTAGAGTCTGTCTTAGAAGAAAAGGGAATAAATATTGGGTCAGGCAAAAGGTAAGATAGATTTGCTAAATCTTTTCTTTTATAGTTTGAATGTTCTATAATTTGTTGTGACATGGTTGCCTGATGTTAGTCCACAGCTCTGAGCTCCCTGGACAGCTCTTTACTCTTTAGCCAAACTTCAGCTCAAGTCCTATAGCTTCTCAGAATGGGGCAGGAGGGGGATACATTCCGCTCCAGACAGCTTAGGGAAAATTAGAAGCAAAAGACAGATCTGAAATGCTGTCTGACAGTCTATTTTTAATAGAAGAGAGCAATTTTCCCCTCTCAGAGGATGGCTCTTCACATGAAAAGCCAAAAAAAAAAATACCAGAGGATGGTATTTATTTTTGAGGTGATTGCTGATTAATTACTCACATTTACATAAAATTGATCTCTTTTCTAACAATTTAGCCAGCTTCCAGCCGTTTCCGTTTTCCCTCCCCAACAGTCTGGCACAACACTCTTTATCTTAAAATGAACAGAACTACTTTACTAATGCATGGATTCTGAAAATATTCACTTAAACAAAACAGAATCAAGGTCTTATGCAAATCTATAAATCATTATTTTTTGTGATAATTTTATAATTGAGAAGTTCAAGACCAAAAATCAAATGAAACTATAAATGTGACCAATAGTTGACAAAACAACCCAAAACCCCAGAACAACGAAACACTTCTGTAACCATTACAAATGGTTAAATGAGCTCCCATACCCATTCAACTGCTCATGCAGTCTATGTACCACAGTGTGTACTGAGTTTCCAGACTGCATAAGAAAATAAGTCGTTATACTTGGAATTAATTTAACCTAAATTAATGTATGAGTTAGAAAAACTTGAAATACATAATTGACCATAATTTTGTTTTGCTTCTTAGAATTTAAAAGGGCAACTTGTGTATGATTTGATGGCATAGGTCTCTTAAGAAAGCCTTCTAGTTAACTTGGATTGATACTGCCTTTGTCTTTTGTTCAGGAGTGGAATTGCTGGATTGTATGGGACTTCTATTTTTAATTTTTTGAGGAAGATCCATACTATTTTATATAGTGACTGTACCAACTTAAAGCCCCACCAATGGTGCATGAGGGTTCCGTTTTCTCCACACCCTCACCAACACTCATGATTTCTTGCCTTTTTGATAATAGCCATTCTAACAGGTGTGAGGTGATAGCTCCTTGTGTTTCTGGTTTGGATTTCCCTGATGACTAGTGATGTCAAGCATCTTATCATGTGCCTGTTGGTCATCAACATGTCTTCTTTGGAAAAATGCCTGTCCAAGTCCTCTGCCCATTTTTAATCCATTAGTTTGTTCTTTTGATATTGAGTTGTAGGAGTTTGTTATATATTTTGGATATTAACCTCTGATTGAGCATATTGTTTGCACATATCTGCAACTACTCAGTAGGTTGCCTTTTCATTCTGTTGGTGGTCTCCTACTCTTTGCAAAAGCTTTTAGGTTTGATTAAGTGCCAGTTGTATATTTTTGCATTTGCTTCCATTGCTTGAAGAGACACATACAAAAAATTTTGCCTAAACCAGTGTCAAAGAGCATATGCAAATGCTTTCTTCTAGAAGTTTTATGGTTTCAGGTCTTACATTTAGGTTCTTAATTCATTTTGAGTTTATTTTTTGTATACAGTATGGGAAAATGTTCTAGTTTTATTCTTTTACATGTAGCTGTTCAGTTTTCCCAACACTATTTACTTTAGAGACTCTCTTTTTTTGCATTATGTATTCTGGCCTCCTTTATTGTAAATTAATAGACCATATATGCATGTGTTTATTTCTGGCCTCTCTATTCTATTCCATTGATCTATGTGTCTGCCTTTGTGCCATTACCGTACTGTTTTGATTACTGTAGATTTGTGGTATAATTTGAAATCAGATAATGTGGCTACAGCTTAGTTCTCTTTTGTAAAGATTGCTGTGGCTTTTCAGTGTCTTTTTTGGTTCCATACACATTTTAAGATTATTTCTAGTTCTGTGAAAAATGTTATAGTTATTTTGATAGAGATTGCACTGAATCTGTAAATGCTTTGGGTAGTGTGGATATTTAAACAATATTAATTTTCCAATCCATGAACATGGATTATCTTCAGTTTCCTTCATCAATGTCTTACAATTTTCTTATAATTTTCACCTAGTTGCTTAAATTAACTCCTAGGTATTTTATTCTTTTTTATTTGATTATAAATTGGATTAGGGGTTCTCTTTATGGTACTTTGTTCTTAGTGTATAAAAATACAACAGGTTTCTGTATATTAATCTTGTATCCTACAACTTTACTAAATTCATTTATTAGTTCAAATAGTACTTTTTAAAAAACATCTTTATTGGAGTATAATTGCTTTACAATGGTGTGATAGTTTCTACTTTATAACAAAGTGAATCAGCTATACATATACACCCATATCTTCAAATAGTACTTTGGTTGACTCTTTAGGACTTTCTATATACAGTATCATGTCATCTGCAAACAATAACAATTTTACTTCTTACCTTCAAATTTGGATACCTTTTATTTCTCATTCTTGTCTGATTGCTGTGGATAGGACTTCCAATACTATGTTAAATAGAAAAGAAGTGGTAAGAGTGGGCATTTTTATCTTACATCTGATCTTAGAGGAAAAGCTTTCAGCTTTTCACCATTGAGTATGATGTTCACTATGGGCTTTTCATAAGGGCTTTATTATGTTAAGGTATATTCTCCCATACAAACCCTGTTGAGAGTTTTTATCATGAATGAATGTTGAATTTTGTCAAATTCTTTCCCAGCATTTATTGAGATGATCATGTTTTTTTCATCCTTCTTTTTGTTAACATGATGTATCACATTAATTTTTGTGTGGCAATTGAACCATCCTTGCATCCCTGGAATAAATCCCATTTGATCATGATGTATGATACTTTTTGTACTGTTGAATTTTGCTTGATAATATTTTGTTGAGGATTTTTGCATCTATATTTATGAGAGATTTCTGGTGTGTAGTTTTCTTTTTTTATAGTGTCCTTGTCTGGTTTTAGTATCATGGTAATGCTGGCCTCATAGAATGAGTTTGGAAGTGATCCCTTCTCTTCAATATTTTTTGGAATAGTTGGAGAACAATAGATGTTAACTCCTCTTTAAATGTTTAGTAACATTCTTCTGTGAATCCTCCTCATCATGTACTTTTGTTTGTTGAGAGATTTTAAATTACTGATTCAATTTCAATACTAGTAATTAGTCTGTTCAGATATTCTATTTCTTCCTGATTCAGTCTTGGTATATTGTATGTTTCTTGGAATTTATGCATTTCCCCTAGTATGTCCAATTTGTTGGCATGTAACCATCTGTAGTATTCTCTTATGATAATTTGTATTTCTGGAATATTGGTTGTAACCTTCTCTTTCCTTTTTTTTTTTTTTTTGTGATACACGGGCCTCTCACTGTTGTGGCCTCTCCCATTGCGGAGCACAGGCTCCAGACGCGCAGGCTCAGTGGCCATGGCTCACGGGCCTAGCCGCTCCGTGGCATGTGGGATCTTCCCAGACCGGGGCACGAACCTGTGTCCCCTGCATCGGCAGGTGGACTCTCAACCACTGCGTCACCAGGGAAGCCCCTTCTCTTTCCTTTTGGATTTTGTTTATTTGAGTCCTCTCTCTTTTTTGCTTAGTGAGCCTGCCTAAATATTTATCAATTTTGCTTATCGTTTTATAAAACCAGCTCTTTGTTTCATTGATCTTTTTTCCTTTGGTCTCTATTCTGTTGCTAGCACTGGGGAGGGGCTTCAAATAAAGATTATCATTAGCAGAGAGGTTTGACTGCACAGAGACCATAATAAATCAATTGATTGCAGACTCATATCAAAACCGTTTCAGTGAGTGGCAAGTGACAATTAAGCTGCATCTAGTGAAAGGCTTTAAGTCAGAATTCAACTTATTTTAGTCCATGTGTGGCCTTCCCATTATTTTATTTACCACTTCTGTCTGTGCCTCTTTCCCGCACTGTGCACTTGTTTTAGTAAGTCAGAGTTTTGGTAAGCCCACAAGCTAACCCTAGCCAAAATGAGTAAAATACAAACATAGCTGGAGAGCTTCTTTGAAACGGGGGAAAGACCCAATAATGAGACAGCAGAAGACTCTAAGACTGCCAGCAAAAAGAAAGTTGCATTTAAAAGAAAATACCAAGAGTCCTACTTCAATTACGGGTTCATTGCAACAGGTGATCCACATCTCCAAGCCTGCTTTGTATAATATGTGGCAACTGGCTATCCAACGAAGCCATGAAAACTTCAAAACTGCTCCACCACATGGAGACCAAGCACCCTGCATTAAAAGAAGCCTTTGGAGTTTTTCAAAAGAAAAATAATGTGAACACGAAGTATAGAAGCAATTATTGAAGACCACCACTTCATCAAATGTGTCACCGAAGAGCATCATTCTTAGTGGCTAACTGCATTGCTAAAGCTAAGAAGCGCTTTACTATTGGTGAGAGTTGATCCTGCCTTCTGCTAAGGATATTTGTCATGAACTTTTAGGAGACGCTGCAGTTCAAATGGTGGCACGTTCTTCTTTCGGCTTAGCACCATAACTCGACGAATTGATAAAATAGCAGAGGACATTGAGGCACAATTGTTAGAAATGATTTATGAATCACCATGGTACGCAGTACAGGTTGACGAGTCTATTGATGTTGACATCAAGGCAACAATGCTTGTTTTTATGTGATATATTTTTCAGGAGGATGTGCATGAGGATATGTTATGTGAACTTTTTTTGTCAACCAACACCACAGCTGCGGAACTATTCAAGTTTTTGAATGATTACATATCAGGAAAACTGAACTAGTCATTTTATGTCAGTATATGCATGGACAGAGCAGCTGCCATGACTGACGGCTTTCTGGTTTCACTACACAGGTCAAAGAGGTCATTTCTGAATGTGAGTCTATGCACTGTTTCATCGATAGAAAAATGCTGGCTAGCCAAAAAATGTCACCTGAATTTAACAACGTTTTGTAGGATGTGATTAAAATGATCACATTAAAGTACATGCCCTTAACTCATGTCTGTTCACTCAGCTCTTTGAGGAGATGGACACAGAGCACACATGTCTTCTCTTATACACAGAAGTGAGATGGCTTTCTAAAGGTAGATCACTGACCTGAGTTTCTGAGTTATGAGAGCTGCTCCAGAGATTTCTTTTCAAAAAACAGTAACCACTGGCAGCACATTTCAGTGAAACAGAATGGATCTCAAAACTTGCTTACTTGTGTGACATATTCAACCTGCTCAATGAGCTCAATCTGTCACTTCAGGGGAGAATGATAACTGTGTTCAAGTCAGCAGATAAAGTGGCTGCATTCAAAGCCAAACTGGAATTATGGGGGCAACAAGTGAACATTGGGATTTTTGACATATTTCAAACATTAGCAAGAGATTTTGAAAGAGACTGAGCCAAGGCCTTCTTTTTCCCAGCTGGTGCATGATCACCTATCTCAGCTTTCAAAAGAGCTTGAGCATTACTTCCCAACTACAAAAGACCTCCAAACTGGGAAGGCATGGATCCACGACCCATTTGTGAATAAGCCAGCTGAATCAACTTTGTCTGTGCTAAAGAGGATCAACTGCTTGAGATTGCAAATAATGGTGGCCTTAAAAGTATGTTTGAGACAACTTCAAATCTCCATGTCTGGATTAAAGTCAAGGCAGAATACCCTGAGATTGCATTGCACAAAAGCACTGAAAAACCTGCTTTCATTTTGAACATCCTATCTTTGTGAAGCAGGGTTTTCTGCAGTGACAGCAACCAAAATGAGATTATGGAGTAGACTGGACATAAGCAACATGCTTTGGGTGTCACTGTCTCCCATCACCCCCTGATAGGACCATCTAGTTGCAGGAAAACAAGCTCAGGGCTCCCACTGATTCTGCATTATGGTGAGCTGTACAATTATTTCATTATATATTACAATGTAATAATAATAGAAATAAAGTGCACAATAAATGTAATGCACTTCAGTCATCCCCAAACCATATCCCCCCCACCCCACCCCCGGTCCATGGAAAAATTGTCTTCCACGAAACTGGTCCCTGGTGCCAAAAAGCTTGGGAACAACTGATTTAAGGTCACTCTTTCCTCATTGATTTTCTGTCTGAATGATCTATCCATTGATGTACATAAGGTAATAAAGTCCCCTTCTATAATTCTACTACTGTCAACTTCTCCATTTTGTCTATTAATATTTGCTTTATATATTTATGTGCTCCTAAATTAGGTGCATACATGTTTATGAATGTTATATCATCTTCTTGGATTGACTCCTTTATCATTAATATAATGCTCTTCATTATCTTTTATTATAGACTTTATTTTACAGTCAATTTTGTCTGATATGAGTATTGTTATCCCCGCTTTCTTTTATTTATCTTTGCATGAAAGATATCTTTATCTTTTTTTCCATCACTTCACTTTCATTCTGTGAGTGTCTTTAGCTCTGAAGTGAGTCTCTTGCAGGCAGCATGTAGATGAGTCTTTTTCATTATTCAATCAGCCACCCTGTGTGTCTAAAATAAAAATTGGAGCAGTTAGTCCATTTACATTTTCTTTTAATTAAAGAATGCTTGATTTACAACATTGTGTCAGTTTCAGGTAAATAGCAAAATGATTTAGTTATACATATATTACATATATACATGTATATATTCTTTTACAGATTCTTTTCCATTATAGGTTATGACAAGATATTGACTATAGTTCCCTATGTTATACAGCAATTCCTTGTTGTTTAATTATATTATATATAGTAGTGTGTATCTGTTATTCCCCAAATTCTAATTTATTCCCTCCCTTCACCTTTAGTACCATAACATTGTTTCTATGCCTGTAAGTCTCCTTCTTTTCTGTAAGTAATTTCATTTGAATCCTTTTAAAGATTCCACAGATAAGTGATATGATATTTGTCTTCTCTGTCTGTCTGACTTACTTCACTTTGTATGATAATCTCTAGGTCCATCCATGTTGCTTCAAATAGCATTATTTCATTCTCTTTTATGGCTGAGTAATATTCCATTGTATATAAATACCAAATCTTTATGCGTTCATAATTTGATAGACATTTAGGTTTTTTCCATGTCTTGGCTGTTGTAGATACTGCTGCTATGAACATTGGAGTGCATGTACCTTTTTGAATTAGAGATTTTATGTAATGTCTCCAGCATTTATTATTTGCAGACATTTTGATGATGGCAATTCTGACACGTGTGAGGTGATACCTTGCTGTAGTTTTGATTTGCATTTCTCCAATATTTAGTGATGTGGAGCATCTTTTTGTGTGCCTGTTGGCCATCTGTATGTTTTCTTTGGAGAAATGTCTATTTAGGTATTCTGCCCATTTATTGATTGGGTTGTTTGTTTTTTTATCTTTAGTTGTATGAGTTGTTTGCATATTTTGGAAATTAAGCCCTTTTCAGCCTCGTCATTTGCAAATATTTTCTCCCAGTCTGTAAGTTATCTCTTCATTTTGTTTATGGTTTCATTTGCTGTGCAAAAGCTTATAAGTTTGATCAGGTCCCATTTGTTTATTTTTGCTTTAATTTATTTTGCCTTGAGAAACTGAACTATCACTATGATTTATAGCAGAAGATGTTTTGTCTATGCCTTTTGCCTATGTTTTGCTTTCTAGGAGTTTTATGGTGTCTTGTCATATTTAGGTCTTTAAGCCATTTTAAGTTTATTTTTGTGCATGGTGTGAGGGAGTGCTATAACTTCATTGATTTACATGCAGCTGTCCAGATTCATCAGCACCATTTGGTGAAGAGACTGCTTTTCTCTGCTATATA
Source organism: Pseudorca crassidens (assembly GCF_039906515.1). NCBI lineage: Eukaryota > Metazoa > Chordata > Mammalia > Artiodactyla > Delphinidae > Pseudorca > Pseudorca crassidens. The sequence continues at coordinate 25,297,977 of NC_090309.1, read as the reverse complement.
TTCTTGACTCCTGTGTCATGGATGAATAGACCATAGGTGTGTGGTTTATTTCTTGGCTCTCTATTCTGTTCCATTGATCCATATGCCTATTTTTGTGCCAATACCACACTGTTTTAATTACTGTAGCTTTGTAGTATTGTCTGAAGTCTGGAGAGCTGTGCCTTCAGTTTTGTTCTTTTTCGTCAGGATTGCTGGGCAATTCTGGGCCTTTTGGGGTTCCATATAAATTTTAGGATTATTTCTCTAGTTCAGTGAAAATTGTCATTGGTAATTGGATAGTGATTGCATTAAATCTGTAGATTGCTTTGGGGAGTATGGCCATTTTTAAGTCTCCCAATCCAAGAGTATGGAATATCTTTCCACTTTTTGAATCATCTCAAAATACCTTTATCAATGCTTTATAGTTTGCAGCAAATAAGTAATTCACCTCCTTGGTCAGATTTATTCCTAGGTTATTTTATTTTTGATTCAATTTTAAATGGGATTGTTTTCTTATTTTCTCTTTCTGATATTTCATTGTTAGTTAATGAAATACAAGAGATTTCCCTATGTTAATCTTGTATCCTTTTACCTTGCTGAATTTTCCTCAGTTCTAATAGTTTTTGTGTGGAGTCTTTAGTGTTTTCTATATAAAGTATCATTTCATTTGCATTTAATGACAATTTTACCTCTTCCCTTCCAAATTGGATATACTTTATTTCGTTTTCTTGTCTGATTGCTGTGGTTAGGACTTCCAGCACTAAGTTAAATAAAAGTGGAGAGAGTGGGCATCCTTGTCTTATTCCAGAGTTTAGTAGGAAAGCTTTCAGCTTTTCACTGTTGAGTATTATTTTGTCTGAAGCTTTGTCATAGATGGCTTTTATTATGTGGAGATATGATCTCTCTATACCCTCCTTAGTGAGAGTTTTTATCATGAATCAATGTTGAATTTTATCAAATGCTTTTTCTGCTTCTATTGAGATGATCATGCAGTTTTTGTGTTTTCATTTGTTGATGTGGTGTATCACACTGATTCAACATTTGCGTATGTTGAACCATCCTTGTGCCATGGCATGAATCCAACCTGATCATGGTGTGATCCTTTTTATGTGTTGTTGGATTTTGTGCATTTGTATTTTGCTGAAGATTTTTTCATCTAAATTCATCATAGTTATTGATTTGTAATTTTCTGTTTTCGTAGTGTCTTTGGTTTTGGTAACAGGGTGATGGTTGCTTCCTAGGATGCCTTTGGGGGTATTCCATAGACTTTAATTTTTGGAACTGTTTGAGAAGAATCAGTAAAGGTTCTTCTTTGTATGTTTGGTAAAATTTCTCAGTGAAGCTATCCAATCGTGGATTTTCGTTTGCAGGGAGTATTTTTCTTTTCTTTTTTAAATATCTTTATTGGAGTATAATTGCGTGGTTGTTAGTTTCTGCTTTATAACAAAGTGAATCAGCTATACATATACATATATCCTCATATTGCCTCCCTCTTGCGTCTCCCTCTCACCATCCCTATCCCACCATTCTAGGTGGTCAGAAAGCACCGAGCTGATCTCCCTGTGCTATGTGGCTGCTTCCCACTAGCTATCTTTTTTACATTTGGTAGTATATATAACTCCAAGCCACTCTCTCACTTCGTCCCAGCTTACCCTTTCCCCTCCCTGTGTCCTCAAGTCCATTCTCTACGTCTGCATCTTTATGCCTGTCCTGCCCCTACGTTCTTCAGAACAATTTCCTTTTTTTTTTTAGATTCCATATATACCTGTTAGAATACAATATTTGTTTTTGCTCTTTCTGACGTACTTCACTCTGTATGACAGATTCTAGGTCCATCCAACTCACTACAAATGACTCCATTTTGTTTCTTTTTATGACTGAGTAATATGACATTTTATATATGTGCCACATCTTCTTTATCCATTCATCTGTCAATGGACACTTAGGTTGCTTTCATATCCTGGCTATTGTAAATAGAGCTGCAATGAACATTGTGGTATATGACTCTTTTTGAAATATGGTTTTCTCAGAGTATATGCCCAGTAGTGGGATTGCTGGGTTGTATGGTAGTTCTATTTTCAGAGACTTAAGGAACCTCCATACTGTTCTCCATAGTGGCTGTATCAATTTACATTCCCACCAGCAGTGCAAGAGAGTTCCCTTTTCTCCACACCCTCAACAGCATTTATTGTTTGTAGGTTTTTGATGATGACCATTCTGACTGCTGTGAGGTGATACCTCATTGTAGTTTTGATTTGCATTTCTCTAATGATATCTGATGTTGAGCATTCTTTCATGTGTTGGTTGGCAACCTGTATATATTCTTTGGAAAAATGTCTATATAGATCTGCCCATTTTGGATTGGGTTGTTTGTGTTTTTGGTATTGAGATGCATGAACTGCGTGTATATTTTGGAGATTATTCCTTTGTCAGTTGCTTCATTTGAAAATATTTTCTCCCATTCTGAGGGCTGTTTTTCATCTTGTTTACTGTTTCCTTTGCTGTGCCAAAGATTTTAAGTTTCATTAGGTCCCATTTTTTAATTTTTGTTTGAATTTCCATTTCTCTAGCAGGTGACTCAAAAAGGATATCACTATGATTTATGTCATAAAGGGTTCTGCCTATGTTTTACTTTAAGAGTTTTATAGTGTCTGGCCTTACATTTAGGTCTTTAATCCATTTTTGGTTTTTTTTTGGTATGGTGTTAGGGAGTGTTGTAGCTTCATTCTTTCACATGTAGCTTCCAGTTTTCCCAGCACCACTCATTGAAGAGGCTGTCTTTCCTCCATTGTATATTATTGACTCCTTTACCAAAAATAAGGTGACCATATTTGCGTGGGTTTATCTCTGGTCTTTCTATCCTGTTCCATTGATCTATATTTCTGTATTTGTGCCAGTACCATACTGTCTTCATTACTGTAGCTTTGTAGTATAGTCTGAAGACAGGAAGCCTGATTCCTCCAGCTCCATTTCTCTTTCTCAATATTGCTTTAGCTATTCAGGATCTTTTGTGTTTCCATATAAATTTTGAAATTTTTTGTTCTATTTCTGTGAAAAATTCCATTGGTAGTTTGACAGGGATTGCATTGAATCTGTAGATTGCTTTGGGTAGTAGAGTCATTTTCACAATGTTGATTCTTCCAATCCAAGAACATGGTATATCTCTCCATCTGTTTTTATCATCTTTAATTTTTTTCATCAATGTCTTATAGTTTTCTGCATAAAGGTGTTTTGTCTCCTTGGGTAGGTTTATTACTAGGTATTTTACTTTTTTTGTTGCAATGGTAAATGGAAGTACTTCCTTAATTTCTCTTTCAGATTTTTCATCATTAGTGTAAAGGAATGTAAGAGATTTCTATGTATTAATTTTGTATCCTGCTACTTTACCAAATTCGTTGATTAGTTCTAGTATTATCTTGTAGCATCTTAGGATTCTATATGTATAGTATCATGTCATCTGCATCTTTGTCAGGCTGCTTCGAAAGATATTCGGGATGCAGTGTCCTTCCATGGGAGGTGCGGAGGAGGCAGGAGTGCAGGAGTCCTGAAAAGCTCACCAACGTGAAGGCAGTACATGGACTCCGTTTTCATGGCAAATGCTGTGCGCCTAATATTGTGGATGCAATACATAGACCTTACTATGAACCTGGCTGGCAGTGTCGTTTTCCCTTTAGGTATTGGAGACTTTGTGAGGCCTCATACAAGGAACTGGAAGCACCCTATTGTTCTCAGGTAAATGGGCTTTTCCTAGGAGGAGAATTCTAGCACGTACGACAGCCAGTAGCACTATATTTCTGGCAGCTTTGAGGCTGCACCTGTCTTTGTTATAGCTGGGAAGTGCTACCATGCACATACATTGCCAATCCAAAAGTTCCAAACTGCCCAAGTACGTTTAGTTTCCAGCGAGTGAAAAGAGACAGAAGGAGCACTCTGGCCACTTCCCGGATTGTTTTTGAACCAGGGAGTTGTGCAATGTGTGAATGGTCTATGGGACTTAAGGCTTTAGGTAGGTTACGACATGTCCTTGCACCTTCTCTAAGCGTAGTAGTGTTCAGGGGAATCTATACATTTTCAAGACTGCATGGAATGTCTAGTGTCAGCGTGACATAGAGAGAGGTCAGGTAAGTAAGTGCACACAGAACAGACACTAAGAAAAAAGTGTTTTCATTGCAGCTCACGCTCTGCACTGAGAGCCACTGACATTACACCTAAGACTAGTTAGAGCTGTGTTCCGGGGGTCTGTTGAATGTTTTGGCCATCTAGATATCTGGAGAAGAAAGCAGAGGGTTGCCTTTCACTCTGCTTTCAAAGAGGTGATCTGGAGGCCTTAGGTAGTGTAGTGCTGCACAGTCAGCCAAGAAGAGTGATCCTGTACACAGTGTTGTTCCCTGGGACATAGTGAGGATGCAGGTGCCATAGGAAAAGCATACTAGAGATCCAGCACTACTTCTCCAAAACTCAATGGAAAACCTCTGAACGCCTCAATTCGTGAATGGAACATCTGAGCGATACTTTGAACCTTGTGGAGAGGTCTCGCTTTCCCTTTGGCGATGAGGGTTCTTGGATGCCTCCTGGAAGGACAGGACACACTCTGTTTTTCCAGGAACTCTCTCTTTTCTCCACAAAGGCATTCTAGCTGTGAAGGGAAGACAGGCAACAACACTGTTTTTCAGTAAACTTTGACGCCGCAAGTATCTTGCTCTCCAGTGGGGAAAATAGTGCTTTTCTCAATAGGTTACCAATATCAAAGTTGCATACAGCATATTACGTGCAGTTATTGATAAAGGCAAAGAGTCTCAAGCAGCACCCTGTCCTTCCCTGTTCAAATTTCATCCCAAGGCAGTTCTGCTTGGGGCGAGTGGCATGACGTACTTACTGCCTTGGGTTAGGCCTCAACACCCGTACACCTTATAAAAGGCTAGTTGGTGTTTCAGGGGAAAACTGTGCCTTTGTCAGGCTGCTTTGAAAGTCAACTGTCTGCTTGGCATAGGGAGACGGAAAGTAAGTGTTCCCAATGTAAAGCGTAAAGAGAGTGTTTCTACATTGCAACCCTGGTTCAGTGCTGGGAGCCCCTGGCTGTACACCTAAAAGACCTGCTGGACCTGTGTTTGGGTGGACTTTAGAAAGCTGGGACATCGAGCTATCCAACGAAGAAAGCAGTGTGTCACCTTTCACGCCGCATTTCAAGAGATGATTCGGAGGCCCCAGAGCCCTGAAGGTTGTGAAGTCTCCCAGAAAGAGATATTCGGGGCGCAGTGTCCTTCCAAGGGAGGTGCGGAGGACGCAGGAGTCCAGGAGTCCTGAAAAGCTCACTAACATGAAGGCACTACATGGACTACGTTTTCATGGCAAATGCTGTGCCCCTAATATTGTGCATGCAATACATGGACCTTAGTATGAGCCTGGCTGGCAGAGTCTTTTTCCCTTTAGGTATTGGCGTCTATGGGATGCCTCAAGCAAGGAACTGGAAGCACCCTATTGCTCTCAAGTAAACACCCTTTTCCTAAGAGGAGCATTCCAGCACGTAAGACTGGCAGTAGCACTATATTTCAGGCAGCTTTGGGGCGTAAGCAGTCCTTCTTTATAGCTGGGAAGTGCTACCATGTGCATACATTCCCAATCCGAAAGTTCAAAACTGCACAAGTACGTTTAGTTTCCAGCGACTGAAAAAGACAAAAGGAGCACTGTGGCAACTTCCCGGATTATTTTTGAACCAGGGAGTTGTGCAACGAGTGAATGATCTACGGGACTTAAGGCTTTAGGTAAGTTACGACGTGTCCTCACTACTTCTCTAAGCGCAGTAGTGTACAGGGGAGTCTATACATTTTCAAGACGGCATGGAATGTCCAGTTTCTGCCTGGTGTAGAGAGGGGTCAGGTAAGTAAGTGTACCAACAATGGACACTAAGAAAAGAATGTTTTCATTGCGGCTCACGCTCTGCACTGAGAGCCAGTGACATTACACCTAAGACTAACTAGATCTGTGTTCAGGGGGTCTGTTGAAGGTTTTGGCCATCTAGATATCTGAAGAATAAAGCAGAGGGTTGCCTTTCATTCTGCTTTCAATGAGGTGATCTGGTGGCATTAGGTAGCGTGTTAGTAATCTTCACAACCATTTCAGCTGGGTAAACTGAGTCAGGAAGATCAAAATAATTGAATGAATGAGTAAAACATCACTAGCTTTAACGTATCTGGGACAGTCATAGTGTAACCAAGTTTCAATCCACAAGCATTTATTTACAATTCTGAAAACTTCCACAGAATTACAAATGGGACAATAGTAGTAAATTACTATTTAGATAAAGAAAAAATACAAGTTAGCACAACCTAGTTTACAAACTTACAATTAGGCACATTCAATTTGGTGCTAAGTCATAAAATATTCTTTTGCAATTTATGAAAAATATCCAATAGGCATGTAATGGCCAAAAAGTACTAATGATACAAATATCTATAGACATGACAGTGTACAAATTGTGACATAAATCTATCAGAAACTAGAAAATCTATGTTGGTCCTATAGTTCCAGCTTGTTAAAAGATACAGGCTTTGGGTGGGAACACAAAAAAATCCAGACCTGGCCATAACAGGGTTGGCAGAAAGTATGGGAACTAGCAAAGAGTAGGCCTCTGGATGGGAGTGGGTCCAACATGAGATAAAACAATGCCTTAATGGGTATGTAGTATGCTGAGATGGAAAATAAAGGAGAAAGGGATATTTGGAGAATCAGACAGCTAAGTATTTGACACTAAAAAAATATACCAGTATCCCATAGGGCCTCAGGTACCATGCAAGCGTTTGAAGGATTCCAGTGTTTAATTAAATCACAATGTGACAATGGGAAGAATTAAGGACAGCCTCAGGGGTAGATGAACTGGGGATGTTACACCAAGACATGTCTCAGTTAACCTGATGGGTTCAAAATGCAGGAAGTGGGTATACGGGACAAGAAAATACCCTAACTATAAGAAAAAACGTTTAGGTCAGGGTAGGGCCTGATGTTGCTAAGTGTTGAAATAGAGCTCTTTAGTTTCTTCCTCCTCCATGTACGATTCTTTTAGAGGTTAAGATGATGCTGAGCCTGCAAACTAAAGTTAAATGGCTGGAACTAGAGAGAGAAAATAAGTTACACAGGCTCGGAACCAGGAAAAGCCTAACTAAGGAATTATAAAGGGCGTACTGTTGCTTCCTAACAGGTGTCATTTGAGAGATCTACCTCTGTACATTCAAATGATTTATTTTGAGACGTTGCTTATATGTGCAGTAAATGCTTTAATACCCTAAGATCTTCCTTTCCTTCATCTCATACCCCATTAAGCCCGCTTCAGTTTATCTCCTGAATTTCTTCTGAATCTGTCAACTCTTCCTCAACATCCTAATACTGAACTTGCCTGACTGTTGAAATTAGGTCCTAAGTAGTGTCCATATTTCTTGTTTCCTTCCAATCCATTTTTCACACAAGAAACCTAAAAAGCAAGTTGGAACATTGCTCATAAACATCGCTCAAAAACATTGTTTTGAGAATAGAAAACAAACCGTTGGCCTTTAAGACTGTGCGTGGTCTAGAATCCTCTCTGCTTCTCTGGCCCCATCTTGTGCCACTTTTGCCCTCACTTTCTATGCTTCAGATACACTGAATTAACCTTAGTTCTAACTCATCTTACAGAAGTCAGTTCAGATATTATTTTTCACTGTGATTCCTAGCATTAAGGAATTTTATTATCAGGTTTTGTATGAGGAATAAAACTAAACTGTGAAGGGGAAGAATTGAGTTTACACTATTTCAGTCAACACGCATGTATTAATGATACCTTAGTAGTCAACAGCGGGCTAGGTTTTATCAGGGATACAGAAGTTCTGGCCAGCTCTCGTTTTAGATATCCCTTATTTGTTGAGACCTTTACATTGTTTTGTTGCCTTTTATCTGTTATCAAGATGGGACAGCAGGAACAAGGGAAGTATAGGTTATTACTAGGTGGGGTTGAATAAGTGGAGCAGCAAAATGCAAAGCAGAAAGAACAGGGACCTACCCTAGAGGGATATGATTTCCATTTTCAAGGCACATCCATCCTATGCAGGGAGACAGCCTAACATAAAATTTGCCTAACAAAAAATATATTAACAGGTGGAAGGACTATCTCCCAGTTGAACAGCCGATGCCTGGGACTCGTTTCATTGCTTTCAAAGTTCCTTTAAAAAAGGTAAGCAAAAGTTAATACCGTATGCTTCCAGAAATCTGAATTCACCATATACAGCCCTGGCTTTCAACTCCATCATACTCCATTATCCCTTTTTATAACAAATACTTTTCAATACTTCCTTTACTATCCAGAAATGGAATTCATAGATAAATACAACCTACTTTTTTACTTAATTATAAAACAACAACAACAATGTACTGCCCTAACTATAAATAAAGAGTAAAGTAATTTATAAGAAAGTAATATGTATCTCAGTATGTAAATGTTTGGGGATGACCATACTAGAAATAAGAAATAGTCAGTTACTTGTACCATGAATGCAATAAACTATGGACTTTGAATGATAATGATGTATCAGCGTTGGTTCATGAATTCTAACAAATGAAGCACACTGGTATGGACTGTTGATAATGGGGAAGGCTGTGAGGGATGTAGGAGAGAGGGTATAAGTGGGAACTCAGTACATTTTGCTCACTTTTGCTGTGAATCTCAAACTGCTCTAAAACTAGTCTACTAATTTAAAAAACAGTGTGTGTTGCTGACACTTGAATAACCAAACAGATCAACGGAACAGAGTACATAAATAAGCCAAATACTTAAAAGAATATTTATCAGTGAAAGCCATCCTTTATATATGTAGATATTCAAGAAGTATTTATTTTTGTGTCTATTTTCAGGCACTCTGCTTGGAGCTGGCAATACAGTGGTAGGCAAAATTGATGTGGTCCCTGCCTTCTGGAGGTTTACAGTCTGGTTAGGAGACCAAAATGAAATAAACAAACCTAGAAATAAATGTATAGAAGTGAACTTATTTTCTTCCGTCTAATCTCTCTGGAAGAAAGGATCATAATATCGCTTGTAAACTCCAGCAGAGGAAGCTTTACTTTGAATCTCATATGTTAGCATCACAGGGTTTGAATAAATGGATAAGATAAAAAAGGATTTTAAACACATGTGCTTTCTTATTTTATTCTTTCTGACACAGTTTTGAAAAGAATCTTGCTCCAAAGAATGTTTTGCCCCCTTGGATCTTTTTTAACAAACTCCAAGAACACAATGAAGAACTTGGGCTGATTATTGACTTAACATATACTCACCGCTATTATAAGCCAGAGGTAAATGGAACCCGTAATTGAAAATGACCTTCTTTCTGATACTGTAATAATTGAGAGTAATTCAGTAGTTATCATCTTATGCTAAGGTGAATCCTGGCCTTCTTTCATGCGTTCAAAAACTGAAGCTAGTGGTTTCCTTAAATACACATTTCTAATTGCTGTTTCAAAATGAGATTAAAGATATGAATTGAACTATATATTTGGCAGTAGGCTCTAGATATGCTGAAGAAATTCTATAAGCTTCATGTTTTATATTTTGAAAATGAAGTAAACTTTCAGTAGGAATAGTAGTAGCCTAAAAGGAAAGAAAACTATGTCCATTATGTCTTTAGCACTTATTTTAAGCAGTTGCCTGAGCATGTTTAAGCATCAGGGTAAAAGACACTTGTTCTCTAAGTTTTATGCTTTCTTTTCCTAATATCTTCTGATATAATACAGAAACACATGCATTCTCTTGGCCCATGTAGGACATACCAGTGCAAAATAATTATCCTTCTTCTGACCTGTTCCATGGCCTTGGGAGACAGTAACACCTAATATTTGTTAAGATTTGTATAGCAGTTTGCCATTTAGAAAGTTCTTTCATATCCATTGACTTAGTTAATCTTCACAACAATCCTTTGCTGTTGAAGTGGAAGTAGTACTGATACCTCCTACTGAGGGCTTACTCTGCACTAAGCTCAGAGGATAGACAACTACAATTACTAATTTTACGGACGATGAAACTGACTGTCGGAAAAGGAAGAATTGAAATTTCAACTCAGTTATTCCTCTTTTTTTTATTGTGGTAAAATATACATAAATCATATTTATTTTAACCATTTATAAATATGCAGTTCAGAGGCATTAAATAGAGTCACAGTGTTGTGTAACCATCACCACTGTCAATAACAAAACTTTTTCATCCTCCTCAACAAAAACTCTGTAACAGTAACAACCCCATTATCCCTCCCACCAGCTCTTAGTAACTTCTATTCTATTTTCTGTCTCTATGAATTTGCCTATTCTAGGTACCTCGTGTAAGTGGAATCTGCAGTATTTGTCCTTCTGTGTCTGGCTTATTGCACTAAACATCATGTTTTCAAGGTTTATCCATGTTATAGCACCTAACGAAATGTTGTTTCTTTTTTGGCTTAGAAAATCCCATTGTGTGTATATAGACCATATTTTGTTATTCAACGGTTGATTGACACTTGGTTGTTTTCCATCTTGTAGGTATTGTGAATCATGCTGCTATGATCATTGGTGTACAGATATTTGTTCAAATCCCTGCTTTCAGTTCTGTTAGATGTGCAGTGTAGGTAGTAGCAGAGTTGTTGGATCATATGGTAGCTCTACGCTTAACCTTTGAGAAAGTGCCAAACTGTTTTCTACAGTGTCGCCTTGTTTTTAAGCAATTATCACAAATTTTAAGCATATAGAAAAGCATAAAAATACTGTGAGTGTTCCTTGTATACCCATGAACTCATCCAACTTTCTTATTTACCAGCTGATGGCTGTCATGTTTTATCTATAACCCCACCTGTTTCACCCCATTCCATATTATCTTGAAGCAGCTCCGAGACAACATGTAATTACACCTGTACGTTTTTTTAAATTAATTAATTTATTTATTTATTTATTTTTTGGCTGTGCTGGATCTTCATTTCTGTGAGAGGGCTTTCTCTAGTTGCGGCAAGCAGGGGCCACTCTTCATCGCGGTGCGTGGGCCTCTCACTATCGTGGACTCTCTATTGTGGAGCACAGGCTCCGGACGCGCAGGCTCAGTAGTTGTGGCTCATGGGCCTAGTTGCTCCGCGGCATGTGGGATCTTCCGATACCAGGGCTCGAACCCGTGTCCCCTGCATTGGCAGGCAGATTCTTAACCACTGTGCCACCAGGGAAGCCCCACCCATACATTTTTGGTATATATATTTAAAATATTGGACTTTTTTTCCTTAATATCATTTTTCAATATTAAATACCCAGAGAGTGCTCAAATTTGCAGTTGTCTCCTAAATGTCATAAAAAATTGTTTTTAAGAATTTTGAATTAGATGCAAATAAGGTCCACACTTTGCCGTTGATTGTTAGGTCTCCGAAGCCTTATTTAATCAATAGGTTCTCCCTCCATGTCTCTCTCACTTTTTCTTTCCTCCTTGAATTTTATTTTTAAAGAAAGCAGGTAATTTGTCCCATCTAGATATTGATGATTACATTCCATGTGTTGTTAACATATTTTTCAATCCTTTTATTTCCTGTAAATTGGTAGTTGATCAGTATGAAGCTTGCATGTTTTGTTTTGGCAAGACAGTTTCATAGGTGATGATGTGTTCTTCCATGTAGACATATAATTTTCTCCTTCTGTGATGTTAGCAGTCACTGATGATTCATACCTACGTCCATTAATTCAGTTGAGGTTTCAAAAAATGGTGAATTCTGTTGTTCTTTTTGTCACTTAATAGCTGGGTATATTTCTATCAGAAGTTTCCCCTCATCAACTATTTGGTTGCCCAGTTGTACAGGCATGATTCTCTTCTTTTATTTAAGAGTTTTCAAAATAATAAGTTGATTCACAAATATCCTTCAGTGGTGACCAATTTTGTAAAATTTATTTATTCATATCACTGTGGACTCCGTTGCAGTTATTATTCTAACTGAGGCCCTATCTTTGGCCAGTTGCAGCTTTTCAGTGACTCCTGAGTCCTTTGACATGACATCAGTTGTTTCTAGACTTTTTCAGTGGTCAGAGCTAGGAAATATTTATGTTTGTTTTTAATATTTTAAAAATATGTCATAGGTTCATACTGTTACTTTCCATTTAAATTCAGAACTAGAGAATTTTCACTTATCCTTTTCTGTCTTCCATTGATAGTCTACTTTCTCCCACCCCAAGAATACCAGTTCTCAACAATGCCTGAAATTGCCTCTATTTCCTAATTCAAATCCAAGTTCTTCCGACTCTATTCTACTACTCTCCTTAAATCACAGCCACTTTATGGCCCTTGAAATGTAAGATAGAACATAAATGTAGATAGAACTGTTTATATCATTTTGAGTTACATGTGCATTCATTCACAAAGATTTGCTTTTCATTTTGCATGTCTGGTAACTGTCCGTTCTGCAGTTTTAATGAAAATCCAGTGATACTTACTGGTTAAAGCAGTTTTGGAAAAAATGGCTCTTATCAGAATGACTGACATACAAAGTTTAATGTACTCTCCTGGTTTATATTCTGCCTTCTCTAATTAATTTTTTATTCTTTCCCTACAAAGAAATAATACATATTGTCATGGTTTTGCCTTATAGGACTTACCAGAAACTATTCCTTATTTAAAAATTTGTACAATTGAGCATCAGATACCAGACGATGACACTATTTTTAAATTCCAATGTGCTGTTAATGGGTTTCTGAAAGAAAATAAAGATAATGGTGAGTTGTTTTTTTTTTTTTTTCCTTTACCTGAACTTTGGTATGCATTGTGAGTGGGGTTGGGGATTTTTAACATTTTTAATAGTTCTGACATTAGTGTCAAGTTGTGTTTTGTAACATTAAGGTGGAAATGTCAGATGGTGCTAATAGAGTACGGTGTTTTTCCTGTTTATGGTCACAAACAATTTAGTTTAGTTTGGAAAGTGATTTTTGTGAGAAATATGAACTGAACTAGCTTACTTATCTCTTTTCTAAAAATTTGAATGGAAAATACATAAAAAAAATTAAAATGTTCTTTTGTCCTTTTTATTTGTTGAGAGGTGGAAGAAAAGGTTAAGACTCTCAGGGTCTTAGCGTATATAAAAGAGAAAACAAAAAGCAAAGGTTCGGAGTGAGACAGATCCCTAGAAGCAAAACAGAACAGAGTGGACCACAAGAGTGGCTTCCTCATCATATATGTTTAAGATATTTTTGCTGCTTCTACACTTTGGGTGCAGGTGAGGAAGAACACTCCCACCTCTTATTCTTATCTTCAGACAGGAAGAACTTAAAAGGCTGGTGTTTTCTTGTTTCTGCTTTAAGATCTACTCTGTTGATAGTAGGTCTTAATAGCGTGTGAATTTTAAGGATCCACTTGCCTTTTTCTAGCATCTAACTATCAGAAGGAACATGGTGTTTGCCATGTTTTAAGACTGAGGAATCTTTTGTCTTTGGAACGCCCTGACCCCCATGAGAAAGTATTCATTTTGTCCTCTTTCTAAATTTAGCCTGAGGAGTGTGCACTTTATTAAATAAATCTAACAGACAGTAAATATTCCGTGTATATATAAAATGATGCACATATATACATAAAACAGGGAGTAGAGGAGAAGGAATAGAGATGGAGGTGGGAAGATAGGGGATAGGAGGTGAGAGAGAGAGGGAGAGACTGGAATTTCAAGATGACTTTTCATTCTATAACCTGGTTGCTTAATGCATGTACTAGCTCTTAAATATCTGCAGCCCTATTCACAAATCTTCCCTGTACTTTAGGTTTAAAACTTGAGAGGCTTGGCCTTGCCTGTGATAACCAGGGTGTCTAGAAAGGAGGCAAATGATCTGATTTGTGTAAACTGTAGTCACAGAAATGTTACCTGTGCTGGCCTACTCACTTCCTCCAGGCTCCTTTGTGTGTGTTCTGTCTGTTCCGCGTGGGCTAGAAGATCCTTACTAGTGCATGAGAACACGTTTGTAAACCTTGATTGTTCACATGTTATACCAAGTGTAGTCCAGTGCATATGCTGACTCCTCTGTGGGTCTTCTGCATGCAGTGGGCTAACTTCACCATGCTCTCTGCCATTGCAGTCTCAGGACCTTAGTTATGATCCATTGGTGACTTCCTCTGCTATAAGCCCCTCCCACAGATGTCAGGCTCACTGATAATGAGGAGGAGACTATACTGTCCACTCCCTAGAATTGGTAGAGACTCAGAAAATAAATTGTTTCAGTAAACACCGAGAGGCTTATAGGTTTGTTGTTAGGGCACGGGGATACAGTGGTGAGTAGAAGTCTTTGTTCAGTAGCAACTTACAGTTATCTAGGAAGATAAACATGTAGTGACTATAAATGGGTTAATTATAATAAAAGAATCAAGTGCAGCCAGAATATAGAGGAGAAATTGAGGAAGGCCTGACTGAGGAGACAGCGTTTGAGCAGGGCTTGGGGAAAGAGGATTTTGCCGGAATGAGGAAAGGACAGCCCAGGTATTGGGGACAGGTACAGAAGGCACAGGGCTTGAACTTGTGCTCTGGAGCGGCAGCCTCTGGTGTGACTAGAGGGTAGTGTGAAAGGGCAGAGAATTCATACATTCATTTTCAGCAAATATTTGTATAACAACTTCTAAGTTGAAGGCACTGTTCTAGGAAGTAGGAAGAGAACAAAATTCTTGCCCTTACCTGCTTTACATTCTAGTGGGAGGGAGAGATAAATAAATAAATAAATATATGAAGTGTCAAGTGGTGGTAAATGCTTTGGAGAATAACAAAACAAGATGAAGAGGTGAGGGAATGTGGTAGGTGATCAGAGAAGTCCCCTCTATTAAGATGTCGATTGAGCAGAGCCTTGAAGTGAGAAACAAGCCATTGGCTACCTGGGAGAGTGGAGATGGGGTGGGAGGGTGTGTTCTGGGAGAGTGGAGATGGGGTGGGAGGGTGTGTTCTGGGAGAATGGAGATGGGGTGGGAGGGTGTGTTCTGAAGCAGAAAGAATAGTAGGTGCAAAGTCCCCGAGGCACGACTGTGCTTGGCATGTTTGAGGAAAGGTAAGCAAGCCAGTGTGGCTGGACAGGGGAAAGTGAGTGAGGGCAGGGCAGTAGAGAATGAGATCAGGGAGGCTGGCAGGGGAAAGGAGGGAGGTGGATGATGTAGGTCCTTGTAAGTCATAGTTTGAACTTATAATTCAGTTGGAGAGACAGACTGATATTTGTTTATAAAGAGTTCTCAATGCTATGCTAAAAACTTGGGTTTTTTCTGTAATAAGTGAAGATCTTTAAACAACAGAGCAATCCAGCCAAGTTTATATTTCAGAAAGATAACATCTTCCAAGTGGAGGATCATTTGAAATAGAAGAGATTGTTAGAATTGTAGGGCAGTAGTAATCCAGGCAGGAGATGTCACATGCCAGACACCACCTAGTCACAGACATAACTTTTGCAGAGATCAGCTACATGTTTTTGTTTTTTATTTACTTTCTCATATAATTTTTTTTTAAGTGCTGGACCACGAAACACTGTGGCATAGTTGGACAAATCTGAGACTTGATTCTAGTCTTTTTTTCTGTTTGCCTGCTGTGCAGCTTGGACTTACATCTCAAGCCTTACTTTTTCATTGTGAAATAAGAACAGTGCTAGTTAACCCGAGAACTCAACAAGCACATAGACCCGTGGCCTGTGAGGAGCAGTGAATGAGAGAAGGAATGGAGGTGTTTGGGACCCCAAGAGCCCTTCAGAAAACGTTTGTTCTTTTTAATATTGAGCATTAAAAGTGAAGGCATTCCATTTGTTTCACTCAAAAACAAATTCTATTCTTCTGTTAGCCTGTTTTTTTTGTGTGTGTGTGCTCCCTTTTTCTATAGTCAGATCAGTTCCTGATGGGCATTCTCCAGTCCACACTATTACATCTGATTGGAGGCTATGCAAAATTTCCCAGAGACAATGAATTTTGACTTTATAGTAGTTAATTCTTCATAGTACGTTCCTGCAAAATACTCTTTTCTTCAGAGTTTTTCCTTTTCAGGATAGTGGTCGTGTTTTGGTAACTAATAAACGCTACTCTTCAGAAAATTGTGTAACTTGTGTTTAGTGTATCTACTTCGCTTACTTAATTCCATATTCCCTGTTTTATAGACAGACTTATTGGTGTCCAAAGTACCCATGGTTGAAATAGGACTGCCTACCTCATCTGCAGGTGAGTTGCCAACCCCAAGAGGCAGACCATGTTTAAATTGTTTTGTTTACAACAGTAACGTAAGCTAATGTAAGCTGAATGCAAAAAATGCAGTCAGAGAAATGTATGAAGTGGAAGGCAATTTTGCCCCCTACTCAGAGGTTACCACCAGTAATAATTTAGCACATATTTTTTCAGACGTAAAAAATGCAGATATAAGCATATACAATGGTCCCTTGGTATCTGCAGGGGATTGGTTTTAGGACTCCCCATGGATACCAAAATCCTCGGATGCTCAAGTCCCATATGTAAAATGGTGTAGTATATTCGGCCTTCCATATCTGCAGGATATGGAACCGTTGGATATGCAGAACTGACTGTACATGTGATTTAATGGTATAGTATTTAGACATTCTGGTTTATAATTTAATATATGGTGGACATCTTCCTATGAAAATATTTGGAGACCTCATTCTTATTTATTTATTTATTTATTAATATGTTTTTCCTCAAATTTGCTTTATGTAGTTGGATATAAATTAATGAACAAAAACTTAAGCAAGATACATTTAACAATTTACTAGAACCTGATACTCGAATTCTTTCAGTTTTTCTCAAACTCACCATGGGACTCGTAAGAAAAGTCCCTGAGGCACGACTATGCTTGGCATGTTTGAGGAAGAGTAAGGTGGCCAGTGTGGCTGGACAGGGGAAATTCAGTGAGGGCAAGGCAGTAGAGAATGGAATCAGGGAGGCTGGCAGGGGAAAGGAGGGAGGTGGATGATGTAGGTCCTTGTAAGTCATAGTTTGAACTTATAATTCAGTTGGAGAGACAGACTGATATTTGTTTATAAAGAGTTCTCAGTGCTATGCTAACAAACTGGGCTGTATTCTGTGCTACGTGAAGATGTTCAAGCAACAGAGCAATCCAGCCAAGTTTATATTTTAGAAAGATAACAGCGTCACTATCCAAGACACATTGTAGACTATGTATATAGTATGTGTATAGTGTGCTGCTCTTCTATAAACTACAGGATACCTGTTACGTACAAATACTTACATACAAGATACAAGTGTGAATGTAAGCACTTGGGAAATATCTGAAAGAACCACACAAGAAACTGGGAGAGTGGGACAACTTTCCATGTCCCGTATGATTGGAATTCTGAAGGGTACACACACGAGCTAATGGACCTCTGCTACCAGTCTCCTGCTAAGGAGGGAAATTGCAGGCATCAAATCCTCTTTACTAATGAAGCGTCTCAGTAGGCCGACGTGATGACGTCATCTCGACGGACGGTGGCGCATGCGCAGTAGTAGGAGGTCCGCGACCTGCGTGGGGTAACGCCTAGCTGCCTGTGGTTCATGGCCTTGTGCTGGCACCAGGGTCGCCGGGTTGGCGACTTTGGCACTCTTGGCGTTGGGTGGGCGGTATCTTGGGGGGTCACGTGAGACAGTGGCATCATGCCCGAGGGCGCTGGAGTCAGCGTCGCGGCTTTTCCGGACGTTCATCGGCCAGGAGGAAGGGCAGAAAGCACATCTCGGAAAGGTAATACGCCTTGGCCCCTGGGCGTTGCCGTTGGAGCTCAGAGCCCCTGGGCCTGGGCTTCGTCTCTTGTGCTGTTTCCTGTGACTGTTGCCCCCACGCGCTGCCCCGTCCGCACTGTGCTAGGGGGTATTGGTCGTCTCGCGGCTCAGTTCACAGTAGCTGAAAGGGGCAGTGTGTGGTGTTCTGATTTCCCCCCATCGTTTTAAATGGGAGGCTCTGGCCATTGCTCCTCGGGTAAAATGCAGAGGGACTGCTTTTTAAGATGGGACTGTCTGTCAGTGTTGGGGACACTCCTTAATTACCAAAATGGAATCCCCTTCAGTTCCTCAAGCTGTGTTGTTTTGGCACAGAAAATGTGAGTAAGAGGAACTGGAACTAAGTTTGAGTGAAAAAAATGCACCGGTACCGCCGAATTTTCCATCGAACAGTTGATTTGTGTGCCCCTCGGAATTATAAAGGGCGTACTGTTGCTTCCTAACCGGTGTCATTTGAGAGATCTACCTCTGTACGTTCAAATGATTAATTTTGAGACTTTGCTCATGTGTGCGGTAAATGCTTTAATTCCCTAAGACCTTCCTTTCCTCCATCTCATACCTCATTAAGCCCGCTTCAGTTTATCTGAATTTCTTCTGAATCTGTCAACTCTTCCTCAACATCCTAATACTGAACTTGCCTGCCTGTTGCAATTAGGTCCTAAGTAGTGTCCATATATCTTGTTTCCTTCCAATCCATTTTTCACACAAGAAACCTAAAAAGCAAGTTGGAACATTGCTCATAAACATCGCTCAGAAACATTGTTTTGAGAAGAGAAAACAAACCGTTGGCCTTTAAGACTGTGCGAGGTCAAGAATCCTCTCTGCTTCTATGGCCCCACCTTGTGCCACTTTTGCCCTCACTTTCTATGCTTCAGATACACTGAATTAACCTTAGTTCTAACTCATCTTACAGAAGTCAGTTCAGATATTATTTTTCACTGTGATTCCTAGCATTAAGGAATTTTATTATCAGGTTTTGTATGAGGACTGAAAATAAACTGTGAAGTGGAAGAATTGAGTTTAAACTATTTCAGTCAACACGCATGTATTAATGATACCTTAGTAGTCAGCACCGGGCTAGGTTTTATCAGGGATGCAGAAGTTCTGGTCATCTCTGGTTTTAGATATCCCTTATTTGTTGAGACCTTTACATTGTTTTGTTGCCTTTTATCTGTTATCAAGATGGGACAACATGAACAAGGGAAGTATAGGTTATTACTAGGTGGGGTTGAATAAGTGGAGCAGCAAAATGCAAAGCAGAAAGAAGAGGGACCTACCCTAGAGGGATATGATTTCCATTTTCAAGGCACATCCATCCTATGCAGGGAGACAGCCTAACATAAAATTTGCCTAACAAAAAATATATTAACAGGTGGAAGGACTATCTCCCAGTTGAACAGCGGATGCCTGGGACTCGTTTCCTTGCTTTCAAAGTTCCTTTAAAAAAAGTAAGCAAAAGTTAATACCGTATTCTTCCAGAAATCTGAATTCACCATATAGACCTGGCTCTCAACCCTGTCATACTCCATTTTCCCTTTTTGTAGCAAATACTTTTTAATACCTCCTTTACTATCCAGAAATGGAATTCATAGATGAATACAACCTACTTTTGATCTTAATTAAAAAAAAAGAAACCAATGGAATGCCCTAATTATAAATAAAGAATAAAGTAATTTATAAGAAAGTAATATGTATCTCAGTATGTAGATGTTTGGGGATGACCATACTAGAAATAAGAAATAGTCAGTTACTTGTACCATGAATGCAATAAACTATGGACTTTGAATGATAATGATGTGTCAGCGTTGGTTCATGAATTCTCACAAATGAAGCACACTGGTATGGCATGTAGATAACAGGGAAGGCTGTGTGGGATGAAGGAGAGCAGGTATAAGTGGGAACTGTGTACTCTTTGCTCAGTTTTGCTGTGAAGTTCAAACTGCTCTAAAACTAGTCTACTAATTTAACAAACACTGTGTGTTGCTGACACTTGAATAACCAAAGAGATCAATGGAACAGGGTACATGTATAAGCCAAATACATGAAAGAATATTTAGCAGTGAAAGCCATCCTTCCTATATGTAGATATTCAAGAAGTATTTATTTCTGTGTCTATTTTCAGGCACTCTGCTTGGAGCTGGCAATACAGTGGTAGGCAAAATTGATGTGGTCCCTGCCTTCTGGAGGTTTACAGTCTGGTTAGGAGACCAAAATGAAATAAACAAACATAGAAATAAATGTATAGAAGTGAACTTATTTTCTTCCGTCTAATCTCTCTGGAAGAAAGGATCATAATATCGCTTGTAAACTCCAGAGGAGGAAACTTTACTTTGAATCTCATATGTTAGCATCACAGGGTTTGAAT
The DNA here is from genome assembly GCF_039906515.1 of Pseudorca crassidens. Lineage (NCBI taxonomy): Eukaryota > Metazoa > Chordata > Mammalia > Artiodactyla > Delphinidae > Pseudorca > Pseudorca crassidens. The sequence continues at coordinate 25,277,902 of NC_090309.1, read as the reverse complement.
AAATGGATAAGATAATAAAGGATTTTAAACACATGTGCTTTCTTATTTTATTCTTTCTGACACAGTTTTGAAAAGAATCTTGCTCCAGAAGAATGATTTTCCCCCTTGGATCGTTTTTAACAAACTCCAGGAACAAAATGAAGAACTTGGGCTGATTATTGACTTAACATATACTCGCGGCTATTATAAGCCAGAGGTAAATGGAACCCGTAATTGAAAATGACCTTCTTTCTGATACTGTAATAATTGAGAGTAATTCAGTAGTTATCATCTTATGCTAAGGTGAATCCTGGCCTTCTCTCGTGGGTTCAAAAAGGGAAGCTAGTGGTTTCCATAAATACACATTTGTAATTGCTGTTTCAAAATGAGATTAAAGATATGAATTGAACTATAGTATTTGGCAGTAGGCTCTAGATATGCTTAAGAAATTCTATAAGCTTCCATGTTCTATATTTTAAAATTGAAATAAACTTTTAGGTAGAATAGTAGTAGCCTAAAAGGAAAGAAAGGTATGTTCATTATGTCTTTAGCACTTATTTTAAGCAGTTGCCTGAGCATGTTTAAGCATCAGGGTAAAAGACACTTGTTCTCTAAGTTTTATGCTTTCTTTTCCTAATATCTTCTGATATAATACAGAAACACATGCATTCTCTTGGCCCATGTAGGACATACCAGTGCAAAATAATTATCCTTCTTCTGACCTGTTCCATGGCCTTGAGAGACAGTAACACCTAATGTTTGTTAAGATTTGTATAGCAGTTTGCCATTTAGAAAGTTCTTTCATATCCATTGACTTTGTTAATCTTCACAACAATCCTTTGCTGCTGAAGTGGAAGTAGTACTGATACCTCCTACTGAGGGCTTACTCTGCACTAAGCTCAGAGGATAGACAACTACAATTACTAATTTTATGGACGATAAAACTGACTCTCGGACAAGGAAGAATTGAAATTTCAACTCAGTTATTCCTGTTTTTTTACTGTGGTAAAATATAGATAAATCATATTTATTTTCACCATTTATAAATATGCAGTTCAGTGGCATTAAATACAGTCACAGTGTTGTGTAACCATCACCACTGTCTATAACCAAAACTTTTTCATCATCCTCAACAAAAACTCTGTAAGCATCAAACAGTAACAACCCCATTATCCCTCCCACCGGCCCTTAGACACCTCTATTCTATTTTCTGTCTCTATGAATTTGCCTATTCTAGGTACCTCGTGTAAGTGGAATCTACAACATTTATCCTTCTATGTCTGGCTTATTTCACTAAACCTAGTGTTTTCAAGGTTCATCCATGTTATGGCATGTAACAAAATGCCATTCCTTTTTTGGCTTAATAAATCCCATTGTGTGTATATAGACCATAGTTTGTTATTCCACGGTTGATTGACACTTGGTTGTTTTCCACCTTGTAGGTATTGTGAATCATGCTGCTATGATCATTGGTGTACAGATATTTGTTCAAATCCCTGCTTTCAGTTCTGTTAGATGTGCAGCGTAGGTAGTAGCAGAGTTGTTGGATCATACGGTAGCTCTACGCTTAACCTTTGAGAAAGCGCCAGACTGTTTTCTACAGTGTTGTCTTGTTTATAAACAATTATCACAATCTTAAGCATATACAAAAGTATACAAAATACTGTGAGTGTTCCTTGTATACCCACGAACTCATCCAGCTTTAATATTTACCAACTGATGGCTGTCATGTTTTATCTATACCCCCACCTGTTTCACCCCATTCCATATTATCTTGAAGCAGCTCCGAGACAACATGTAATTACACCTATACATTTTTTAAAATTAATTAATTTTTGGCTGTGTTGGGTCTTCGTTTCTGTGCGAGGGCTTTCTCTACTGGCGGCAAGCGGGGGACGCTCTTCATCTCAGTGCATGGGCCTCTCACTATCGCGGCCTTTCGTGTTGTGGAGCACAGGCTCTAGAGTGCAGGCTCAGTAGTTGTGGTTCACGGCCCTAGTTGCTCCGCGGCATGTGGGATCTTCCCAGACCAGGGCTCGAACCTGTGTTCCCTGCATTGGCAGGCAGATTCTCAACCACTGTGCCACCAGGGAAGCCCCAGGTATACATTTTTGGTATGTATATTTAAAATATAGGACTTTTATTCCTTAATATCATTTTTTAATAGTAAACACCCAGTGAGTGCTCAAATTTGCAGTTGTCTCCTAAATGTCATAAAAAATTCTTTTTAAGAATTTTGAATTAGATGCAAATAAGGTCCACACTTTGCCGTGGATTGTTAGGTCTCTGAAGTCTTATTTAATCTCTAGGTTCTCCCTCCATGTCTCTCTCACTTTTTTTTCCTCCTTGAATTTTTTTTTTAAAGAAAACAGGTAATTTGTTCCATCTAGATTTTGATGATTACAGTCCATGTGTTGTTAACATATTCTTCAGTCCTTTTATTTCCTGTAAATTGGTAGTTGATCAGTATGAAGCTTGCATGTTTTGTTTTGGCAAGACAGTTTCATAGGTGATGATGTGTTCTTCCATGGAGACATATATAATTGTGTCTTTCTGTGGTATTAGCAGTCATTGATGATTCATACCTTCATCCATTAATTCAGTTGAGGCTTCAAAGAATGGTGAATTCTGTTGTTCTTTTTTTCACTTATTAGCTGGGTATATTTGTATGAGGAGAAGATTCCCCTCATCAACTATTTGGTTGCCCAGTTATAGAGGCATGATTCTCTTCTTTTATTTAAGAGTTTTCAAACTAATGAGTTGATTCACAAATATCCTTCAGTGGTGACCAATTTCGTAAAATTTATTTATTCATATCATCGTGGACTGCGTTACAGTTATTATTCTAACTGAAGCCCTATCTTTGGCCAGTTGGAGCTTCTCAGTGACTCCTGAGTACTTTTAACATGACATCAGTTGTTTCTAGACTTTTTCAGTGGTCAGAGCTAGGAAATATTTATGTTTTTTTTTAATATTTTAAAAATATGTCATAGGTTCATACTGTTACTTTCCATTTAAATTCAGAACTAGAGAATTTTCACTTATCCTTTTCTGTCTTCTATTGATAGTCTACTTTCTCCCACCCCAAGAATACCAGTTCTCAACAATGCCTGAAATTGCCTCTATTTCCTAATTCGAATCCAAGTTCTTCTGACTCTATTCTACTCTTCTGCTTAAATCACAGCCTCTTTATGGCCCTTGAAATGTAAGATAGAACATAAATGTAGGTAGAACTGTTTATATCATTTTGAGTTACATGTCCATTCGTTCACATAGATTTGCTTTTCCTTTTGCATGCCTGGTAACTGTCCATTCTGCAGTTTTAATGAAAATCAAGTGATAATTACTGGTTAAAGCAGCTTTGGAAAAATGGCTCTTATCAGAATGACTGACATACTAAGTTTAATGTACTCTCTTTGTTTGTATTCTGCCTTCTCTAATTTTTTAGTCTTTCCCTACAAAGGAAATAATACATATTGTCATGGTTTTGCCTTATAGGACTTACCAGCAACTATTCCTTATTTAAAAATTTGTACAATTGGGCATCAGGTGCCAGATGACGACACTAGTGTTAAATTCCAGTGGGAATTTAAATGGGTTTCTGAAAGAAAATAAAGATAATGGTGAGTTGTTTTTGGTTTTTTTCCTTTACCTGAACTTTGGTATGCATTTTGAGTGGGGTTGGGGATTTTGAACATTTTTAATAGTTCTGACATTAGGCCTGTTGTGTTTGGTAACATTAAGGTGGAAATGTCAGATGGTGCTAATAGAGTACGGTGCTTTTCCTATTTATCGTCACTAACAATTTAGTTTAGTTTGGAAAGTGATTTTTGTGAGATATATGAACTGAACTAGCTTATCTCTTTTCTAAAAATTTGAAGATAGGGGATAGGAGGTGAGAGAGAGAGGGAGAGACTGGAATTTCAAGATGACTTTTCATTCTATAACCTGGTTGCTTAATGCAGGTACTAGCTCTTAAATATCTGCAGCCCTATTCACAAATCTTCCCTGTACTTTAGGTTTAAAACTTGAGAGGCTTGGCCTTGCCTGTGATAACCAGGGTGTCTAGAAAGGAGGCAAATGATCTGATTTGTGTAAACTGTAGTTACAGAAATGTTACCTCTTAAGATGTTAGGGCGCAGCTGCTGGCCTACTCACTTCCTCCAGGCTCCTTTGTGTGTGTTCTGTCTGTTCCGTGTGGGCTAGAAGATCCTTACTAGTGCATGAGAACACGTTTGTAAACCTTGATTGTTCACATGTTATACCAAGTGTAGTCCAGTGCATATGCTGACTCCTCTGTGGGTCTTCTGCATGTAGTGGACTAACTTCACCATGCTCTCTGCCATTGCAGTCTCAGGACCTTAGTTATGATCCATTGGTGACTTCCTCTGCTATAAGCCCCTCCCACAGATGTCAGGCTCACTGATAATGAGGAGGAGACTATACTATCCACTCCCTAGAATTGGTAGAGACTCAGAAAATAAATTGTTTCAGTAAACACCGAGAGGCTTATAGGTTTGTTGTTAGGGCACGGGGATACAGTGGTGAGTAGAAGTCTTTGTTCAGTAGCAACTTACACTTATCTAGGAAGATAAACATGTAGTGACTATAAGTGGGTTAATTATGGTAAAAGAATCAAGTGCAGCAGGATGTTGAGTGATGATTAGTGATGTTGAGCAGCTTTTCATGTGCCTCTTGGCCATCTTATGTGTTCTTTGGAGAAATGTCTGTTTAGGTCTTCTGCCCATTTTTTGATTGGGTTGTTTGTTTTTTTAGTAATGAGCTGCATGACCTATTTATATATTTTGGAGATTAATCCATTGTCTGTTGATTTGTTTGCAAATATTTTCTCCCATCCTGAGGGTTGTCTTTTTGTCCTGTTTCTACTTTCCTTTGCTGTGCAAAAGCTTTTAAGTTTCATTAGGTCCCATTTGTTTATTTTTTTTAAGGCTGCACTGTTCCTTTGCTCACTGATGAACATATAAAAGTCTGAAGTTTTTGATACTATAAAATGTCGAAGTAATGAACATTGCTGTGTGAACACCTTTGAATATATATGCTTTGTCTCAGTTAACTTCACTCAGAATGGGACTTCTGCATCAAAGAGTTGGTGCCCTTATGCTTTTTGTGGTTGTTGCTACACTGTACCAATTTATGGTTGTTCATGCAGGAAATACTTATTGAGCATGTGTTATGTTTAAGCACTGTGCTGGGTGCTAACAAAAAGACTTGTGAAATTTTGTGAGTGAAAAGACTTGACCTGCCCTTTGTGAATTCTAACAGTCCAGAGAGGGAATAGATATTCAAGAATCATATGCTGCATGTAGAATTACATCTCTGACAAGTGCCAAGGCGAGGAACATGGTACCATGAGAGCATATTTTAGGGAGGATTTGATCTCATCATGGAGACTAGAGAAGGTTTATTTAGGGATGTTTCAGCTGATATCTGAAGGATGAGTAGGTATTAAGTAGATAGGGACACTGTAGAGAGATTTCTGAGCATAAGGAATATCAAAAGACCCTATAAGAGGAAAGCATATGGTGTGTTGGAGGAACTGGCCAGGAAGGTGGGGCTGTTGGGGGAGCATGTGATTATAATGGAGCTACAAGTATGGGTAGGAGCTCAATCGTGCAGGCTTATGTTTCAGGTTTCAGACTTTAATAGAAAACCATTGAACTTTGTTGTTGAAGGTGAGTGCATGGAACATACCCAATTGCATTTTCAACCTATCATTTTGCTACCAAGTGGAGAATAGACTGCAAGGAGAAAGAGTGGAAGCGAGGAAACAAGTTAGGAGACTTTTGTAGAAATTGGACATAATGATGGCTTGGACCAGGGTATGGTGGTCATTTTGGTGGAAAGATGTGGACAGATTCTAGAGGTATGTAGGCAGTATCATTGTTAGCACTGGTGGTGGGCTGAGGATGAGGGTGAGGGAGAAATAGCTGTCAGTGATGGTGATTCCTAAGTCTCTGGCTCCTATGGTTGGTTAGATAGGGTTTTTTAGATATGATGTTAATATTTGTCCTGATCTATCTTTTGTTATTTGTTGGTTCTTGATGAATACTCTGTCATATTAAGTCTCCTGTTTTTAGCATACAGAGCATTTTCACCCAAACTGACTGTTGCACGTTATCAGATAACTTTTTAACATCTGCCAGTTTGGTCCTGTATTTTATTCTCTTTCATTTATTAATTAAGTTGTTGTATCAATGTAAATAATTATATTAATAAATTTTCTAAAGTTGCGTTATCCTTGCATCCTTGGAATAACGCCTTTTTGTGGTCCTGGTGTATATCATTCTTTAATAATTATTGATTAGATGTGCTGATATTTTCTTAGGATTTTTATATCTATATTTGTAAAGTGATATTGGACCTTTTTTGCAAAACCTTGATTTTCTTTTCTTTTTATTTACAAATGACTCGAATATTGTTGTTTTGTAGATATTTGATTGATGTAGAAGGCATGTGGCCAGATGATGCAATTGGATGTAAGTAGAAGGGTTGTCACTACTTTTCCCTTTTTATAAAATTTGAAGGTAGACGTGTAGGAGAATTTCTCAAATTTTGGACAAAGAGAAAAGTTTGTAATTCATTTGTTCTGACATAAGATAACGTTTTACCAAAAGTGTTGAAAGGGATGTATCTGGAAATAGCGAGATATAACAGCCTGAATAATTAGTCAGTGGATTTCAGCATTTTTTTTCTTTTTTAAAGTTATTTAATTAATTACTTTATTTTTGATATTATATCTACTGCACCACCAAGGAAGTCCCTTTTTCTTCCTTCCTTCCTTCCTTTCTTTAAAGCTCCAAGTCATTTAAAATATATGACTTCTTACTAAAAATCTCCAGTTCATATACCAAGGGGTTTATAACTTCTCCTCTAAAAGTTATATTCCTGGGACTTCCCTGGTGGTCCAGTGGTTAAGACTCTGCGCTTCCAGTGCAGCAGGTGTGGGTTCAATCCCTAGTTGGGGAGCTAAGATCCCACATGCTGCGCAGCCAAAGAAAAATGTTTTAAAAGTTATATTCCTGTATTATTGAATTTAGTGGTTTAGATTTTTTTTAATGTTTAGAAGATTTCAATTTATTTACCAGGAACAAACAAAACATAATGTAAAAATAGTTTTCCGGAAACTATTTCCATCATTCTCTTCTTCCCTTTCTCCTGCAGACTGGTGTTTTATCCTTACAAATTCTCCGTCGTTCCATAAGAGAGCTGCTCTTCTTCTGGTTTCATAACAGATGGTGAACAGTGTTAAAATATCCAGTATACCTAAATTTCTAGAGTACACTTCAGGGAGCGAATGATGGGGTGGGATGTTGGGGCAGAGTGAGAGATACAGACTCTGGCGAGACTGAGAGTCATTCACAAAAATTACTGGGCTGTGGTGAAGGGAGAATAAAAATAAATCAGGTTCCTGCTGGTGAACAGGAAGCCAAAATGAAGAAGAATGGTGCGTAGCCGGGCAATGTAATTAGACTCATAAGTGCTGTGTCTTCTGATAGTAATTATGAACAGAAACCAACTAATAATTACGAATAACATGTAGGTGACCAATCCGTGAGAGCTGAGGCAGAGAGAAGGAAAGATGGCATTATACCTTGTCTCTGGTTCATTGAGTTTCCCAGGCTGGTTGGTGACCAATCTTGGGTGAAATCATAACTAAATCATTTTTGCTAAGGTGATCAGCTTTCGTGGGGTCCTTTCTCTGCACTCTGTCCAATGATAAAGCCCACTGGTTTATGCCTCCTGGAAAAGAGTTATTTCAAAACAGTATAAATGAAGCATTGATGAAACAGCCATGAGGAACACGTTTCCACATGGCCTCACACCTCCTTTTCAAAGTGCTTTAAAACTTTTTTCATCCAAAAATCAATAAAAGAAAAGGATTGGGATCATATCCCATACAGAGGTAGTGTAAGAAAAAAGAGAATAAGGAGCAGAATAGCATCTCTTCAGACAATAAAATCAAGTTGGAAAAGACAGGTCCACAAAACAGATCAAAACTGTAACCTATTATTTCAAAGTGGGCTAAAAGATGCTAAGAAAAACAGTGGAAAAGATGAAAGAACATGGATCAAGGAGGGAATGGGAAGTTGTTGTTTAATGGCTCTAGAGTCTCTGTTTGGGATGGTGAAAAAGTTCTGGAAAAGGTAAATGCTGATAAATGCCACCTATGGGTGTTTGGTTTTAGTTGATCTTCTTCCATGAAAGGGTTTGGAGAGATTCAGAAACTATGCTGCTGCCTCCATCTTTCTGAGGTCCTGCTCAATCTTTAGACATAATTATTTTGAATTTGAATAGTGGGTGATAGTCGCACAGCATTGTGAGTGTATTTAATGTCACTTAATTATATACTTGAAAATGGTTGAAATACTAAATTTTGTTTTATGTATATTTTACCATAATAAAAAAAAAGGTGAACGAACAGCATAAACCAGAATATTAGGTAAGATGATAGAACTCAGGACAGAATTCAAAATAAAAGAAAAAAAATTCAGAAATGAGGACTAAATTTAAAATAATACAAGAGTGGGGACTTCCTTGGTTGTCCAGTGGTTAAGAATCTGCCTTCCAATGCAGGGGATGCAGGTTCGATCCCTGGCTGAGGAACTGAGATCCCCCATGCCGCAGGCCAACTAAGCCCGCACGCCGCAACTACTGAGCCCACGTGCTGTGGAGCCCACGCGCCACAACTAGAGAGCCCACGAGCCGCGAGGAAGAGCCCCAGCACTGCAACGAAGAGCCCACATGCTGCAACTAATACCCGACACCGCCAAAAGTAAATCATTTAAATAAAATCATACGAGTGAATGAACATAATGCCTTAAGAGAAACAAACAGGAAAAGGAAAAATTTTTTTGAAGATAAAAAGGATTTTAGTGAAATGGAAAACATAAAAGATAGGCAAAAACGAGCCAGGACAGCTCTGAGAAAAGTAATATAAATATGTATAAGAATCTATTATACCATAAAAGTGACATTTCAAATCAGTGGGACAGGTTAGTCAATAAATTGTGATACATACACGTTGAGGTATAAATAGTTCTCTGGAAGGATCCACAGCATGGCAAAAGCTGATGTCTCTGAGGAGGGAAATGTGTGGCTGGGGCATGTGGGGAAAAGGGTGACTTTTCGTTGAATACCCTTGTGGACCTTTTCTAATGTTCTGTCATGTGAATTTATTACCTCTGAAGTTCGCCTGAGTTCAAACCCCAGTTCCCCCAGTTGCTAGCTCTTAATCTTGGGCAAACTCTTCACACTCTCCAAGCCTCTTTATCTGTGAAATAAGATCAGTAACTTAGCCTGGTGCTGCCTGGCACAGAATAAACTGTCAATAAATGGAGATTATTAGTGTAAAAAACCCAAATGCCCATGAATGGATGAATGGATTTTTAAAATGTGGTGTATTTGTGAAATATTATACAGTCATAAAAAGGAATGAAGTACTGACACATGCTACGACATGGATGAACTTGAAAACATTATGCTAAGTGAAAGAAGCCACACACAGTGGTCCCATTTGTATTATGTCATGAAATGTCCAGAAAAGGCAAAACCATAGCAACAGAAAGGAAATTAATGGTTGCTGGGACTGAAGGAGGAGGGGATGAAGAGGGCCTGCTGATGGTTATGGGGGCTTCTTTGTGGGGTGATGAAAACGTGATGGGTTAGATGACGGTGATGGTTGCATAGGCTTGTGAATGTACGAAATGACGCTGAATTTGCAGTTTCAGACGGTGAGTGTTATGGCATGTGAATGACATCTCAAAAAATTAATGTTGAAAATGAAAATTGCCAGTTTTCCCATGGTCACTATCCACTATCCACTGTCTCCATCTCTCCCTTCTCCCCACTGCATTCCTTTTGACGCCCACCCCTGCCGCTCTCTCCCATCCTCACTCCCTCGACCTGCCCCACAAGGCCTCCCAGGGAGCCCGTGAACCGCTGGGCACCTGGGTCCTGTGGCTGTTGGAGCGGCTGCCCAGTGTGCGTGCCCCCACCGCTCTCACCCGTGAGAGTGGACGCTTCCGTCGGATTTTTCTCATGCGTTTCAGTTGATGGTGATGTTTACAGAAGGCGGCATTGCCCTGGTCAATGGAGGAAGCCCCTCAAGATAATATTTAGGCCTGTCCAGAAGTTTGATCTCATCCACCAGTAACCTCAGGATGCTGTGCTCTGAAAGCCAGATTGGCCGCCTGCGGGCACTTGCAGATACTGAGGACTTTGGAGGCATTTGGGCCTGCAATTGAGGCCTTGTACCTCCACGTGCGACGTGACCTCAGCCCTTTGCTGCACCTCTCTAAGTGAAGTGGCACAGGAATACTGGCCTTGCCTGTCGTTGCCAGGATTAACTGAGTAGTGCATTAGCTGCCCTGGTGCTTAGGTGTGGAGTACATGGTGATTTACATACCAGGCCCTGCTCGTGGGCCTCCTGATGCAGCAGTTCCTTGGCTGTGCCCCTGTCGTCAGCTGCCCCTAGGATAACTCTGAGCCCTAGCCACCTCTCTGGTAGATTTCCCTATCCCCCACTATAATCACACCTGGATAAGGCAACTCAAACCTTTCAGAGATGTGTGCTGAACCTCCTGTTTTCTTAAATACCTATCTGGTGGTTGTGAGACTTAAGGCCAACCTCCCCAAGAGACTTTTTCTGTTTCTCCTAGTAAACCTAGACTCACCTTCTGTCATCTTCAATTCTACTCAAATTTTGTTTTTTCACCCCTGACCACTCACCATGCTTTTTACTTCTGCCATTTCATCCCCACTCCTGCTTCCTTTTATAAATCCATAAATGTCTTTTGGCCTTCCTAGCCCTGGGCCAAGTTCCTTTCTCTTTCCTCTGTTTTTACCCCTTTCCTTCATTCTCCCATCCAACTTTCAGTCCTTCCTTTCTCATGCAGACTTTGATTCCAACCCCATCAAAAAACAAAAACAAAAAACACCACAGTTAGCAGCATCTCAAAATTCAAAAGTTTTATTACTCACCTATGAATTCTATTACATTTATTTATTCAGTTTTATTGTTTTAAAATAAAATAAATAGAGAAATTTATACCTGTCTTATCTGTATATGGAAGAGCAGCTGGTCCCCAAGGTGGCACCAACACTCCTAGCAGCTCTGACTTTACATATCCGTAATAGTCAGCAATTTCCATTTTTCCCTCTCAATGAAAAATTGCACTTTCCCCAATGAGGTGTATTTGGCAGCAATACGTTCTTGTTGAGCCCATCTCTTCATGGCCTCCCGCTCTGGCCTCTGCTCGTGTTCAATGGGCTTTGACATTACTGGCTTAGGAACATTGGGTTCCCTCCATGGAACTGGTTGCTCGCTGAAGTCTTGGAGTAGAAAGGGGTTTGGAGCTTGGGTGGGGACTGGCACTTATTCACAGCAGGGGGAATAGGCTCCCGCTGGAGAGAAGTGCAAGATGAAGTTCCGTAGGGTGCAGGCCTAGGAGCAGCAGACTGAGGGACACTAGGCTGCGTATGGTCGGTCCAACCCGGTTGGGTTGGTTAGTCATAGTTGGCTGAGATGGTTTGGCAGGACCTGGCAAAGAGGCAGGAGCTGGCTGGGATGAACTCACTGCAGGAGGTTGAGCTGAGTTAGTAAAAACAGGCCGGGCACACTCAGCCACAGCAGGCCGATGTGAGGCCAGAGACTGTGGCCTCCGAGGAGCAGGTCGAGATTGAGGCTTGTCCCAGGCAGAAAACGGCAGAGGTATCAACTTGACCTTCCCAGGAGGCAGCAGCTCCTACTGGGATGGAGATGGACACTCTTTCTCAGTTCTGCTGTCTGGTTTCTGGGCTTTGACTTGAGTTTTCTCAGGACTCTTACCCTCAGGTGGGGTATACCTCCATGGCTGGATAGCTGGGGGTGTTTAGGGTTGCTTGAATTTCCCAAGACCCGACAGGAAGAGAGCCCAGTTTTCTTATCATTCTTCTCCCCCAGTGCATGAAAAACCTTCACAGACGCCAGCCTGCACATGCCTAGGGAGGTTCGAGGCTTTTTAAAGCTCTCTTGGATAAGCTCAGTTTGCTGCTTCCTTCGCTTCGTCTGGGGAATTGTTGGCTTCTCTTCTGCCTTGACTTTGTTCCCTGACTGCTTTTTCTCATCAGCCTTCTTCCTTCGTCTGGTCCTTGTGGTCCTTTCCTGCCCGTGGCTCTTCGTTTTGCTGATCTTTCTGGATGCAGCTTTCTGAGGTTTGCCTTTGGAATGCTTGGCCGTGGTCACAGGAGCGCTGTCCCTGACTGCAGCATGGCATAGAAGCACTTCTCCCCCTAACAGGCACTCTGGATTCTTTGGCTGGATTTTGGCCTTGGGAGCACCACTGATAGGCTCAGAGGCTTTATGTTTGTTCTTCCTGGGTTGAGCAGAGGGAACCTTTATGATACTTGGCTTTTCCTGCACCTGATTCACCTTAATGGCTCTGGTGTCTTTGGCTTTGATCATGTTGGGACCTTTGAATTGATCAAGATCTTTCAAAGAATAAAAGAGCTGGGGAAGGTGAATATCCTCCGCCAGTGTAGTAACGTCTGCAAAACCACTGCTAGATTCCATCCCATTTTCAAGTGTCCCTAGGTCCTCAAGACTCAGGCTGTTCTTTCCCAGATCAGCATTTTCAGAAGCAGGCTGCTCCTCTGGGCTAAGGGGATACATCCGTGCAGGCCAGGAGCTGGTGAATATCAGGGATTTCTAAAGGGAGTAGTGGAGGCTCTTGGTTTTCTCTTGGGACCTGTAGGCATCCAGAGGCGTTGAAAGCTTGGTTTTCATATCCTCCAAGTGCTCACTCTCTATTTGTCCCTGGCTTGGAGCTGGAGGCAGGGCCAGGAGACTACTGGCGCTCTGGACTGGAGCTGTCCCTGAAATGTCCCCAAGTTCAGGTGGTGGGTTACTCTCAAGTATCTGGATATTTCTGCTCCTGCAGGACCTGGGGAGTTCTTGAGTTTGTGTCACACAGATGTCTGGCTTGGAGGTTGCAATCCCAGGGAATTTTTTGTCACCAGGGAAGTCTCCATCCCTACAAAGGAATCAAGGTAGAAGTCAGTCCCTGGTAAGTGAGATGCTCCCCCTAAACTCCAACACAGCACTCATTTACCTTTCAAGGTACATGATTGATGTGTTGGTGTTTAGGGGCAAGATGGGCAAGGCATTTCTAGTAACTCTTCTTAAGGATCACGGACAGTGCCCTATGCTACGAGATAAGGGGTGACTGTTGTAATTCTTACTGGTGATCATTTCATGTCACCGATTCTTGGCTTTCTTTGTATTTCCTAGGATTGTTCAAAGTCAAATAAAAAATGAGTCTTATTTTTTAAAGAAACGAAATATTTTACAAAGCCTAGCATTCTCTTATAGCGTCCTTTCAATTCTCCCCACTTTCCTGAGAGGCTAAGAACACTTCACACCATGAACTAGGAGAGGGAATAGAGCCCTTCCTGATGAAATAAATAAACAAGGACAGAGTCTTAGCCTGCTTGCTCTGGACAGGATCCCGGACCACAAGGTCTTAAATCCTGGTATAAATTAGGGAAGTGAGGACAGTTAAACTGTCACTATGATAACAAGAATTCTGAAACACCTTCCAAAGAGACTGTAGCAGTAGATCAGGGAAGGGAGTGATACAGTGTGGTAGTAGAGGGGGAACGATCGGCTACAGCAGTGAAAAATGTGGTACCTGTTGGTATGCTCTCGGGGTTCTTGTACATGCAGCATAGATGACATTTAGAGTGTCCCTCCCACCTTCCCACCTGAATTAGGTGTTCTTTTTTAAAAATTTATTTTTACTTATTTATTTTTGAACTTACTTATTTTATGTATGTATTTGTTTGGCTGCACTGGGTCTTCATTGCTGTGCACGGGCTTTCTCTAGTTGCGGCTAGCGGGGGCTACTCTTGGTTGCAGTGTGCGGGCTTCTCATTGCGGTGGCTTCTCTTTCTGTGGAGCACGGGCTCTAGGCACGTGGGCTTCAGTAGTTGTGGCTCACGGGCTCTAGAATGCAGGCTCAGTAGTTATGGCACATGGGCTTAGTTGCTCCACGGCCTGTGGGATCTTCGCAGACCAGGGCTCGAACCCGTGTCCCCTGCATTGGCAGGCGGATTCTTAACCACTGCGCCACCAGGAAAGCCCTAGGTGTTCTTATATAGAGTCTAAAATCAGAGAGCCCTGAGCGAAGGTAGTGGTTATTAAAGGCTCAGGATCTAAATTCTACCTGTCTGTACACCACTTCCCAGCTGTAGATTTGACCCCACTTTTGAATGCTGACCTCATTGTTCAACTTTCTTGCTGTTTGTACTCACCTTGAAAACTTGTTTCTGTGACGGGTTGAGCAGACACATGGTAGTAGATTCCAGAAGTGGAAGCTGGTGGTTGGATATTTGTGGGCTGAATCTCCTTTAGTACCATAACCACTTTTGGTTGCACAGAGACCTTACTTCCTGTGTATGACACAGAGCCATAGGATTGCAGGCAGGAGCCAAGTTCTCCATTCAGTAAAGACCCCAATGTGCCTTGGTTATAGTAATATACCTGGCTTCCTTCCTGGTAGGGAAGTGACAGGCTGTGTCCCTGATTTGGAATCTGAGATGGTGTTCCCTGAGCAAGCCTGGCAGAAGGTGATGGATATAGAGGGACCATGTTATTGGTGTCTGCAGTTTTATCATACTGGGCTGCCATAAACATGGAGGAAGCAGCTGTGTGCTGGTCAGTGACTGCCAGAGTACAGTCTCCGAGTGAAGGAGAATTCTTTTCAGTGCTTCCTGTGATGTCCCAGTCAAGAACACCCGGATAGGAAGCAGCTGAAGTGGAGGTCTGGCTCTGGTCAGTAACTCCAGATAACATAGTTGTGCTAGACTGTTGGTGAAGGTAGGCGCTACCCATGAGTGTCTGGAAAGAGGTACCAGTAGCTGATGCCGAACTGACGGCAGGAGCAGAGACTCTGGAGAAGTTGCAGACACTTCCTGTTAGGGAAGTTGCATTGCTCACTCCAGGAAGAGAGTGCTGCAGAGAATTCAGAGTTCCAAGTCGAGATGGATTTTGGAAATTTTCTGTAAGAACAAGAGGGTAATGAAAACATCAGGGAGATTGATAAATTCTCACTATGTTTGAGGAACAGCATTATCTTAAGTTTCTTGCTATCCGGATACCTCTAGTGTCAATACTTACTGAGAAACCAAAAATCAGACCGTTATGATGGTTGCAAGGACTGAGCAGTTTTACACTCTTCTGTATTAGCTGCCTGTGCTTCCATGTTGGGCACAGATGGGCAGAAGACCCAAGTGGTATGGTTCAGACATTGTTCTCTAGGCTGGAAGCAACCTTCTCCCTGCCCTATCTTTCCCTTCAGCCTGCACTAGTATGGACTTCTATGCTGTTTCGTAGACTGGGAGCATTTTAGAACTAGGAGGTCCTTGGAGAACCTCTGTTTTCACAATCTCATTTCATGAGGAAGGCAATTGAGGCGCAGAGAGGTCGGGTTGACTTGTTCAACTTCTCTCATTATGTTAGTATCTTTACCAGGTTTCAGAGCCTAAGTATCCTGACTTACTTGCCAGGACGCTACTCTGAGCATGATACTGCCAGGAAGCGGGAGAAATAGAATTTATAGGCATTTTTTTCGTCCATTAGAAAACAGTACGGCTATTACCATTGGAATCTTCAGTGTCTCACTTTGCTTGTGCAGTTCCCACGCTATTACCTAGAGTTCACATATAGCTCAGTCCAACTGGTAAATTTAAAGAGTCATTTCTACCCTCTTCAATCCTGGAGGTTGAGCTGAGTTAGTAGAAACAGGCTGGGCACACTCAGCCACAGCAGGCCGATGTGAGGCCAGAGACTGTGGCCTCCGAGGAGCAGGTCGAGATTGAGGCTTGTCCCAGGCAGAAAACGGCAGAGGTATCAACTTGACCTTCCCAGGAGGCGGCAGCTCCTACTGGGATGGAGATGGACACTCTTTTTCAGCACTGCTGTCTGGTTTCTGGGCTTTGACTTGAGTTTTCTCAGGACTCTTACCCTCAGGTGGGGTATGCCTCCATGGCTGGATAGCTGGGGGTGTTTAGGGTTGCTTGAATTTCCCAAGACCCGACAGGAAGAGAGCCCAGTTTTTTTATCATTCTTCTCCCCTAGTGCATGAAAAACCTTCACAGACTCCAGCCTGCACATGCCTAGGGAGGTTCGAGGCTTTTTAAAGCTCTCTTGGATAAGCTCAGTTTGCTGCTTCCTTCGCTTCGTCTGGGGAATTGTTGGCTTCTCTTCTGCCTTGACTTTGTTCCCTGACTGCTTTTTCTCATCAGCCTTCTTCCTTCGTCTGGTCCTTGAGGTCCTTTCCTGCCCGTGGCTCTTCGTTTTGCTGATTTTTCTGGATGCAGCTTTCTGAGGTTTGCCTTTGGAATGCTTGGCCGTGGTCACAGGAGCGCTGTCCCTGACTGCAGCATGGCATAGAAGCACTTCTCCCCCTAACAGGCACTCTGGATTCTTTGGCTGGATTTTGGCCTTGGGAGCACCATGATAGGCTCAGAGGCTTTATGTTTGTTCTTCCTGGGTTGAGCAGAGGGAACCTTTATGACACTTGGCTTTTCCTGCACCTGATTCACCTTAATGGCTCTGGTGTCTTTGGCTTTGGTCACGTTGGGACCTTTGGATTGATCAAGATCTTTCAAAGAATTAAAGAGCTGGGGAAGGTGAATATCCTCCACCAGTGTAGTAACGTCTGCAAAACCACTGCTAGATTCCATCCCATTTTCAGGTGTCCCTAGGTGTCCCTTTCCCTTCAGCCTGCACTAGTATGGACTTCTATGCTGTTTCGTAGACTGGGAGCATTTTAGAACTAGGAGGTCCTTAGAGAACCTCTGTTTTCACAATCTCATTTCATGAGGAAGGCAATTGAGGCGCAGAGAGGTCGGGTTGACTTGTTCAAGTTCTCTCATTATGTTAGTATCCTTACCAGGTTTCAGAACCTAAGTATCCTGACTTGCTCTCCAGGACACTACTCTGAGCATGATGCCGCCAGAAAGCGAGAGAAATAGAACTTATAATACAGGCATTTTTTTCGTCCGTTAGAAAACAGTACGGCTATTACCATTGTATTCTTCAGTGTCTCACTTTGCTTGTGCAGTTCCCACGCTATTACCTAGAGTTCACATATAGCTCAGTCCAACTGGTAAATTTAAAGAGTCATTTTTACCCTCTTCAAACCTGGTTTCTTATCCCACCTCAAAATGATTACCTGAAAGTGAATTTCTTAAGTGCTTTTGGAAAGAAAAAAGTTATCTGATTACTTCAGATTACTCATCTGTAAAGTGCTTATAACACCACCACCAATAATAATAGCAGTAATAATTAATACATGAATAAACTGATATATTACGTATGATTTATATGGAGGAAGATACAATAAGTTCTAGAAAGACAAAGAAATATCATGAAAAACATATTACATAATGTAAAATACATAGTTATGGAAACTGGGGTATGTGGCAAGTGTCAAAGCATAATGAGTTTACTAACAAATGACATTCTGTACCATACATGCAATAATATGACAGTGAATTTTGCCCACTGTATTTTAGTGAATACTATTAACCAAAAAACACGATAGAAGGTGATTTTGAATGAATTCCAAGCCAATACATACAGACAGAGAAGATATATCAGTAAAAATGCATAACAAGCAACAAAATTCAATCAACGTGAATGTATAGGGGGCCACAATATATGCAGACAAGTATTTCAATGAAAACTGGTACAAAGCAGACAGCAAAATAATAAGTGTAAAAGAATTTCATCATTGTTCTCATTCATATTTTTACCCAGCAATAACAGGTATTAAGCCTGGTAGAAATATATATTTCAAAGAATAGAAACATACAATAAGCAGAAAGGAAGCTTAAAAAGTATCAAGAAGGTTTTTGTATTTATCCTAGAACTTAGATTATCTTATTATTATCTTCAACATCCACGAAGATGACATCCCAAAACCTAAAAAAACCATCATCACTAGAATCCAATTAAAAAAGATTTTCGAATGTAAGAACATCAAAAGGACTCCACAATATTGTTCTAGATAAATGTGGATTTTTTTTTTTTTTTTTGCCGTGCCACGTGGCCCTGGCAGTGAAAGCACCGAGTCCTAACCACTGGACTGCCAGCGAATTCCCTCAATTTGGAATTAGAGATGTGGCGCTTGAATTTTTCTTTTTCTTCTTAGGTAGCTAAGATCTAAAAACGAACGATGGCTGTTGATCAATGTGCTCTCTGTGTTAGGAAGGAAAGAACTGTAAAGATGAAAAGCAACCTTGCCTTAGAAGCTACATATCACACAAAGGAAATAGTCCTTCTGATTCAATTTCGAAGATATCATTTAAAAATTTTAATTGGTAAAACGTCTACATAGTTGAAAAATTAGAAAGAATCAAACATTGAAAAGCAGAACCCTAGATAACCACTTTGGTTTCTTGTATATAGGAAGCATCATTTCTGGGACGTATTTCTAAAATGTTTATATTCAAAACTGTCAAGTGCCAACTGTATTCAGAGAGGCAATAAAAGAAAAAAAACTGAGTATGACTTTTCTGGTAAGCTGCCTTTCCTGGTGATACCCTGTTCTGTCCTTACTTTCCTCTTAGTCTGTTAAAATAAGGATTTGCTACAATCAACTTTGTTTTGCCCTGCTCTGAGCAGAATTCACTCTATGCTGTTTCTGCTTTAATTTAAAATCTTTTTTTCCCATCAACATTCCATTGCAAACTACATTTTTCTTGAGAGCTCCTCTATGCTTTCCCTCTTCATTCTTATATTTTTATCCTATCTCTTGGTTCCTCTTGGCCTGTGCTGATGAAAACAATCCTAAACTTCTTTACGTTTGACTCTGTGCCTCCCTATAGCCCAGTACCCTCCATCCTCTCTCCCTATTTTCTCTTTTCAACTAGTCGACATATTAGTGGAGGGAGACCTTTAGAGATGAAACATCTTGCTGTATATTGCTAGTTTTCTGTGTCACCTGGCTTTTCTGTGTTTCTGTTGAAACACTCTTGAGAAGTCTCTGATTTCATTTTCTACATGGGTACCCTTTAAGGCTCAATATTAGAAAAGAAAGGGATCAGAGTGATCAACCAATGTAGTATCCTAACGTAACAGATAAGGAAAATATCAGCCTTTGTGAGACAGTCAATGATTTGTCCAAAGTGACACAGATAGTAAATGCCAAAGTCAAAACTGAAATTAGGTCTCCAGACTTCTAGTTCAGTACTTTCCCTCATTATTCCATGCTATTGTGAATCTACTAGTAAATTTAGGGGCAAAATAAACCTAACGAAAAACTTTAAAAAGTTTCTTTTCTTACCTGACGTGGTCAGAGAAGAAGAGAAAACATGAACTGCAGATACAAGGGATGAGGAGACAACACCAGAGGATGTCTGAGTGGCTGCAGCTGAACGGCGCATGTGTGCAGTACAAAGGTCACAGGTTACTGCTCACTGGTCACTTGTGATGATGTAGGAGAATGATGTCACGAGGCAGGCAGTTTCAAGGTATGAGATAGCCAATAGGGAGGTCCGATCCCCAACAGGAAGGCGGGGTTGGGTGGAGAGAGTGTAGGAGAGCTAAAACAACACCTAAATTTCTGAGCTCTGGGGAGGAAATCCTAGAAGACAGATTTACCTCCCCCAGGCTCTTACATGAGGGAAATCATTGCAACATTTCTTACAGACGTTCATTAATATAATTTACTAACAGTTACCTATATCCTGGAGAGTATTATATTTCATGTATCATATACTTAGAGCTATATATATATATATCTTATTTAATTAATATCCTTAGGAAGGCAAGAGCCATCTAGTTTGAACTATTACAGTTGTTCTGAAATCATACCTGTCTAATTAGTGAACTTATAGCAGCTTTTAAGGAGCAAAAGTAGGGATTAAGAAGCTCTTTTTGTAACTTGGTTGAAGCGTAGGGTGAACTTTGTTGAGTGTACCTTGTGGAGAGTGTTGTGGTCCAAGGCTCTTCTCTTTCAGTTTCGTCTCCTTGACTCCTACCTTCCTTGGGCTGGGCCAGGCTGGGCCAGGTTGGACTTGCGACTTACATTTCTCTTCTGCTTTCCTTTTTTTTTTTTTTTTTTCCATTATGGGCATTGTTTCTAGGACAAGCCTTGATCTTGCATTCTCACCCTCATGGATGTTACTTCCTGTCAACTTCCTGCAGCAGGAATCTTCTTTTCAGTGCTTGATGCTTCACAAAATAGACTCTGCTCGTTGGACGCAAATACCAGCGAGCTAGGAGACAGAGCTGGTTGCAAACCTTTCCTCTTCCAGCCTTTGACTGCAATTTTTTCCCCATAATTTGCTAACTAGAAGTTCCTTGGGCCACACAGGTATCCTGCCATCCAGCTCCTTTATATGTGAGAGACATTCTGAATACTGTCCCTTTTTCTTTGCACAGAAGTATATACAGTGTGGCAGTTACTGTAATCTCCTCCCCCTTGCAAACAGCCACTCTAGAATCTTGGACCTCTAGGATTCTCTGTCTTGCATGCTTGGGTGCAAGGCCAAGCAAAATGAAGAGGAGAATAATTAGAGAAGGAAGAGGACATTTCATGGAGAACTGGGAGCAGATAAGGTGAAAGGGCACAGGAGAAAAGAGATTCATGTAGACTTTTTGGTTTCTGTGGGAGACAAGTTGACACACTTTGGCCTCATTTTGTATTACCAGAACAGACAGTCATAGATGTAAGTAGCTCGATAGTGCGGCAACTGCCATGAATTCTGTACACTAAAGGGAACAGTCTTAAATATATTTCTCATTTTGTTTTCTCTCATAGTACCTTATTAATAGCATTCACTGGTACGTTTGTAGAATACAGATTTTTTAAAATGCTCTGGTTTTGTCTGCATGGTTATTTCCTTGTCATATTTTTAAGGACTCAAACATTGTAAGACATACTGCATGTTTTTCTCTTGACGATCGTTTATCTTGAAGCATCATGAACGAACTTGACCTGCTGGATTTTGTGGAGAAACTTTAAAAAGGGTCTGTGAAAAAGGCATTGCGGTGAGTCGCGTTATGCACCCAAGCGTAAGGAGCAGACATCTGCCATCAGCCCAGCTTGGCCTGGGTTGCCTCTGTTTTAGTTCCCGTGGTTGGTGCTTTGCTCCCTAACCACTCTTGTGACTGTGGTGATGTGAGTAAGAGCTGAGTTGCTAATGATTTATATGTGAGGTAAGCTGGTTTGAGGGAGGAAATCTATGGATCTAGTCATTTTCCTTGGTGGTAAGCTTTCAGGGAGGGGTGAAAAGATTGATCTTTCTGGGGACTTTTCTAGTACCAGGAAGATATCCCATAGATGGGACCTCCAAAAACACACATTTAATTTTTTAGGCCTGTTTTTCCTATTATGAGATATGAGTTTTTTCACTGATGGGGATGATGCTTACCTGAGAAGAAATTGTGAAAGTTGTTGTAGTACAGAGATGTGGCTTAAGCTTTTAAGTGTTTTTCAAGGTTTTTCCCCTGAGCTTCCTACTTCAGATAGCCTACTTACATGATACTAATATGTGATGTGAGGCTAACAACTTACTAAATACCTGCAAGCCAGATCAGTGTCTCTTTTCTCTGTATTTCCATGGAAATCAAGGGACCCATAGCTACTGCAGGTTAGGATGGGTGGTGTGAGATTGGGGGAAGTGTGGTAAGACACATTTTGGTATCAGTAAAATGTTTACATATTAAAATATTCAGTCCCAACATTCAATTCTATTTAGGCAAACCCTTAGTTAGGCTTTTCCTGGTTCCGAGCCTATGTAACTTATTTTCTCTCCCTAGTTCCAGCCATTTAACTTTAGCTTGCAGGTTGAGCATCATCTTAACCTCTAAAGAATCTTACATGTAGGAGGAAGAAACTAAAGAGCTCTATTTCAACACTTAGCAACATCAGGCCCTACCCTGACCTAAACCTTTATTCTTACAGTTAGGGTATTGTCTTGTCCCGTATACCCACTTCCTGCATTTTGAACCCATCAGGTTAACTGAGACATGTCTTGGTGTAACATCCCCAGTTCATCTACCCCTGAGGCTGTCCTTAATTCCTCCCATTGTCACATTTTGGTTTAATTAAATACTGGAATCCCTCAAACCCTTGCATGGTACCTGAGGCCCTATGGGATACTGGTAGATTTTGTTAGTGTCAAATACTTAGCTGTCAGATTCTCCAAATATCCCTTGCTCCTATATTTTCCATCCCAGCCTACTACATACCCATTAATGCATTGTTTTATCTCATGTTGGACCCACTCCCATCCAGAGGCCTACTCTTTGCTAGTTCCCATACTTTCTGCCAACCCTGTTATGGCCAGGTCTGGATTTTTTTGTGTTCCCACCCAAAGCCTGTATCTTTTAACAAGCTGGAACTATAGGACCAACATAGATTTTCTAGTTTCTGATAGATTTATGTCACAATTTGTACACTGTCATGTTTATAGATATTTGTATCATTAGTACTTTTTGGCCATTACATGCCTATTGGATATTTTTCATAAATTGCAAAAGAATATTTTATGACTTAGCACCAAATTGAATGTGCCTAATTGTAAGTTTGTAAACTAGGTTGTGCTAACTTGTATTTTTTCTTTATCCAAATAGTAATTTACTACTCTTGTCCCATTTGTAATTCTGTGGAAGTTTTCAGAATTGTAAATAAATGATTGTGGATTGAAACTTGGTTAGACTATGACTGTCCCAGGTACGTTAAAGCTAGTGATGTTTTACTCATTCACTCATTCATTCATTCAATAATTCTGACCTTCCTGACTCAGTTAACCCAGCTCAAATGGTTGTGAAGATTACTCACAGTGTATGTAAGATACTTTAAGAAATTAGAAACTGAAAAGTAAAACTAACAAAAAACATTTGTTATTATAAATAACAATGGAATTTAGTATGCTATTATACCTTCAGACCTACTATAGGACATGCTGTTCTTTGCTGTTCCACTTGTGGCAGGATTCATAGTTTTTCTAACAGGTGCAGATCCCTATGCCTGATACTGTGAGGAAATGTTATACTTAAGCTCCACTCTTATCTCTCTCAGGCATTTTTTGGTGTTGTCTAAAATGTAAATACATACTGTCAACCTCCAGCTTGATACCAGGCTCATAATAGAACCCAATAAATGTTTCACTGTGAGTGGAGTATAAGTTGATAGAATATTTTTGGAGGTTGATCAGGCAGATTAGATTGTTTGAAAAACTTTCAATATTTTAAGTTTGCATCTCTTTCATTCCAGAAATTCTATGTCTAGAAATTTATATATAGCTATACACATGTATAAAGAGGTTCACATTGCAGCCTATCTGTAACAGAGGACACAAACAAAAACAAACAAAATGCCCCCAAACTGAAAACAACCAAAAGTCCATCAATATTGGACTGGCCATGTAAATTATGTAATGTGACGCAGCTATTAAAGAGAATGGAATGGATGTACGCAAAAATTGACTGGGAGAATCACTATCCAAGACAGATGGTAGACTATGTATAGTACGCTGCTCTTGTATAAAATACAGGATCTCCATTAGGTAGAAATACTTACATACAAGATACAAGTGTGAATGTAAGCACTTGGGAAATATCTGAAAGAACCACACAAGATACTGGGAGAGTGGGACAACTTTCCATGTCCCATATGATTGGAATTCTGAAGGGTACACACACGAACTAATGGACCTCTGCTACCATCTTCCGGCTAAGGAGGGAATTGCAGGCGTCAGACTCCTCTTTACCAATGAAGCGTCTCAGTCGGCCGGTGTGAGGACGTCATCTGGACTGGCGGTGGCGCATGCGCAGTAGAAGATGGTCAGCGAGCTGCGTGGGCTAGTGCCAAGGCGCTTGTGTTTCGGGGCCTTGTGCTGGCACCGGGGGCGCCGGGTTGGCGACTTTGGCACTCCTGGCGTTGGGTGGGCGGCATCGTGCCCGTGGGCGCTGGGGTCAGCGTCGCGGCTTTTCCGGACGTTCGTCGGCCAGGAGGAAGGGCAGAAAGCACATCCCGGAAAGGTAATACGCCTTGGCCCCTGGGCGTTGCCGTTGGAGCTCAGAACCCCTGGGTCTGGGCTTCGTCTCCTGTGCTGTCTCCTGTGACTGTTGCTCCCGCGCGCTGCCCCGTCCGCGCTGTGCTAGGGGGTACTGGTCGTCTCACGGATCAGTTTCCAGTAGGTGAAAGGGACAGTGTGTGATGTTCTGATTTCCCCCCATCGTTTTAAATGGGAGGCTCTGGCCATTGCTCCTCGGGTAAAATGCAGAGGGACTGCTTTTTAAGATGGGACTGTCAGTGTTGGGGACCCTCCTTAGTTACCAGGATGGAATCCCCTTCAATTCCTCAAGCTGTGTTGTTTTGGCACAGAAAATGTGAGTAAGAGGAACTGGAACTAAGTTTGAGTGAAAAAAATGCACCGGTACCGCCGAATTTTCCATCGAACAGTTGATTTGTGTGCCCCTCGGAATTATAAAGGGCGTACTGTTGCTTCCTAACCGGTGTCATTTGAGAGATCTACCTCTGTACGTTCAAATGATTAATTTTGAGACTTTGCTCATGTGTGCGGTAAACGCTTTAATTTCCTAAGATCTTCCTTTCCTCCATCTCATACCCCATTAAGCCCGCTTCAGTTTATCTCCTGAATTTCTTCTGAATCTGTCAACTCTTCCTCAACATCCTAATACTGAACTTGCCTGCCTGTTGCAATTAGGTCCTAAGTAGTGTCCATATATCTTGTTTCCTTCCAATCCATTCTTCACAAAAGAAACCGTAAAAGCAAGTTGGAACATTGCTCATAAACATCGCTCAAAAACATTGTTTTGAGAATAGAAAACAAACCGTTGGCCTTTAAGACTGTGCGTGGTCTAGAATCCTCTCTGCTTCTATGACCCCACCTTGTGCCACTTTTGCCCTCACTTTTTATGCTTCAGATTCACTGAATTAACCTTAGTTTAACTCATCTTACAGAAGTCAGTTCAGATATTATTTTTCACTGTGATTCCTAGCATTAAGGAATTTTATTATCAGGTTTTGTATGAGGACTGAAAATAAACTGTGAAGTGGAAGAATTGAGTTTAAACTATTTCAGTCAACACGCATGTATTAATGATACCTTAGTAGTCAGCACCGGGCTAGGTTTTATCAGAGATACAGAAGTTCTGGCCAGCTCTGGTTTTAGATATCCCTTATTTGTTGAGACCTTTGCATTGTTTTGTTGCCTTTTATCTGCTTTCAAGATGGGACAACAGGAACAAGGGAAGTATAGGTTATTACTAGGTGGGGTTGAATAAGTGGAGCAGCAAAATGCAAAGCAGAAAGAAGAGGGACCTACCCTACAGGGGTATGATTTCCATTTTCAAGGCACATCCATCCTATGCAGGGAGACAGCCTAACATAAAATTTGCCTAACAAAAAATATATTAACAGGTGGAAGGACTATCTCCCAGTTGAACAGCCGATGCCTGGGACTCGTTTCCTTGCTTTCAAAGTTCCTTTAAAAAAGGTGAGCAAAAGTTAATACCGTATGCTTCCAGAAATCTGAATTCGCCATATAGAGCCCTGGCTGTCAACCCCGTCGTACTCCATTTTCCCTTTTGTAGCAAATACTTTTTAATACCTCCTTTACTATCCAGAAATGGAATTCATAGATGAATACAACCTACTTTTGTACTTAATTAAAAAACAACAACAACAATGTACTGCCCTAACTATAAATAAAGAATAAAGTAATTTATAAGAAAGTAATATGTATCTCAGTAAGTAAATGTTTGGCGATGACCATACTAGAAATATAGAAATAGTCAGTTACTTGTACCATGAATGCAATAAACTATGGACTTTGAATGATAATGATGTGTCAGTGTTGGTTCATGAATTCTAACAAATGAAGCACACTGGTATGGCATGTTGATCATGGGGAAGGCTGTGAGGGATGAAGGAGAGAGGGTATATGTGGGAACTGTGAACTTTTTGCTCACTTTTGCTGTGAATCTCAAACTGCTCTAAAACTAGTCTACTAATTTAAAAAAAAGTGTGTGTTGCTGACACTTGAATAACCAAACAGATCAATGGAACAGAGTACATAAATAAGCCAAATACATAAAAGAATATTTAGCAGTGAAAACCATCCTTCCTATATGTAGATATTCAAGACATATTTATTTTTGTGTCTATTTACAGGCACTCTGCTTGGAGCTGGCAGTACAGTGGTAGGCAAAATTGATGTGGTCCCTGCCTTCTGGGAGTTTACAGTCTGGTTAGGAGACCAACATGAAATAAACAAACATAGAAATAAATGTATAGAAGTGAGCTAATTTTCTTCCTTCTAATCTCTCTTGAAGAAAGGATTGTAATATCGCTTGTAAATTCCAGAGGAGGAAACTTTACTTTGAATCTCATATGTTAGCATCACAGGGTTTGTATAAATGGATAATACCATAAAGGATTTTAAACACATGTGCTTTCTTATTTTATTCTTTCTGACACAGTTTTGAAAAGAATCTTGCTCCAGAAGAATGATTTTCCCTCTTGGACCTTTTTTAACAAACTCCAAGAACAGAATGAAGAACTTGGGCTAATTATTGACTTAACATATACTCGCCGCTATTATAAGCCAGAGGTAAATGGAACCCGTAACTGAAAATGTCCTTCTTTCTGATACTGTAATAATTGATAGTAATTCAGTAGTTATCATCTTATGCTAAGGTGAATCCTGGCCTTCTTTCATGGGTTCAAAAAGGGAAGCTAGTGGTTTCCATAAATACACATTTCTAATTGCTGTTTCAAAATGAGATTAAAGATATGAATTGAGCTATAGTATTTGGCAGTAGGCTCTAGATATGCTTAAGAAATTCTATAAGCTTCCATGTTCTATATTTTGAAATTGAAGTAAACTTTTAGTAAGAATAGTAGTAGCCTAAAAGGAAAGAAAGGTATGTCCATTATGTCTTTAGCACTTATTTTAAGCAGTTGCCTGAGCATGTTTAAGCATCAGAGTAAAAGACACTTGTCCTCTAAGTTTTATGCTTTCTTTTCCTAATACCTTCTGATATAGTACAGAAACCTATATATTCTCTTAGCCCATGTAGGACATACCAGTGCAAAATAATTATCCTTCTTCTGACCTGTTCCATGGCCTTGAGAGACAGTAACACCTAATGTTTGTTAAGATTTGTATAGCAGTTTGCCATTTAGAAAGTTCTTTCATATCCATTGACTTTGTTAATCTTCACAACAATCCTTTGCTGTTGAAGTGGAAGTAGTACTGATACCTCCTACTGAGTGCTTACTCTGCACTAAGCTCAGAGGATAGACAACTACAATTACTAATTTTAAAGACGGTGAAACTGACTCTCGGACAAGGAAGAATTGAAATTTCAACTCAGTTATTCCCATTTTTTTTATTGTGGTAAAATATAGATAAATCATTTATTTTCACCATTTATAAATATGCAGTTCAGTGGCATTAAGTACAGTCACAGTGTTGTGTAACCATCACCGCTGTCTATAACCAAAACTTTTTCATCATCCTCAACAAAAACTCTGTAAGCATCAAACAGTAACAACCCCATTATCCCTCCCACCGGCCCTTAGACACCTCTATTCTATTTTCTGTCTCTATGAATTTGCCTATTCTAGGTACCTCGTGTAAGTGGAATCTACAACATTTATCCTTCTATGTCTGGCTTATTTCACTAAACCTAGTGTTTTCAAGGTTCATCCATGTTATGGCATGTAACAAAATGCCATTCCTTTTTTGGCTTAATAAATCCCACTGTGTGTATATAGACCATAGTTTGTTATTCAACGGTTGATTGACACTTGGTTGTTTTCCACCTTGTAGGTATTGTGAATCATGCTGCTGTGGTCATTGGTGTACAGATATTTGTTCAAATCCCTGCTTTCAGTTCTGTTAGATGTGCAGCGTAGGTAGTAGCAGAGTTGTTGGATCATACGGTAGCTCTACGTTTAACCTTTGAGAAACTGCCAAGCTGTTTTCTACAGTGTCGTCTTGTTTTTAAACAATTATCACAAATTTTAAGCATATACAAAAGTATACAAAATACTGTGAGTGTTCCTTGTATACCCATGAACTCATCCAGCTTTAATATTTACCAACTGATGGCTGTCATGTTTTATCTATACCCCCACCTGTTTCACCCCATTCCATATTATCTTGAAGCAGCTCCGAGACAACATGTAATAACACCTATACATTTTTTAAAATTAATTAATTAATTACTTTTTTTTTGGCTGTGTTGGGTCTTCGTTTCTGTGCGAGGGCTTTCTCTAGTGGCGGCAAGTGGGGGCCACTCTTCATCGCAGTGCACGGGCCTCTCACTGTCGCGGCCTCTCTTGTTGTGGAGCACAGGCTCCAGATGCGCAGGCTCAGTAGTTGTGACTCACGGCCCTAGTTGCTCCGCAGCGTGTGGGATCTTCCCAGACTAGGGTTCGAACCTGTGTTCCCTGCATTGGCAGGCAGATTCTCAACCACTGCGCCACCAGGGAAGCCCCACCCATACAATTTTGGTGTGTATATTTAAAATATAGGACTTTTATTCCTTAATATCATTTTTTAATAGTAAACACCCAGTGAGTGCTCAAATTTGCAGTTGTCTCCTAAATGTCATAAAAAATTGTTTATAAGAATTTTGAATTAGATCCAAATAAGGTCCGTACTTTGCCATTGATTGTTAGGTCTCTGAAGTCTTGTTTAATCTATAGGTTCTCCCTCCATGTCTCTCTCACTTTTTTTTTCCTCCTTGAATTTTATTTTTAAAGAAACCAGGTAATTTGTCCTATCTAGATTTTGATGATTACAGTCCATGTGTTGTTAACATATTCTTCAATCCTTTTATTTCCTGTAAATTGGTAGTTGATCAATTACAAATTAGTTGATCAATGAAGCTTGCATGTTTTGTTTTGGCAAGACAGTTTCATAGGTGATGATGTGTTCTTCCATGGAGACATATGTCTCTTTCTGTGATATTAGCAGTCACTGATGATTCATACCTACATCCATTAATTCAGTTGAGGCTTCAAAAAATGGTGAATTCTGTTGTTCTTTTTTTCACTTATTAGCTGGGTATATTTGTATGAGGAGAAGATTCCCCTCATCAACTATTTGGTTGCCCAGTTATAGAGGCATGATTCTCTTCTTTTATTTAAGAGTTTTCAAACTAATGAGTTGATTCACAAATATCCTCCAGTGGTGACCAGTTTTGTAAAATTTTATTTATTCCTATCACCGTGGACTCCATTACAGTTATTATTCTAACTGAAGCCCTATCTTTGGCCAGTTGGAGCTTCTCAGTGACTCCTGAGTACTTTTAACATGACATCAGTTGTTTCTAGACTTTTTCAGTGGTCAGAGCTAGGAAATATGTTTGTTTTTAATATTTTTAAAATTTGTCATAGGTTCCTGCTGCTACTTTCCATTTAAATTCAGAACTAGAGAATTTTCACTTATCCTTTTCTGTCTTCTATTGATAGTCTACTTTCTCCCACCCCAAGAATACCAGTTCTCAACAATGCCTGAAATTTGCTCTATTTCCTAATTCGAATCCAAGTTCTTCTGACTCTATTCTACTCTTCTGCTTAAATCACAGCCTCTTTATGGCCCTTGAAATGTAAGATAGAACATAAATGTAGGTAGAACTGTTTATATCATTTTGAGTTACATGTCCGTTCGTTCACATAGATTTGCTTTTCCTTTTGCATGCCTAGTAACTGTCCATTCTGCAGTTTTAATGAAAATGAAGTGATAATTACTGGTTAAAGCAGCTTTGGAAAAAATGGCTCTTATCAGAATGACTGACATACTAAGTTTAATGTACTCTCTTGGTTTATATTCTGCCTTCTCTAATTTTTTAGTCTTTCCCTGCAAAGGAAATAATACGTATTGTCATGGTTTTGCCTTATAGGACTTACCAGCAACTATTCCTTATTTAAAAATTTGTACAATTGGGCATCAGGTGCCAGATGACGACACTAGTGTTAAATTCCAGTGGGAATTTATATGGGTTTCTGAAAGAAAATAAAGATAATGGTGAGTTGTTTTTGTTTTTGTTTTCCTTTACCTGAACTTTGGTATGCATTTTGAGTGGGGTTGGGGATTTTGAACATTTTTAATAGTTCTGACATTAGGCCTGTTATGTTTGGTAACATTAAGGTGGAAATGTCAGATGGTGCTAATAGAGTACGGTGCTTTTCCTGTTTATTGTCACTAACAATTTAGTTTAGTTTGGAAAGTGATTTTTGTGAGAAATATGAACTGAACTAGCTTACTTATCTCTTTTTTAAAAATTTGAATGGAAAATAAATAAAAAATGAAAATGTTCTTTTGTCCTATTTATTGGTTGCGAGCTGGAAGAAAACGTTAAGACTCTAAGGTTCTTAGCGTATATAAAAGAGAAAACTAAAAGCAAGGGTTCGGAGTGAGACAGATCCCTAGAAGCAAAACAGAACAAGTGGACCAGAAGAGCGGCTTCCTCATCATATGTGTTTAAGATATTTTTGCTGCTTTTACACTTTGGGTGCAGGTGAGGAAGAACACTACTACGTCTTATTCTTATCTTCAGACAGGAAGAACTTAAAAGGCTGGTGTTTTCTTTTTTCTGCTTTAAGATCTACTCTGTTGATAGTAGGTCTTAAAAGCGTGTGAATTTTAAGGATCCACTTGCCTTTTTCTAGCATCTAACTATCAGAAGGAACATGGTGTTTGCCATGTTTTAAGACTGAGTTATCTTTTGTCTTTGGAACGCCACTGACGCCCATGTTAAAGTGTTCATTTTGTCCTCTTTCTAAATTTAGCCTGAGGAGTGTGCACTTTATTAAATAAATCTAACAGACAGTAAATATTCCGTGTATATATAAAATGATGCACATTTATACATAAAACAGGGAGTAGGGGAGAAGGAATAGAGATGGAGGTGGGAAGATAGGGGATAGGAGGTGAGAGAGCGAGGGAGAGACTGGAATTTCAAGATGACTTTTCATTCTATAACCTGGTTGCTTAATGCAGGTACTAGCTCTTAAATATCTTCAGCCCTATTCACAGATCTTCCCTGTACTCTAGCTTTAAAACTTGAGAGGCTTCGCCTTGCCTGTGATAACCAGGGTGTCTAGAAAGGGGGCAAATGATCCAATTTGTGTAAACTGTAGTCACAGAAATGTTACCTGTTAAGATGTTAGGGTGCAGCTGCCGGCCTACTCGCTTCCTCCAGGCTCCTTTGTGTGTGTTCTATCTGTTCTGCGTGGGCTAGAAGATCCTTACAAGTGCATGAGAACACGTTTGTAAACCTTGATTGTTCACATGTTATACCAAGTGTAGTCCAGTGCATATGCTGACTCCTCTGTGGGTCTTCTGCATGTAGTGGGCTAACTTCACCATGCTCTCTGCCATTGCAGTCTCAGGACCTTAGTTATGATCCATTGGTGACTTCCTCTGCTATAAGCCCCTCCCACAGATGTCAGGCTCACTGATAATGAGGAGGAGACTATACTATCCACTCCCTAGAATTGGTAGAGACTCAGAAAATAAATTGTTTCCGTAAACACCGAGAGGCTTATAGGTTTGTTGTTAGGGCACGGGGATACAGAGGTGAGTAGAAGTCTTTGTTCAGTAGCAACTTACAGTTATCTAGGAAGAGAAACATGTAGTGACTATAAGTGGGTTAATTATGATAAAAGAATCAAGTGCAGCAGGATGTTGAGTGATGATTAGTGATGTTGAGCAGCTTTTCATATGCCTCTTGGCCATCTGTATGTGTTCTTTGGAGAAATGTCTGTTTAGGTCTTCTGCCCATTTTTTGATTGGGTTGTTTGTTTTTTTAATAATGAGCTGCATGACCTATTTATATATTTTGGAGATTAATCCATTGTCTGTTGATTTGTTTGCAAATATTTTCTCCCATCCTGAGGGTTGTCTTTTCGTCCTGTTTCTACTTTCCTTTGCTGTGCAAAAGCTTTTAAGTTTCATTAGGTCCCATTTGTTTATTTTTTTTAAGGCTGCATTGTTCCTTTGCTCACTGATGAACATATAAAAGTCCGAAGTTTTTGATATTATAAAACGTCAAAGTAATGAACATTGCTGTGTGAACACCTTTGAATATATATGCTTTGTCTCAGTTAACTTCACTCAGAATGGGACTTCTGCATCAAAGAGTTGGTGCCCTTATGCTTTTTGTGGTTGTTGCTACACTGTACCAATTTATGGTTGTTCATGCAGGAAATACTTATTGAGCATGTGTTATGTTTAAGCACTGTGCTGGGGGCTAGCAAAAAGACTTGTGAAATTTTGTGAGTGAAAAGACTTGACCTGCCCTTTGTGAATTCTAACAGTCCAGAGAGGGAATAGATATTCAAGAATCATACACTGCATGTAGAATTACATCTCTGACAAGTGCCAAGGAGAGGAACATGGTACCATGAGAGCATATTTTAGGGAGGATTTGATCTCATCATGGAGACTAGAGAAGGTTTATTTAGGGATGTTTCAGCTGATATCTGAAGGATGAGTAGGTATTAAGCAGATAGGGACACTGTAGAGAGATTTCTGAGCATAAGGAATATCAAAAGACCCTATAAGAGGAAAGCATATGGTGTGTTGGAGGAACAGGCCAGGAAGGTGGGGCTGTTGGGGGAGCATGTGATTATAATGGAGCTACAAGTATGGGTAGGAGCTCGATCGTGCAGGCTTATGTTTCAGGTTTCAGACTTTAATAGAAAACCATTGAACTTTGTTGTTGAAGGTGAGTGCATGGAACATACCCAATTGCATTTTCAACCTATCATTTTGCTACCAAGTGGAGAATAGACTGCAAGGAGAAAGAGTGGAAGCGAGGAAACAAGTTAGGAGACTTTTGTAGAAATTGGGCATAACGGTGGTTTGGACCAGGGTATGGTGGTCATTTTGGTGGAAAGATGTGGACAGATTCTAGAGGTATGTAGGCAGTATCATTGTTAGCACTGGTGGTGGGCTGAGGATGAGGGTGAGGGAGAAATAGCTGTCAGTGATGGTGATTCCTAAGTCTCTGGCTCCTATGGTTGGTTAGATAGGGTTTTTTAGATATGATGTTAATATTTGTCCTGATTTGTCTTTTGTTATTTGTTGGTTCTTGATGAATACTCTGTCATATTAAGTCTCCTGTTTTTAGCATACAGAGCATTTTCACCCAAACTGACTGTTGCACGTTATCAGATAACTTTTTAACATCTGCCAGTTTGGTCCTGTATTTTATTCTCTTTCATTTATTAATTAAGTTGTTGTATCAATGTAAATAATTATATTAATAAATTTTCTAAAGTTGCGTTATCCTTGCATCCTTGGAATAACGCCTTTTTGTGGTCCTGGTGTATATCATTCTTTAATAATTATTGATTAGATGTGCTGATATTTTCTTAGGATTTTTATATCTATATTTGTAAAGGGAAATTGGACCTTTTTTGCGAAACCTTGATTTTCTTTTCTTTTTATTTACAAATGACTCGAATTTTGTTGTTTTGTAGATATTTGATTGATGTAGAAGGCATGTGGCCAGATGATGCAATTGGATGTAAGTAGAAGGGTTGTCACTACTTTTCCCTTTTTATAAAATTTGAAGGTAGAAGTGTAGGGGAATTTCTCAAATTTTGGACAACGAGAAAAGTTTGTAATTCATTTGTTCTGACATAAGGTAATGTTTTACCGAAAGTTTTGAAAGGGATGTATCTGGAAATAGCGAGATATAACAGCCTGAATAGTCAGTGGATTTCAGCATTTTTTTTCTTTTTTAAATTTATTTAATTAATTACTTTATTTTTGTTATTATATCTACTGCACCACCAAGGGAGTCCCTTTTTCTTCCTTCCTTCCTTTCTTTAAAGCTCCAAGTCATTTAAAATATATGACTTCGTACTAAAAATCTCCAGTTCACATAGCCAAGGGGTTTATAACTTCTCCTCTAAAAGTTATATTCCTGGGACTTCCCTGGTGGTCCAGTGGTTAAGACTCTGTGCTTCCAGTGCAGCAGGTGTGGGTTCAATCCCTAGTTGGGGAGCTAAGATCCCAAATGCTGTGCAGCCAAAGAAATTTTTTTTAAAAGTTATATTCCTGTATTATTGAATTTAGTGGTTTAGATTTTCTTTTAATGTTTAGAAGATTTCAATTTATTTACCAGGAACAAACAAAACAAAATGTAAAAATAGTTTTCCGGAAACTATTTCCATCATTCTCTTCTTCCCTTTCTCCTGCAGACTGGTGTTTTATCCTTGCAAGTTCTCCGTCATTCCATAAGAGAGCTGCTCTTCTTCTGGTTTCATAAGAGATGGTGAACAGTGTTAAAATATCCAGTTTACCTAAATTTCTAGAGTACACTTCAGGGAGCGAATGATGGGGTGGGATGTTGGGGCAGAGTGAGAGATACAGACTCTGGCGAGACTGAGAGTCATTCACAAAAATTACTGGGCTGTGGTGAGGGGAGAACAAAAATAAATCAGGTTACTGCTGGTGGACAGGAAGCCAAAATGAAGAAGAATGGTGCGTAGCCGGGCAATGTAATTAGACTCATAAGTGCTGTGTCTTCTGATAGTAATTATGAACAGAAACCAACTAATAATTACAAATACCATGTAGGTGACCAATCCTTGAGAGCTGAGGCAGAGAGAAGGAAAGATGGCATTATACCTTGTCTCTGGTTCATTGAGTTTCCCAGGCTGGTTGGTGACCAATCTTGGGTGAAATCATAACTAAATCATTTTTGCTAAGGTGATCAGCTTTCGTGGGGTCGTTTCCCTGAACTCTGTACAATGATAAAGCCCACTGGTTTATGCCTCCTGGAAAAGAGTTATTTCAAAACAGTATAAGTGAAGCATTGATGAAACAGCCATGAGGAACACGTTTCCACATGGCCTCACACCTCCTTTTCAAAGTGCTTTAAAACTTTTTTCATCCAAAAATCAATAAAAGAAAAGGATTGGGATCATATCCCATACAGAGGTAGTGTAAGAAAAAAGAGAATAAGGAGCAGAATAGCATCTCTTCAGACAATAAAATCAAGTTGGAAAAGACAGGTCCACAAAACAGATCAAAACTGTAACCTATTATTTCAAAGTGGGCTAAAAGATGCTAAGAAAAACAGTGGAAAAGATGAAAGAACATGGATCAAGGAGGGAATGGGAAGTTGTTGTTTAATGGCTCTAGAGTCTCTGTTTGGGATGGTGAAAAAGTTCTGGAAAAGGTAAATGCTGATAAATGCCACCTATGGGTGTTTGGTTTTAGTTGATCTTCTTCCATGAAAGGGTTTGGAGAGATTCAGAAACTATGCTGCTGCCTCCATCTTTCTGAGGTCCTGCTCAATCTTTAGACGTAATTATTTTGAATTTGAATAGTGGTGATAGTCGCACAGCATTGTGAGTGTATTTAATGTCACTTAATTGTATACTTGAAAATGGTTGAAATACTAAATTTTGTTTTATGTATATTTTACCATAATAAAAAAAAAAGGTGAACGAACAGCATAAACCAGAATATTAGGTAAGATGATAG
The DNA here is from genome assembly GCF_039906515.1 of Pseudorca crassidens. NCBI lineage: Eukaryota > Metazoa > Chordata > Mammalia > Artiodactyla > Delphinidae > Pseudorca > Pseudorca crassidens. The sequence goes on along the minus strand of NC_090309.1, from coordinate 25,242,364 downwards.
AACTCAGGACAGAATTCAAAATAAAAGAAAAAAAAATTCAGAAATGAGGACTAAATTTAAAATAATACAAGAGTGGGGACTTCCTTGGTTGTCCAGTGGTTAAGAATCTGCCTTCCAATGCAGGGGATGCAGGTTCGATCCCTGGCTGAGGAACTGAGATCCCCCATGCCGCAGGCCAACTAAGCCCGCACGCCGCAACTACTGAGCCCACGTGCTGTGGAGCCCACGCGCCACAACTAGAGAGCCCACGAGCCGCGAGGAAGAGCCCCAGCACTGCAACGAAGAGCCCACATGCTGCAACTAATACCCGACACCGCCAAAAGTAAATCATTTAAATAAAATCATACGAGTGAATGAACATAATGCCTTAAGAGAAACAAACAGGAAAAGGAAAAATTTTTTTGAAGATAAAAAGGATTTTAGTGAAATGGAAAACATAAAAGATAGGCAAAAACGAGCCAGGACAGCTCTGAGAAAAGTAATATAAATATGTATAAGAATCTATTATACCATAAAAGTGACATTTCAAATCAGTGGGACAGGTTAGTCAATAAATTGTGATACATACACGTTGAGGTATAAATAGTTCTCTGGAAGGATCCACAGCATGGCAAAAGCTGATGTCTCTGAGGAGGGAAATGTGTGGCTGGGGCACGTGGGGAAAAGGGTGACTTTTCGTTGAATACCCTTGTGGACCTTTTCTAATGTTCTGTCATGTGACTCTATTACCTCTGAAGTTCGCCTGAGTTCAAACCCCAGTTCCCCCAGTTGCTAGCTCTTAATCTTGGGCAAACTCTTCACACTCTCCAAGCCTCTTTATCTGTGAAATAAGGTCAGTAACTTAGCCTGGTGCTGCCTGGCACAGAATAAACTGTCAATAAATGGAGATTATTAGTGTAAAAAACCCAAATGCCCATCAATGGATGAATGGATTTTTAAATGTGGTTATATGTGAAATATTATACAGTCATAAAAAGGAATGAAGTACTGACACATGCTACGACATGGACGAACTTGAATATATTATGCTAAGTGAAAGAAGCCACACACAGTGGTCCCATTTGTATTATGTCATGAAATGTCCAGAAAAGGCAAAACCATAGCAACAGAAAGGAAATTAATGGTTGCAGGGACTGAAGGAGGAGGGGATGAAGAGGGCCAGCTGATGGTTACAGGGGCTTCTTTGTGGGGTGATGAAAACGTGATGGGTTAGATGACGGTGATGGTTGCATAGGCTTGTGAATGTACGAAATGACGCTGAATTTGCAGTTTCAGACGGTGAGTGTTATGGCATGTGAATGACATCTCAAAAAATTAATGTTGAAAATGAAAATTGCCAGTTTTCCCATGGTCACTATCCACTATCCACTGTCTCCATCTCTCCCTTCTCCCCACTGCATTCCTTTTGACGCCCACCCCTGCCGCTCTCTCCCATCCTCACTCCCTCGACCTGCCCCACAAGGCCTCCCAGGGAGCCCGTGAACCGCTGGGCACCTGGGTCCTGTGGCTGTTGGAGCGGCTGCCCAGTGTGCGTGCCCCCACCGCTCTCACCCGTGAGAGTGGACGCTTCCGTCGGATTTTTCTCATGCGTTTCAGTTGATGGTGATGTTTACAGAAGGCGGCATTGCCCTGGTCAATGGAGGAAGCCCCTCAAGATAATATTTAGGCCTGTCCAGAAGTTTGATCTCATCCACCAGTAACCTCAGGATGCTGTGCTCTGAAAGCCAGATTGGCCGCCTGCGGGCACTTGCAGATACTGAGGACTTTGGAGGCATTTGGGCCTGCAATTGAGGCCTTGTACCTCCACGTGCGACGTGACCTCAGCCCTTTGCTGCACCTCTCTAAGTGAAGTGGCACAGGAATACTGGCCTTGCCTGTCGTTGCCAGGATTAACTGAGTAGTGCATTAGCTGCCCTGGTGCTTAGGTGTGGAGTACATCGTGATTAACATACCAGGGCCTACTCGTGGGCCTCCTGATGCAGCAGTTCCTTGGCTGTGCCCCTGTCGTCAGCTGCCCCTAGGATAACTGAGCCCTAGCCACCTCTCTGGTAGATTTCCTATTCCCCCACTATAATCACACCTGGATAAGGCAACTCAAACCTTTCAGAGATGTGTGCTGAACCTCCTGTTTTCTTAAATACCTATCTGGTGGTTGTGAGACTTAAGGCCAACCTCCCCAAGAGACTTTTTCTGTTTCTCCTAGTAAACCTAGACTCACCTTCTGTCATCTTCAACTCTATTCAAATTTTGTTCTTTCACCCCTGACCTCTGACCCTGCTTTTTACTTCTGCCATTTCATCCTCACTCCTGCTTCCTTTCATAAATCCATAAATGCCTTTTGGCCTTCCTAGCCCTGGGCCAAGTTCCTTTCTCTTTCCTCTGTTTTTACCCCTTTCCTTCATTCTCCCATCCAACTTTCAGTCCTTCCTTTCTCATGCAGACTTTGATTCCAACCCCATCAAAAAACAAACAAAAAAAAACACACCACAGTTAGCAGCATCTCAAAATTCAAAAGTATTATTACTCACCTATGAATTCTATTACATTTATTTATTCAGTTTTATTGTTTTAAAATATATCAAAATAAATAGAGAAATTTATACCTGTCTTATCTGTATATGGAAGAGCAGCTGGTCCCCAAGGTGGCACCAACACTCCTAGCAGCTCTGACTTTACATATCCGTAGTAGTCAGCAATTTCCATTTCTTTTTCCCTCTCAATGAAAAATTGCAGTTTCCCCAAAGAGGAGTATTTGGCAGCAATACGTTCTTGTTGAGCCAGTCTCTTTATGGCCTCCCGCTCTGGCCTCTGCTCGTGTTCGGTGGGCTTTGACATTACTGGCTCAGGAACATAGGATTCCCTCCATGGAACTGGTTGCTTGCTGAAATCTTGCAGTAGAAATGGGGTTTGGAGCTTGGGTGGGGACTGGCGCTTAGTCACAGCAGGGGGAACAGGCTCCCACTGGAGAGAAGTGCAAGATGAAGTTCCGTAGGGTGCAGGCCTAGGAGCAGCAGACTGAGGGACACTAGGCTGCGTATGGTCGGTCCAACCCATTTGGGTTGGTTAGTCATAGTTGGCTGAGATGGTTTGGCAGGACCTGGCAAAGAGGCAGGAGCTGGGTGGGATGAACTCACTGCAGGAGGTTGAGCTGAGTTAGAAGCAGGCTGGGCACAGTCAGCCAGAGCAGGCCAATGAGAGGACAGAGACTGTGGCCTCCGAGGAGCAAGTCGAGATTGAGGCTTGTCCTAGGCAGAAAACGGCAGAGGTATCAACTTGACCTTCCCAGGAGGCGGCAGCTCCTACTGGGATAGAGATGGACACTCTTTCTCAGCTCTGCTGTCTGGTTTCTGGGCTTCGACTTGAGTTTTCTCAGGACTCTTACCCTCACGTGGGGTATACCTCCATGGCTGGATAGCTGGGGGTGTTTAGGGTTGCTTGAATTTCCCAAGACCCGACAGGAAGAGAGCCCAGTTTTCTTATCATTCTTCTCCCCCAGTGCATGAAAAACCTTCACAGACGCCAGCCTGCACATGCCTAGGGAGGTTCGAGGCTTTTTAAAGCTCTCTTGGATAAGCTCAGTTTGCTGCTTCCTTCGCTTCGTCTGGGGAATTGTTGGCTTCTCTTCTGCCTTGACTTTGTTCCCTGACTGCTTTTTCTCTTCAGCCTTCTTCCTTCGTTTGGTCCTTGAGGTGCTTTCCTGCCCGTGGCTCTGAGTATTGCTGATCTTTCTGGATGCAGCTTTCTGAGGTTTGCCTTTGGAATGCTTGGCCGTGGTCACAGGAGCGCTGTCCCTGACTGCAGCATGGCATAGAAGCACTTCTCCCCCTAGCAGGCACTCTGGATTCTTTGGCTGGATTTTGGCCTTGGGAGCACCACTGATAGGCTCAGAGGCTTTATGTTTGTTCTTCCTGGGTTGAGCAGAGGGAACCTTTATGACACTTGGCTTTTCCTGCACCTGATTCACCTTAAAGGCTCTGATTCACCTTAAAGGCTCTGAGTGTCTTTGGCTTTGATCCTGTTGGGACCTTTGGATCAAGATCTTTCAAAGAATTAAAGAGCTGGGGAAGGTGAATATCCTCCGCCAGTGTAGTAATGTCTGCAAAACCACTGCTAGATTCCATCCCATTTTCAGGTGTCCCTAGGTCCTCAAGACTCAGGCTGTTCTTTCCCAGATCAGGATTTTCAGAAGCAGCTGCTCCTCTTGGCTGAGGGGATGCATCAGTGCAGGCCAGGAGCTGCTGAATATCAGGGATTTCTAAAGGGAGTAGTGGAGGCTCTTGGTTTTCTCTTGGGATCTGTAGGCATCCAGAGGCTTTGAAAGCTTTGTTTTCATATCCTCCAAGTGCTCACTCTCTGTTTGTCCCTGGCTTGGAGCTGGAGGCAGGGCCAGGAGACTACTGGCGCTCTGGACTGGAGCTGTCCCTGAAATGTCCCCAAGTTCAGGTGGTGGGTTACTCTCAAGTATCTGGATATTTCTGCTCCTGCAGGGCCTGGGGAGTTCTTGAGTTTGTGTCACACAAGATGTCTGGCTTGGAGGTTGCAATCCCAGGGAATTTTTTGTCACCAGGGAAGTCTCCATCCCTACAAAGGAATCAAGGTAGAAGTCAGTCCCTGGTAAGTGAGATGCTCCCCCTAAACACCAACACAGCACTCATGTACCTTTCAAGGTACATGATTGATGTGTTGGTGTTTAGGGGCAAGATGGGCAAGGCATTTCTAGTAACTCTTCTTAAGGATCACGGACAGTGCCCTATGCTACGAGATAAGCGGTGACTGTTGTAATTCTTACTGGTGATCATTTCATGTCACCGATTCTTGGCTTTCTTTGTATTTCCTAGGATTGTTCAAAGTCAAATAAAAAATGAGTCTTATTTTTTAAAGAAACGAAATGTTTTACAAAGCCTAGCATTCTCATATAGAGTCCTTTCAATTCTCCCCACTTTCCTGAGAGGCTAAGAACACTTCACACCATGAACTAGGAGAGGGAGTAGAGCCCTTCCTGATGAAATAAATAAACAAAGACAGAGTCTTAGCCTGCTTGCTCTGGACAGGATCCCGGACCACAAGGTCTTAAATCCTGGTATAAATTAGGGAAGTGAGGACAGTTAAACTGTCACTATGATAACAAGAGTTCTGAAACACCTTCCAAAGACACTGTAGCAGTAGATCAGGGAAGGGAGTGATACAGTGTGGGAGTACAGGGGGAATGATCGGCTACAGCAGTGAAAAATGTGGTACCTGTTGGTATGCTCTCGGGGTTCTTGTACATGCAGCATAGATGACATTTAGAGTGTCCCTCCCACCTTCCAACCTGAATTAGGTGTTCTTTTTTAAAAATTTTATTTTTATTTATTTATTTTTGAACTTACTTATTTTATGTATGTATTTGTTTGGCTGCACTGGGTCTTCATTGCTGTGCACGGGCTTTCTCTAGTTGCGGCTAGCGGGGGCTACTCTTGGTTGCGGTGTGCAGGCTTCTCATTGCGGTGGCTTCTCTTGCTATGGAGCACGGGCTCTAGGCGCGTGGGCTTCAGTAGATGTGGCTCACGGGCTCTAGAATGCAGGCTCAGTAGTTATGGCACATGGGCTTAGTTGCTCCACGGCCTGTGGGATCTTCGCAGACCAGGGCTCGAACCCGTGTCCCCTGCATTGGCAGGCGGATTCTTAACCACTGTGCCACCCGGGAAGCCCTAGGTGTTCTTATATAGAGTCTAAACCAGAGAGCCCTGTGTGAAGGTAGTGGTTATTAAAGGCTCAGGATCTAAATTCTACCTGTCTGTACACCACTTCCCAGCTGTAGATTTGACCCCACTTTTGAATGCTGACCTCATTGTTCAACTTTCTTGCTGTTTGTACTCACCTTGAAAACTTGTTTCTGTGACGGGTTGAGCAGACACAGGGTAGTAGATTCCAGAGGTGGAAGCTGGTGGTTGGATATTTGTGGGCTGAATCTCCTTTAGTACCATAACCACTTTTGGTTGCACAGAGACCTTACTTCCTGTGTATGACACAGAGCCATAGGGTTGCAGGCAGGAGCCAAGTTCTCCATTCAGTAAAGACCCCAATGTGCCTTGGTTATAGTAATATACCTGGCTTCCTTCCTGGTAGGGAAGTGACAGGCTGTGTCCCTGATTTGGAATCTGAGATGGTGTTCCCTGAGCAAGCCTGGCAGAAGGTGATGGATATAGAGGGACCATGTTATTGGTGTCTGCAGTTTTATCATACTGGGCTGCCATAAACATGGAGGAAGCAGCTGTGTGCTGGTCAGTGACTGCCAGAGTACAGTCTCCGAGTGAAGGAGAATTCTTTTCAGTGCTTCCTGTGATGTCCCAGTCAAGAACACCCGGATAGGAAGCAGCTGAAGTGGAGGTCTGGCTCTGGTCAGTAACTCCAGATAACATAGTTGTGCTAGACTGTTGGTGAAGGTAGGCGCTACCCATGAGTGTCTGGAAAGAGGTACCAGTAGCTGATGCCGAACTGACGGCAGGAGCAGAGACTCTGGAGAAGTTGCAGACACTTCCTGTTAGGGAAGTTGCATTGCTCACTCCAGGAAGAGAGTGCTGCAGAGAATTCAGAGTTCCAAGTCGAGATGGATTTTGGAAATTTTCTGTAAGAACAAGAGGGTAATGAAAACATCAGGGAGATTGATAAATTCTCACTATGTTTGAGGAACAGCATTATCTTAAGTTTCTTGCTATCCGGATACCTGTAATGTCAATACTTACTGAGAAACCAAAAATCAGACCGTTATGATGGTTGCAAGGACTGAGCAGTTTTACACTCTTCTGTATTAGCTGCCTGTGCTCCCATGTTGGGCACAGATGGGCAGAAGACCCAAGTGGTATGGTTCAGACATTGTTCTCTAGGCTGGAAGCAACTTTCTCCCTGACCTATCTTTCCTTTCAGCCTGCACTAGTATGGACTTCTATGCTGTTTCCTAGACTGGGAGCATTTTAGAACTAGGAGGTCCTTAGAGAACTTCTGTTTTCACAGTCTCATTTCATGAGGAAGGAAATTGAGGCTCAGAGAGGTCGGGTTGACTTGTTCAAGTTCTCTCATTATGTTAGTATCCTTACCAGATTTCAGAACCTAAGTATCCTGACTTGCTTGCCAGGACACTATTCTGAGCATGATACTGCCAGAAAGCAGGAGAAATAGAACTTATAACATAGGCATTTTTTTCGTCCGTTAGAAAACAGTACGGCTATTACCATTGGAATCTTCAGTGTCTCACTTTGCTTGTGCAGTTCCCACGCTATTACCTAGAGTTCACATATAGCTCAGTCCAACTGGTAAATTTAAAGAGTCATTTCTACCCTCTTCAATCCTGGAGGTTGAGCTGAGTTAGTAGAAACAGGCTGGGCACACTCAGCCACAGCAGGCCGATGTGAGGCCAGAGACTGTGGCCTCCGCGGAGCAGGTCGAGATTGAGGCTTGTCCTAGGCAGAAAACGGCAGAGGTATCAACTTGACCTTCCCAGGAGGCGGCAGCTCCTACTGGGATGGAGATGGACACTGTTTTCCAGCACTGCTGTCTGGTTTCTGGGCTTCGACTTGAGTTTTCTCAGGACTCTTACCCTCAGGTGGGGTATACCTCCATGGCTGGATAGCTGGGGGTGTTTAGGGTTGCTTGAATTTCCCAAGACCCGACAGGAAGAGAGCCCAGTTTTCTTATCATTCTTCTCCCCCAGTGCATGAAAAACCTTCACAGACGCCAGCCTGCACATGCCTAGGGAGGTTCGAGGCTTTTTAAAGCTCTCTTGGATAAGCTCAGTTTGCTGCTTCCTTCGCTTCGTCTGGGGAATTGTTGGCTTCTCTTCTGCCTTGACTTTGTTCCCTGACTGCTTTTTCTCTTCAGCCTTCTTCCTTCGTTTGGTCCTTGAGGTGCTTTCCTGCCCGTGGCTCTGAGTATTGCTGATCTTTCTGGATGCAGCTTTCTGAGGTTTGCCTTTGGAATGCTTGGCCGTGGTCACAGGAGCGCTGTCCCTGACTGCAGCATGGCATAGAAGCACTTCTCCCCCTAGCAGGCACTCTGGATTCTTTGGCTGGATTTTGGCCTTGGGAGCACCACTGATAGGCTCAGAGGCTTTATGTTTGTTCTTCCTGGGTTGAGCAGAGGGAACCTTTATGACACTTGGCTTTTCCTGCACCTGATTCACCTTAAAGGCTCTGATTCACCTTAAAGGCTCTGAGTGTCTTTGGCTTTGATCCTGTTGGGACCTTTGGATCAAGATCTTTCAAAGAATTAAAGAGCTGGGGAAGGTGAATATCCTCCGCCAGTGTAGTAATGTCTGCAAAACCACTGCTAGATTCCATCCCATTTTCAGGTGTCCCTAGGTCCTCAAGACTCAGGCTGTTCTTTCCCAGATCAGGATTTTCAGAAGCAGCTGCTCCTCTTGGCTGAGGGGATGCATCAGTGCAGGCCAGGAGCTGCTGAATATCAGGGATTTCTAAAGGGAGTAGTGGAGGCTCTTGGTTTTCTCTTGGGATCTGTAGGCATCCAGAGGCTTTGAAAGCTTTGTTTTCATATCCTCCAAGTGCTCACTCTCTGTTTGTCCCTGGCTTGGAGCTGGAGGCAGGGCCAGGAGACTACTGGCGCTCTGGACTGGAGCTGTCCCTGAAATGTCCCCAAGTTCAGGTGGTGGGTTACTCTCAAGTATCTGGATATTTCTGCTCCTGCAGGGCCTGGGGAGTTCTTGAGTTTGTGTCACACAAGATGTCTGGCTTGGAGGTTGCAATCCCAGGGAATTTTTTGTCACCAGGGAAGTCTCCATCCCTACAAAGGAATCAAGGTAGAAGTCAGTCCCTGGTAAGTGAGATGCTCCCCCTAAACACCAACACAGCACTCATGTACCTTTCAAGGTACATGATTGATGTGTTGGTGTTTAGGGGCAAGATGGGCAAGGCATTTCTAGTAACTCTTCTTAAGGATCACGGACAGTGCCCTATGCTACGAGATAAGCGGTGACTGTTGTAATTCTTACTGGTGATCATTTCATGTCACCGATTCTTGGCTTTCTTTGTATTTCCTAGGATTGTTCAAAGTCAAATAAAAAATGAGTCTTATTTTTTAAAGAAACGAAATGTTTTACAAAGCCTAGCATTCTCATATAGAGTCCTTTCAATTCTCCCCACTTTCCTGAGAGGCTAAGAACACTTCACACCATGAACTAGGAGAGGGAGTAGAGCCCTTCCTGATGAAATAAATAAACAAAGACAGAGTCTTAGCCTGCTTGCTCTGGACAGGATCCCGGACCACAAGGTCTTAAATCCTGGTATAAATTAGGGAAGTGAGGACAGTTAAACTGTCACTATGATAACAAGAGTTCTGAAACACCTTCCAAAGACACTGTAGCAGTAGATCAGGGAAGGGAGTGATACAGTGTGGGAGTACAGGGGGAATGATCGGCTACAGCAGTGAAAAATGTGGTACCTGTTGGTATGCTCTCGGGGTTCTTGTACATGCAGCATAGATGACATTTAGAGTGTCCCTCCCACCTTCCAACCTGAATTAGGTGTTCTTTTTTAAAAATTTTATTTTTATTTATTTATTTTTGAACTTACTTATTTTATGTATGTATTTGTTTGGCTGCACTGGGTCTTCATTGCTGTGCACGGGCTTTCTCTAGTTGCGGCTAGCGGGGGCTACTCTTGGTTGCGGTGTGCAGGCTTCTCATTGCGGTGGCTTCTCTTGCTATGGAGCACGGGCTCTAGGCGCGTGGGCTTCAGTAGATGTGGCTCACGGGCTCTAGAATGCAGGCTCAGTAGTTATGGCACATGGGCTTAGTTGCTCCACGGCCTGTGGGATCTTCGCAGACCAGGGCTCGAACCCGTGTCCCCTGCATTGGCAGGCGGATTCTTAACCACTGTGCCACCCGGGAAGCCCTAGGTGTTCTTATATAGAGTCTAAACCAGAGAGCCCTGTGTGAAGGTAGTGGTTATTAAAGGCTCAGGATCTAAATTCTACCTGTCTGTACACCACTTCCCAGCTGTAGATTTGACCCCACTTTTGAATGCTGACCTCATTGTTCAACTTTCTTGCTGTTTGTACTCACCTTGAAAACTTGTTTCTGTGACGGGTTGAGCAGACACAGGGTAGTAGATTCCAGAGGTGGAAGCTGGTGGTTGGATATTTGTGGGCTGAATCTCCTTTAGTACCATAACCACTTTTGGTTGCACAGAGACCTTACTTCCTGTGTATGACACAGAGCCATAGGGTTGCAGGCAGGAGCCAAGTTCTCCATTCAGTAAAGACCCCAATGTGCCTTGGTTATAGTAATATACCTGGCTTCCTTCCTGGTAGGGAAGTGACAGGCTGTGTCCCTGATTTGGAATCTGAGATGGTGTTCCCTGAGCAAGCCTGGCAGAAGGTGATGGATATAGAGGGACCATGTTATTGGTGTCTGCAGTTTTATCATACTGGGCTGCCATAAACATGGAGGAAGCAGCTGTGTGCTGGTCAGTGACTGCCAGAGTACAGTCTCCGAGTGAAGGAGAATTCTTTTCAGTGCTTCCTGTGATGTCCCAGTCAAGAACACCCGGATAGGAAGCAGCTGAAGTGGAGGTCTGGCTCTGGTCAGTAACTCCAGATAACATAGTTGTGCTAGACTGTTGGTGAAGGTAGGCGCTACCCATGAGTGTCTGGAAAGAGGTACCAGTAGCTGATGCCGAACTGACGGCAGGAGCAGAGACTCTGGAGAAGTTGCAGACACTTCCTGTTAGGGAAGTTGCATTGCTCACTCCAGGAAGAGAGTGCTGCAGAGAATTCAGAGTTCCAAGTCGAGATGGATTTTGGAAATTTTCTGTAAGAACAAGAGGGTAATGAAAACATCAGGGAGATTGATAAATTCTCACTATGTTTGAGGAACAGCATTATCTTAAGTTTCTTGCTATCCGGATACCTGTAATGTCAATACTTACTGAGAAACCAAAAATCAGACCGTTATGATGGTTGCAAGGACTGAGCAGTTTTACACTCTTCTGTATTAGCTGCCTGTGCTCCCATGTTGGGCACAGATGGGCAGAAGACCCAAGTGGTATGGTTCAGACATTGTTCTCTAGGCTGGAAGCAACTTTCTCCCTGACCTATCTTTCCTTTCAGCCTGCACTAGTATGGACTTCTATGCTGTTTCCTAGACTGGGAGCATTTTAGAACTAGGAGGTCCTTAGAGAACTTCTGTTTTCACAGTCTCATTTCATGAGGAAGGAAATTGAGGCTCAGAGAGGTCGGGTTGACTTGTTCAAGTTCTCTCATTATGTTAGTATCCTTACCAGATTTCAGAACCTAAGTATCCTGACTTGCTTGCCAGGACACTATTCTGAGCATGATACTGCCAGAAAGCAGGAGAAATAGAACTTATAACATAGGCATTTTTTTCGTCCGTTAGAAAACAGTACGGCTATTACCATTGGAATCTTCAGTGTCTCACTTTGCTTGTGCAGTTCCCACGCTATTACCTAGAGTTCACATATAGCTCAGTCCAACTGGTAAATTTAAAGAGTCATTTCTACCCTCTTCAATCCTGGAGGTTGAGCTGAGTTAGTAGAAACAGGCTGGGCACACTCAGCCACAGCAGGCCGATGTGAGGCCAGAGACTGTGGCCTCCGCGGAGCAGGTCGAGATTGAGGCTTGTCCTAGGCAGAAAACGGCAGAGGTATCAACTTGACCTTCCCAGGAGGCGGCAGCTCCTACTGGGATGGAGATGGACACTGTTTTCCAGCACTGCTGTCTGGTTTCTGGGCTTCGACTTGAGTTTTCTCAGGACTCTTACCCTCAGGTGGGGTATACCTCCATGGCTGGATAGCTGGGGGTGTTTAGGGTTGCTTGAATTTCCCAAGACCCGACAGGAAGAGAGCCCAGTTTTCTTATCATTCTTCTCCCCCAGTGCATGAAAAACCTTCACAGACGCCAGCCTGCACATGCCTAGGGAGGTTCGAGGCTTTTTAAAGCTCTCTTGGATAAGCTCAGTTTGCTGCTTCCTTCGCTTCGTCTGGGGAATTGTTGGCTTCTCTTCTGCCTTGACTTTGTTCCCTGACTGCTTTTTCTCTTCAGCCTTCTTCCTTCGTTTGGTCCTTGAGGTGCTTTCCTGCCCGTGGCTCTGAGTATTGCTGATCTTTCTGGATGCAGCTTTCTGAGGTTTGCCTTTGGAATGCTTGGCCGTGGTCACAGGAGCGCTGTCCCTGACTGCAGCATGGCATAGAAGCACTTCTCCCCCTAGCAGGCACTCTGGATTCTTTGGCTGGATTTTGGCCTTGGGAGCACCACTGATAGGCTCAGAGGCTTTATGTTTGTTCTTCCTGGGTTGAGCAGAGGGAACCTTTATGACACTTGGCTTTTCCTGCACCTGATTCACCTTAAAGGCTCTGATTCACCTTAAAGGCTCTGAGTGTCTTTGGCTTTGATCCTGTTGGGACCTTTGGATCAAGATCTTTCAAAGAATTAAAGAGCTGGGGAAGGTGAATATCCTCCGCCAGTGTAGTAATGTCTGCAAAACCACTGCTAGATTCCATCCCATTTTCAGGTGTCCCTAGGTCCTCAAGACTCAGGCTGTTCTTTCCCAGATCAGGATTTTCAGAAGCAGCTGCTCCTCTTGGCTGAGGGGATGCATCAGTGCAGGCCAGGAGCTGCTGAATATCAGGGATTTCTAAAGGGAGTAGTGGAGGCTCTTGGTTTTCTCTTGGGATCTGTAGGCATCCAGAGGCTTTGAAAGCTTTGTTTTCATATCCTCCAAGTGCTCACTCTCTGTTTGTCCCTGGCTTGGAGCTGGAGGCAGGGCCAGGAGACTACTGGCGCTCTGGACTGGAGCTGTCCCTGAAATGTCCCCAAGTTCAGGTGGTGGGTTACTCTCAAGTATCTGGATATTTCTGCTCCTGCAGGGCCTGGGGAGTTCTTGAGTTTGTGTCACACAAGATGTCTGGCTTGGAGGTTGCAATCCCAGGGAATTTTTCGTCACCAGGGAAGTCTCCATCCCTACAAAGGAATCAAGGTAGAAGTCAGTCCCTGGTAAGTGAGATGCTCCCCCTAAACACCAACACAGCACTCATGTACCTTTCAAGGTACATGATTGATGTGTTGGTGTTTAGGGGCAAGATGGGCAAGGCATTTCTAGTAACTCTTCTTAAGGATCACGGACAGTGCCCTATGCTACGAGATAAGCGGTGACTGTTGTAATTCTTACTGGTGATCATTTCATGTCACCGATTCTTGGCTTTCTTTGTATTTCCTAGGATTGTTCAAAGTCAAATAAAAAATGAGTCTTATTTTTTAAAGAAACGAAATGTTTTACAAAGCCTAGCATTCTCATATAGAGTCCTTTCAATTCTCCCCACTTTCCTGAGAGGCTAAGAACACTTCACACCATGAACTAGGAGAGGGAGTAGAGCCCTTCCTGATGAAATAAATAAACAAAGACAGAGTCTTAGCCTGCTTGCTCTGGACAGGATCCCGGACCACAAGGTCTTAAATCCTGGTATAAATTAGGGAAGTGAGGACAGTTAAACTGTCACTATGATAACAAGAGTTCTGAAACACCTTCCAAAGACACTGTGGCAGTAGATCAGGGAAGGGAGTGATACAGTGTGGGAGTACAGGGGGAATGATCGGCTACAGCAGTGAAAAATGTGGTACCTGTTGGTATGCTCTCGGGGTTCTTGTACATGCAGCATAGATGACATTTAGAGTGTCCCTCCCACCTTCCAACCTGAATTAGGTGTTCTTTTTTAAAAATTTTATTTTTATTTATTTATTTTTGAACTTACTTATTTTATGTATGTATTTGTTTGGCTGCACTGGGTCTTCATTGCTGTGCACGGGCTTTCTCTAGTTGCGGCTAGCGGGGGCTACTCTTGGTTGCGGTGTGCGGGCTTCTCATTGCGGTGGCTTCTCTTGCTATGGAGCACGGGCTCTAGGCGCGTGGGCTTCAGTAGATGTGGCTCACGGGCTCTAGAATGCAGGCTCAGTAGTTATGGCACATGGGCTTAGTTGCTCCACGGCCTGTGGGATCTTCGCAGACCAGGGCTCGAACCCGTGTCCCCTGCATTGGCAGGCGGATTCTTAACCACTGTGCCACCCGGGAAGCCCTAGGTGTTCTTATATAGAGTCTAAACCAGAGAGCCCTGTGTGAAGGTAGTGGTTATTAAAGGCTCAGGATCTAAATTCTACCTGTCTGTACACCACTTCCCAGCTGTAGATTTGACCCCACTTTTGAATGCTGACCTCATTGTTCAACTTTCTTGCTGTTTGTACTCACCTTGAAAACTTGTTTCTGTGACGGGTTGAGCAGACACAGGGTAGTAGATTCCAGAGGTGGAAGCTGGTGGTTGGATATTTGTGGGCTGAATCTCCTTTAGTACCATAACCACTTTTGGTTGCACAGAGACCTTACTTCCTGTGTATGACACAGAGCCATAGGGTTGCAGGCAGGAGCCAAGTTCTCCATTCAGTAAAGACCCCAATGTGCCTTGGTTATAGTAATATACCTGGCTTCCTTCCTGGTAGGGAAGTGACAGGCTGTGTCCCTGATTTGGAATCTGAGATGGTGTTCCCTGAGCAAGCCTGGCAGAAGGTGATGGATATAGAGGGACCATGTTATTGGTGTCTGCAGTTTTATCATACTGGGCTGCCATAAACATGGAGGAAGCAGCTGTGTGCTGGTCAGTGACTGCCAGAGTACAGTCTCCGAGTGAAGGAGAATTCTTTTCAGTGCTTCCTGTGATGTCCCAGTCAAGAACACCCGGATAGGAAGCAGCTGAAGTGGAGGTCTGGCTCTGGTCAGTAACTCCAGATAACATAGTTGTGCTAGACTGTTGGTGAAGGTAGGCGCTACCCATGAGTGTCTGGAAAGAGGTACCAGTAGCTGATGCCGAACTGACGGCAGGAGCAGAGACTCTGGAGAAGTTGCAGACACTTCCTGTTAGGGAAGTTGCATTGCTCACTCCAGGAAGAGAGTGCTGCAGAGAATTCAGAGTTCCAAGTCGAGATGGATTTTGGAAATTTTCTGTAAGAACAAGAGGGTAATGAAAACATCAGGGAGATTGATAAATTCTCACTATGTTTGAGGAACAGCATTATCTTAAGTTTCTTGCTATCCGGATACCTGTAATGTCAATACTTACTGAGAAACCAAAAATCAGACCGTTATGATGGTTGCAAGGACTGAGCAGTTTTACACTCTTCTGTATTAGCTGCCTGTGCTCCCATGTTGGGCACAGATGGGCAGAAGACCCAAGTGGTATGGTTCAGACATTGTTCTCTAGGCTGGAAGCAACTTTCTCCCTGACCTATCTTTCCTTTCAGCCTGCACTAGTATGGACTTCTATGCTGTTTCCTAGACTGGGAGCATTTTAGAACTAGGAGGTCCTTAGAGAACTTCTGTTTTCACAGTCTCATTTCATGAGGAAGGAAATTGAGGCTCAGAGAGGTCGGGTTGACTTGTTCAAGTTCTCTCATTATGTTAGTATCCTTACCAGATTTCAGAACCTAAGTATCCTGACTTGCTTGCCAGGACACTATTCTGAGCATGATACTGCCAGAAAGCAGGAGAAATAGAACTTTTAACATAGGCATTTTTTTCGTCCGTTAGAAAACAGTACGGCTATTACCATTGGAATCTTCAGTGTCTCACTTTGCTTGTGCAGTTCCCACGCTATTACCTAGAGTTCACATATAGCTCAGTCCAACTGGTAAATTTAAAGAGTCATTTCTACCCTCTTCAATCCTGGAGGTTGAGCTGAGTTAGTAGAAACAGGCTGGGCACACTCAGCCACAGCAGGCCGATGTGAGGCCAGAGACTGTGGCCTCCGCGGAGCAGGTCGAGATTGAGGCTTGTCCTAGGCAGAAAACGGCAGAGGTATCAACTTGACCTTCCCAGGAGGCGGCAGCTCCTACTGGGATGGAGATGGACACTGTTTTCCAGCACTGCTGTCTGGTTTCTGGGCTTCGACTTGAGTTTTCTCAGGACTCTTACCCTCAGGTGGGGTATACCTCCATGGCTGGATAGCTGGGGGTGTTTAGGGTTGCTTGAATTTCCCAAGACCCGACAGGAAGAGAGCCCAGTTTTCTTATCATTCTTCTCCCCCAGTGCATGAAAAACCTTCACAGACGCCAGCCTGCACATGCCTAGGGAGGTTCGAGGCTTTTTAAAGCTCTCTTGGATAAGCTCAGTTTGCTGCTTCCTTCGCTTCGTCTGGGGAATTGTTGGCTTCTCTTCTGCCTTGACTTTGTTCCCTGACTGCTTTTTCTCATCAGCCTTCTTCCTTCGTTTGGTCCTTGAGGTGCTTTCCTGCCCGTGGCTCTGAGTATTGCTGATCTTTCTGGATGCAGCTTTCTGAGGTTTGCCTTTGGAATGCTTGGCCGTGGTCACAGGAGCGCTGTCCCTGACTGCAGCATGGCATAGAAGCACTTCTCCCCCTAGCAGGCACTCTGGATTCTTTGGCTGGATTTTGGCCTTGGGAGCACCACTGATAGGCTCAGAGGCTTTATGTTTGTTCTTCCTGGGTTGAGCAGAGGGAACCTTTATGACACTTGGCTTTTCCTGCACCTGATTCACCTTAAAGGCTCTGATTCACCTTAAAGGCTCTGAGTGTCTTTGGCTTTGATCCTGTTGGGACCTTTGGATCAAGATCTTTCAAAGAATTAAAGAGCTGGGGAAGGTGAATATCCTCCGCCAGTGTAGTAATGTCTGCAAAACCACTGCTAGATTCCATCCCATTTTCAGGTGTCCCTAGGTCCTCAAGACTCAGGCTGTTCTTTCCCAGATCAGGATTTTCAGAAGCAGGCTGCTCCTCTTGGCTAAGGGGATGCATCAGTGCAGGCCAGGAGCTGCTGAATATCAGGGATTTCTAAAGGGAGTAGTGGAGGCTCTTGGTTTTCTCTTGGGATCTGTAGGCATCCAGAGGCTTTGAAAGCTTGGTTTTCATATCCTCCAAGTGCTCACTCTCTATTTGTCCCTGGCTTGGAGCTGGAGGCAGGGCCAGGAGACTACTGGCGCTCTGGACTGGAGCTGTCCCTGAAATGTCCCCAAGTTCAGGTGGTGGGTTACTCTCAAGTATCTGGATATTTCTGCTCCTGCAGGACCTGGGGAGTTCTTGAGTTTGTGTCACACAAGATGTCTGGCTTGGAGGTTGCAATCCCAGGGAATTTTTCGTCACCAGGGAAGTCTCCATCCCTACAAAGGAATCAAGGTAGAAGTCAGTCCCTGGTAAGTGAGATGCTCCCCCTAAACACCAACACAGCACTCATGTACCTTTCAAGGTACATGATTGATGTGTTGGTGTTTAGGGGCAAGATGGGCAAGGCATTTCTAGTAACTCTTCTTAAGGATCACGGACAGTGCCCTATGCTACGAGATAAGCGGTGACTGTTGTAATTCTTACTGGTGATCATTTCATGTCACCGATTCTTGGCTTTCTTTGTATTTCCTAGGATTGTTCAAAGTCAAATAAAAAATGAGTCTTATTTTTTAAAGAAACGAAATATTTTACAAAGCCTAGCATTCTCTTATAGAGTCCTTTCAATTCTCCCCACTTTCCTGAGAGGCTAAGAACACTTCACACCATGAACTAGGAGAGGGAGTAGAGCCCTTCCTGATGAAATAAATAAACAAGGACAGAGTCTTAGCCTGCTTGCTCTGGACAGGATCCCGGACCACAAGGTCTTAAATCCTGGTATAAATTAGGGAAGTGAGGACAGTTAAACTGTCACTATGATAACAAGAGTTCTGAAACACCTTCCAAAGAGACTGTGGCAGTAGATCAGGGAAGGGAGTGATACAGTGTGGGAGTACAGGGGGAATGATCGGCTACAGCAGTGAAAAATGTGGTACCTCTTGGTATGCTCTCAGGGTTCTTGTACATGCAGCATAGATGACATTTAGAGTGTCCCTCCCACCTTCCAACCTGAATTAGGTGTTCTTTTTTAAAAATTTTATTTTTATTTATTTATTTTTGAACTTACTTATTTTATGTATGTATTTGTTTGGCTGCACTGGGTCTTCATTGCTGTGCACGGGCTTTCTCTAGTTGCGGCTAGCGGGGGCTACTCTTGGTTGCGGTGTGCGGGCTTCTCATTGCGGTGGCTTCTCTTGCTACGGAGCACGGGCTCTAGGCGCGTGGGCTTCAGTAGATGTGGCTCACGGGCTCTAGAATGCAGGCTCAGTAGTTGTGGCACATGGGCTTAGTTGCTCCACGGCCTGTGGGATCTTCGCAGACCAGGGCTCGAACCCGTGTCCCCTGCATTGGCAGGCAGATTCTTAACCACTGCGCCACCAGGGAAGCCCTAGGTGTTCTTATATAGAGTCTAAACCAGAGAGCCCTGTGTGAAGGTAGTGGTTATTAAAGGCTCAGGATCTAAATTCTACCTGTCTGTACACCACTTCCCAGCTGTAGATTTGACCCCACTTTTAAATGCTGACCTCATTGTTCAACTTTCTTGCTGTTTGTACTCACCTTGAAAACTTGTTTCTGTGACGGGTTGAGCAGACACAGGGTAGTAGATTCCAGAGGTGGAAGCTGGTGGTTGGATATTTGTGGGCTGAATCTCCTTTAGTACCATTACCACTTTTGGTTGCACAGAGGCCCTACTTCCTGTGTATGACACAGAGCCATAGGATTGCAGGCAGGAGCCAAGTTCTCCATTCAGTAAAGACCCCAATGTGCCTTGGTTATAGTAATATACCTGGCTTCCTTCCTGGTAGGGAAGTGACAGGCTGTGTCCCTGATTTGGAATCTGAGATGGTGTTCCCTGAGCAAGCCTGGCAGAAGGTGATGGATATAGAGGGACCATGTTATTGGTGTCTGCAGTTTTATCATACTGGGCTGCCATAAACATGGAGGAAGCAGCTGTGTGCTGGTCAGTGACTGCCAGAGTACAGTCTCCGAGTGAAGGAGAATTCTTTTCAGTGCTTCCTGTGATGTCCCAGTCAAGAACACCCGGATAGGAAGCAGCTGAAGTGGAGGTCTGGCTCTGGTCAGTAACTCCAGATAACATAGTTGTGCTAGACTGTTGGTGAAGGTAGGCGCTACCCATGAGTGTCTGGAAAGAGGTACCAGTAGCTGATGCCGAACTGACGGCAGGAGCAGAGACTCTGGAGAAGTTGCAGACACTTCCTGTTAGGGAAGTTGCATTGCTCACTCCAGGAAGAGAGTGCTGCAGAGAATTCAGAGTTCCAAGTCGAGATGGATTTTGGAAATTTTCTGTAAGAACAAGAGGGTAATGAAAACATCAGGGAGATTGATAAATTCTCACTATGTTTGAGGAACAGCATTATCTTAAGTTTCTTGCTATCCGGATACCTCTAGTGTCAATACTTACTGAGAAACCAAAAATCAGACCGTTATGATGGTGGCAAGGACTGAGCAGTTTTACAGTCTTCTGTATTAGCTGCCTGTGCTCCCATGTTGGGCACAGATGGGCAGAAGACCCAAGTGGTATGGTTCAGACATTGTTCTCTAGGCTGGAAGCAACCTTCTCCCTGACCTATCTTTCCTTTCAGCCTGCACTAATATGGACTTCTATGCTGTTTCCTAGACTGGGAGCATTTTAGAACTAGGAGGTCCTTAGAGAACTTCTGTTTTCACAGTCTCATTTCATGAGGAAGGAAATTGAGGCTCAGAGAGGTCGGGTTGACTTGTTCAAGTTCTCTCATTATGTTAGTATCCTTACCAGATTTCAGAACCTAAGTATCCTGACTTGCTTGCCAGGACACTATTCTGAGCATGATACTGCCAGAAAGCAGGAGAAATAGAACTTTTAATATAGGCATTTTTTTCGTCCGTTAGAAAACAGTACGGCTATTACCATTGGAATCTTCAGTGTCTCACTTTGCTTGTGCAGTTCCCACGCTATTACCTAGAGTTCACATATAGCTCAGTCCAACTGGTAAATTTAAAGAGTCATTTCTACCCTCTTCAATCCTGGAGGTTGAGCTGAGTTAGTAGAAACAGGCTGGGCACACTCAGCCACAGCAGGCCGATGTGAGGCCAGAGACTGTGGCCTCCGCGGAGCAGGTCGAGATTGAGGCTTGTCCCAGGCAGAAAACGGCAGAGGTATCAACTTGACCTTCCCAGGAGGCGGCAGCTCCTACTGGGATGGAGATGGACACTGTTTTCCAGCACTGCTGTCTGGTTTCTGGGCTTCGACTTGAGTTTTCTCAGGACTCTTACCCTCAGGTGGGGTATACCTCCATGGCTGGATAGCTGGGGGTGTTTAGGGTTGCTTGAATTTCCCAAGACCCGACAGGAAGAGAGCCCAGTTTTCTTATCATTCTTCTCCCCCAGTGCATGAAAAACCTTCACAGACGCCAGCCTGCACATGCCTAGGGAGGTTCGAGGCTTTTTAAAGCTCTCTTGGATAAGCTCAGTTTGCTGCTTCCTTCGCTTCGTCTGGGGAATTGTTGGCTTCTCTTCTGCCTTGACTTTGTTCCCTGACTGCTTTTTCTCATCAGCCTTCTTCCTTCGTTTGGTCCTTGAGGTGCTTTCCTGCCCGTGGCTCTGAGTATTGCTGATCTTTCTGGATGCAGCTTTCTGAGGTTTGCCTTTGGAATGCTTGGCCGTGGTCACAGGAGCGCTGTCCCTGACTGCAGCATGGCATAGAAGCACTTCTCCCCCTAGCAGGCACTCTGGATTCTTTGGCTGGATTTTGGCCTTGGGAGCACCACTGATAGGCTCAGAGGCTTTATGTTTGTTCTTCCTGGGTTGAGCAGAGGGAACCTTTATGACACTTGGCTTTTCCTGCACCTGATTCACCTTAAAGGCTCTGATTCACCTTAAAGGCTCTGAGTGTCTTTGGCTTTGATCCTGTTGGGACCTTTGGATCAAGATCTTTCAAAGAATTAAAGAGCTGGGGAAGGTGAATATCCTCCGCCAGTGTAGTAATGTCTGCAAAACCACTGCTAGATTCCATCCCATTTTCAGGTGTCCCTAGGTCCTCAAGACTCAGGCTGTTCTTTCCCAGATCAGCATTTTCAGAAGCAGGCTGCTCCTCTTGGCTAAGGGGATGCATCAGTGCAGGCCAGGAGCTGCTGAATATCAGGGATTTCTAAAGGGAGTAGTGGAGGCTCTTGGTTTTCTCTTGGGATCTGTAGGCATCCAGAGGCTTTGAAAGCTTGGTTTTCATATCCTCCAAGTGCTCACTCTCTATTTGTCCCTGGCTTGGAGCTGGAGGCAGGGCCAGGAGACTACTGGCGCTCTGGACTGGAGCTGTCCCTGAAATGTCCCCAAGTTCAGGTGGTGGGTTACTCTCAAGTATCTGGATATTTCTGCTCCTGCAGGACCTGGGGAGTTCTTGAGTTTGTGTCACACAAGATGTCTGGCTTGGAGGTTGCAATCCCAGGGAATTTTTCATCACCAGGGAAGTCTCCATCCCTACAAAGGAATCAAGGTAGAAGTCAGTCCCTGGTAAGTGAGATGCTCCCCCTAAACACCAACACAGCACTCATGTACCTTTCAAGGTACATGATTGATGTGTTGGTGTTTAGGGGCAAGATGGGCAAGGCATTTCTAGTAACTCTTCTTAAGGATCACGGACAGTGCCCTATGCTACGAGATAAGCGGTGACTGTTGTAATTCTTACTGGTGATCATTTCATGTCACCGATTCTTGGCTTTCTTTGTATTTCCTAGGATTGTTCAAAGTCAAATAAAAAATGAGTCTTATTTTTTAAAGAAACGAAATATTTTACAAAGCCTAGCATTCTCTTATAGAGTCCTTTCAATTCTCCCCACTTTCCTGAGAGGCTAAGAACACTTCACACCATGAACTAGGAGAGGGAGTAGAGCCCTTCCTGATGAAATAAATAAACAAGGACAGAGTCTTAGCCTGCTTGCTCTGGACAGGATCCCGGACCACAAGGTCTTAAATCCTGGTATAAATTAGGGAAGTGAGGACAGTTAAACTGTCACTATGATAACAAGAGTTCTGAAACACCTTCCAAAGAGACTGTGGCAGTAGATCAGGGAAGGGAGTGATACAGTGTGGGAGTACAGGGGGAATGATCGGCTACAGCAGTGAAAAATGTGGTACCTCTTGGTATGCTCTCAGGGTTCTTGTACATGCAGCATAGATGACATTTAGAGTGTCCCTCCCACCTTCCAACCTGAATTAGGTGTTCTTTTTTAAAAATTTTATTTTTATTTATTTATTTTTGAACTTACTTATTTTATGTATGTATTTGTTTGGCTGCACTGGGTCTTCATTGCTGTGCACGGGCTTTCTCTAGTTGCGGCTAGCGGGGGCTACTCTTGGTTGCGGTGTGCGGGCTTCTCATTGCGGTGGCTTCTCTTGCTACGGAGCACGGGCTCTAGGCGCGTGGGCTTCAGTAGATGTGGCTCACGGGCTCTAGAATGCAGGCTCAGTAGTTGTGGCACATGGGCTTAGTTGCTCCACGGCCTGTGGGATCTTCGCAGACCAGGGCTCGAACCCGTGTCCCCTGCATTGGCAGGCAGATTCTTAACCACTGCGCCACCAGGGAAGCCCTAGGTGTTCTTATATAGAGTCTAAACCAGAGAGCCCTGTGTGAAGGTAGTGGTTATTAAAGGCTCAGGATCTAAATTCTACCTGTCTGTACACCACTTCCCAGCTGTAGATTTGACCCCACTTTTAAATGCTGACCTCATTGTTCAACTTTCTTGCTGTTTGTACTCACCTTGAAAACTTGTTTCTGTGACGGGTTGAGCAGACACAGGGTAGTAGATTCCAGAGGTGGAAGCTGGTGGTTGGATATTTGTGGGCTGAATCTCCTTTAGTACCATTACCACTTTTGGTTGCACAGAGGCCCTACTTCCTGTGTATGACACAGAGCCATAGGATTGCAGGCAGGAGCCAAGTTCTCCATTCAGTAAAGACCCCAATGTGCCTTGGTTATAGTAATATACCTGGCTTCCTTCCTGGTAGGGAAGTGACAGGCTGTGTCCCTGATTTGGAATCTGAGATGGTGTTCCCTGAGCAAGCCTGGCAGAAGGTGATGGATATAGAGGGACCATGTTATTGGTGTCTGCAGTTTTATCATACTGGGCTGCCATAAACATGGAGGAAGCAGCTGTGTGCTGGTCAGTGACTGCCAGAGTACAGTCTCCGAGTGAAGGAGAATTCTTTTCAGTGCTTCCTGTGATGTCCCAGTCAAGAACACCCGGATAGGAAGCAGCTGAAGTGGAGGTCTGGCTCTGGTCAGTAACTCCAGATAACATAGTTGTGCTAGACTGTTGGTGAAGGTAGGCGCTACCCATGAGTGTCTGGAAAGAGGTACCAGTAGCTGATGCCGAACTGACGGCAGGAGCAGAGACTCTGGAGAAGTTGCAGACACTTCCTGTTAGGGAAGTTGCATTGCTCACTCCAGGAAGAGAGTGCTGCAGAGAATTCAGAGTTCCAAGTCGAGATGGATTTTGGAAATTTTCTGTAAGAACAAGAGGGTAATGAAAACATCAGGGAGATTGATAAATTCTCACTATGTTTGAGGAACAGCATTATCTTAAGTTTCTTGCTATCCGGATACCTCTAGTGTCAATACTTACTGAGAAACCAAAAATCAGACCGTTATGATGGTGGCAAGGACTGAGCAGTTTTACACTCTTCTGTATTAGCTGCCTGTGCTCCCATGTTGGGCACAGATGGGCAGAAGACCCAAGTGGTATGGTTCAGACATTGTTCTCTAGGCTGGAAGCAACCTTCTCCCTGACCTATCTTTCCTTTCAGCCTGCACTAATATGGACTTCTATGCTGTTTCCTAGACTGGGAGCATTTTAGAACTAGGAGGTCCTTAGAGAACTTCTGTTTTCACAGTCTCATTTCATGAGGAAGGAAATTGAGGCTCAGAGAGGTCGGGTTGACTTGTTCAAGTTCTCTCATTATGTTAGTATCCTTACCAGATTTCAGAACCTAAGTATCCTGACTTGCTTGCCAGGACACTATTCTGAGCATGATACTGCCAGAAAGCAGGAGAAATAGAACTTTTAATATAGGCATTTTTTTCGTCCGTTAGAAAACAGTACGGCTATTACCATTGGAATCTTCAGTGTCTCACTTTGCTTGTGCAGTTCCCACGCTATTACCTAGAGTTCACATATAGCTCAGTCCAACTGGTAAATTTAAAGAGTCATTTCTACCCTCTTCAATCCTGGAGGTTGAGCTGAGTTAGTAGAAACAGGCTGGGCACACTCAGCCACAGCAGGCCGATGTGAGGCCAGAGACTGTGGCCTCCGCGGAGCAGGTCGAGATTGAGGCTTGTCCCAGGCAGAAAACGGCAGAGGTATCAACTTGACCTTCCCAGGAGGCGGCAGCTCCTACTGGGATGGAGATGGACACTGTTTTCCAGCACTGCTGTCTGGTTTCTGGGCTTCGACTTGAGTTTTCTCAGGACTCTTACCCTCAGGTGGGGTATACCTCCATGGCTGGATAGCTGGGGGTGTTTAGGGTTGCTTGAATTTCCCAAGACCCGACAGGAAGAGAGCCCAGTTTTCTTATCATTCTTCTCCCCCAGTGCATGAAAAACCTTCACAGACGCCAGCCTGCACATGCCTAGGGAGGTTCGAGGCTTTTTAAAGCTCTCTTGGATAAGCTCAGTTTGCTGCTTCCTTCGCTTCGTCTGGGGAATTGTTGGCTTCTCTTCTGCCTTGACTTTGTTCCCTGACTGCTTTTTCTCATCAGCCTTCTTCCTTCGTTTGGTCCTTGAGGTGCTTTCCTGCCCGTGGCTCTGAGTATTGCTGATCTTTCTGGATGCAGCTTTCTGAGGTTTGCCTTTGGAATGCTTGGCCGTGGTCACAGGAGCGCTGTCCCTGACTGCAGCATGGCATAGAAGCACTTCTCCCCCTAGCAGGCACTCTGGATTCTTTGGCTGGATTTTGGCCTTGGGAGCACCACTGATAGGCTCAGAGGCTTTATGTTTGTTCTTCCTGGGTTGAGCAGAGGGAACCTTTATGACACTTGGCTTTTCCTGCACCTGATTCACCTTAAAGGCTCTGATTCACCTTAAAGGCTCTGAGTGTCTTTGGCTTTGATCCTGTTGGGACCTTTGGATCAAGATCTTTCAAAGAATTAAAGAGCTGGGGAAGGTGAATATCCTCCGCCAGTGTAGTAATGTCTGCAAAACCACTGCTAGATTCCATCCCATTTTCAGGTGTCCCTAGGTCCTCAAGACTCAGGCTGTTCTTTCCCAGATCAGCATTTTCAGAAGCAGGCTGCTCCTCTTGGCTAAGGGGATGCATCAGTGCAGGCCAGGAGCTGCTGAATATCAGGGATTTCTAAAGGGAGTAGTGGAGGCTCTTGGTTTTCTCTTGGGATCTGTAGGCATCCAGAGGCTTTGAAAGCTTGGTTTTCATATCCTCCAAGTGCTCACTCTCTATTTGTCCCTGGCTTGGAGCTGGAGGCAGGGCCAGGAGACTACTGGCGCTCTGGACTGGAGCTGTCCCTGAAATGTCCCCAAGTTCAGGTGGTGGGTTACTCTCAAGTATCTGGATATTTCTGCTCCTGCAGGACCTGGGGAGTTCTTGAGTTTGTGTCACACAAGATGTCTGGCTTGGAGGTTGCAATCCCAGGGAATTTTTCATCACCAGGGAAGTCTCCATCCCTACAAAGGAATCAAGGTAGAAGTCAGTCCCTGGTAAGTGAGATGCTCCCCCTAAACACCAACACAGCACTCATGTACCTTTCAAGGTACATGATTGATGTGTTGGTGTTTAGGGGCAAGATGGGCAAGGCATTTCTAGTAACTCTTCTTAAGGATCACGGACAGTGCCCTATGCTACGAGATAAGCGGTGACTGTTGTAATTCTTACTGGTGATCATTTCATGTCACCGATTCTTGGCTTTCTTTGTATTTCCTAGGATTGTTCAAAGTCAAATAAAAAATGAGTCTTATTTTTTAAAGAAACGAAATGTTTTACAAAGCCTAGCATTCTCTTATAGAGTCCTTTCAATTCTCCCCACTTTCCTGAGAGGCTAAGAACACTTCACACCATGAACTAGGAGAGGGAGTAGAGCCCTTCCTGATGAAATAAATAAACAAGGACAGAGTCTTTCTGGACAGGATCCCGGACCACAAGGTCTTAAATCCTGGTATAAATTAGGGAAGTGAGGACAGTTAAACTGTCACTATGATAACAAGAGTTCTGAAACACCTTCCAAAGAGACTGTGGCAGTAGATCAGGGAAGGGAGTGATACAGTGTGGTAGTACAGGGGGAATGATCGGCTACAGCAGTGAAAAATGTGGTACCTGTTGGTATGCTCTCAGGGTTCTTGTACATGCAGCATAGATGACATTTAGAGTGTCCCTCCCACCTTCCAACCTGAATTAGGTGTTCTTTTTTAAAAATTTTATTTTTATTTATTTATTTTTGAACTTACTTATTTTATGTATGTATTTGTTTGGCTGCACTGGGTCTTCATTGCTGTGCACGGGCTTTCTCTAGTTGCGGCTAGCGGGGGCTACTCTTGGTTGCGGTGTGCGGGCTTCTCATTGCGGTGGCTTCTCTTGCTACGGAGCACGGGCTCTAGGCGCGTGGGCTTCAGTAGATGTGGCTCACGGGCTCTAGAATGCAGGCTCAGTAGTTATGGCACATGGGCTTAGTATCTCCACGGCCTGTGGGATCTTCCCAGACCAGGGCTCGAACCCATGTCCCCTGCATTGGCAGGTGGATTCTTAACCACTGCGCCACCAGGGAAGCCCTAGGTTTCTTATATTGAGTCTAAAACCATAGAGCCCTGAGCGAAGATAGTGGTTATTAAAGGCTCAAACTGAAAGGATCCAAGGGAAGCCAGGGAGAGCAGATCTTGCAATAGATCCAGCTGGGAGGTGCTGGCCGCTGAGATCAGATTTGTACCAGTGGAGGTTTTGAGAAGTAGTTCAGTGATGGATATTATCCTGCAGGATGCAGGTGAAATCAGGTGTTCAGTTTTGAGCATGTGAAGTTGATCAGAAATCCAAATGAAGATGTCCTGTAGGCATGTTGACAGGCATGAACATGATAGGAGCCCAGGGCCTGTCTGTGTTGTAGATGTATTAAGATACATCAGTGAAGAGACAATATTTAAACCCATGAAAATAGGTGGAATCATCTGGAAAGTGGGTGTTGTAAACAAGGAAGTGTCTGAGGTCAGAGACCTGTAGCACTGCAACATTTGCCAGTTAGAGGATGTCAAGGCACCAGCAAAGAAGGCTGGGAAGGTGTGGCCCATGGGGAGGTGAGTGGAGAGAGATGCGGTCCAGGAAGCTGGGAAATAAAGAGGAAGGTGAGATTCCCTCTGTCATGTGGTGCCACTAGGTCAAACGTTTGTATATATATACTTATGTACAAAATGTATATATATATGTATGTACAGTATTAGCCTTCTTAACTTGACGTTACTTCATGAGGGCATTTTCCCATGTAAATGATGGTTTAACACTGTTAACAAGAAATGTATATTTGACTTTGCCTGTGCCCGCCCTGAGCCAGCGATCCTCCATGCTCCCTGCATCCAGTGAGATGCGCTACACACTGATGGAGCGGACATGAGCAGAACGATGGTGGCCAGGCTCCGACTGGGGCTGCTGCTTCTGGTGCTGCTCTTACCTACGCAGATTTATTCAAATCAAACAATTGTTGTAAAACCTTCAAGTAACCCCTCCCAGAATATCTCAGCTGCCCCCAATACAGCCAATGCCACCATCATGTCAAGTGATGATGCTCCACAGTCAACAGCCAGTCTCTTCATGATCTCGGTCTCCCTTCTACATCTCTGCTGTTAAGAGACTCAGGGCAAGAAGCATCTATACATCCCCATCTTCTAAACCCAGTTCAAAAGGCGTCTAGACATCTAGTGTGACAAGGAAAACAACAACAACCAGGGCTTCATTGAATGAATCTGCTGATTTCACACCTTATTTTATTGACAGAAATTGTTGAGGATCCCACATTTGATTGGTTTGAAGAGCATGTGAAGGGTTTGACTAGATGATGAATGCCAATATTAAAGCTGCTGGAGTTTCCTGTACAAGATGAAGAGAGACTATCCAAAATTAGTTGAGATGATTTTCTTAAATGTGGCTTAAGAAGTATGGGCACATA
Organism: Pseudorca crassidens; assembly: GCF_039906515.1. Lineage (NCBI taxonomy): Eukaryota > Metazoa > Chordata > Mammalia > Artiodactyla > Delphinidae > Pseudorca > Pseudorca crassidens. The sequence goes on along the minus strand of NC_090309.1, from coordinate 25,214,330 downwards.
AAACTCTACCTTGAAAATGAGAATAGATTTTATCTTACTTAGAGATAAAGAATAAGATGTAGAACAAAGATTCAGTTTTCATTTGGTGCATTAAATTTATAAGGCCATAAAACAATTGGATAAAACAGAAAGCTTCCATGATTCTCTTTATACATACATTAGAAGGAACTTCCAGGTGTTACTGCAAATCCTCCATGTGTTGTTTCAGCATTACTAACTTAATGCCGATGTACTCTAAATAAAATTTTATGTTAAACTATCACTGTTCTCTTGGGAACTGAACTCTTTCTTCTGGGGCTTTGTGTTTGACATTGAATTTGGATTATTATTTCTTTTTGCGGTACGCGGGCCTCTCACTGTTGTGGCCTCTCCCATTGCGGAGCACAGGCTCTGGACTCGCAGACTCAGCGGCCATGGCTCACGGGCCTAGCCGCTCTGCGGCATGTGGGATCTTCCCGGACCGGGGCACGAACCCGTGTCCCCTGAGTCGGCAGGTGGACTCTCAACCACTGCGCCACCAGGGAAGCCCCAAATTTGGATTTTTATATAGCCATTGACATGTGCCAGCTCAATGATGGATTGGAATCTACCCCAAATCCAAGCATAATGAGTACATTTTGCTTATATACTTATCAACTATTCTTATTCAAAAAGAGTGCTAGATTCATTTAGCTAGACAGATAACAAAGAGTAGAAGTATATTAATCTCAACTAATTTCAAAATGCTTTTTATTTCTGCATAGGTTGAATAATTTTTACAATTTAAAAAATGGTCTGTTTTGAAGGTAAAATTGACAAATCTTGAAATTAAAAAGGTAAATATGTGAAGGAACCAAACTGTAAATCAAATATTCGAGAACTGAAGACTGGAAGCTTGCTTACACTAAATTCAGAAAAAAAATTATACTCTTTTCTGTAAATACTTCCTTTTAAACTGAATCAGAATGGCCATATTTGGAACACTTTCTGTTGTCATTCAATATTTTTAGACAGTTGGAACCCGGTCTTAAGCCTAAAGTGGGCTTGATTTTGGAAAGTAAAACTTTTCACAACTGCTTTGATGCACAGAAACCTTTTTAAAAGTAGCCATTCCCTAAAGTCTTTTGTTCACATGGTCACACAATGATGCTTAGATGTTCCAAAATCTAATATGGTCACAGTTAACCAAAGTCATATTTTTCCATCTTTAAAAACCTACATTGGAATAACCATATCCAACAGATCTCAAGCTACTGTGTGTGTGAATGAACATTCTCTTTTGTTTCATACCTGAATGCTGTATCTCTATTTTGGATTGTATATTGTTTTTTATTGTATTTATGCTTTGATTTATAGTAACTTCTCATGTTATGGAATTGATATTGTATTAAACATAAACTGTAAATAAAAAGAAGTGGCTGAAAGAGCAAAAAAATCAAGATATGTATATTTTCCTTGTTGTGTTATATTTAATATATAGAGGGAATATAGGACAGTTATAATGATATTAATTTCTGTTAGGATAATGGTAACATTAGAGCATGAGAATGATATTACTGCAAACAGTTCTCCATTTAGTTTGATTTTGGGGGTTAAAGTTAGGTTGGTGAGAGTTGCTAGGAGTCATAATGCTGCTATAGGTGGAAGGAGTGTTCATAAACTGTGAGCTAGAACTATAGTTCAACTGTGAATTTGTTCATAATTCAGGTTTGGTAGGTAGAATAATATTGATGATGTAAGGCATTGGACAATTATTAGGGCTGTAGCTCCTATACAGCTTCCTGGTGTTTAAATAAGAATGGCTACAATGACTAGTACTATGTGGCTGAAAGAGTGATTTTAAGTCTGGCATAAACAGATTGAGCTGGTTATGATTGGTCCTCAGAAGAATAATATGAGGAGGAATTATGCCATGTAATTTGTTAAGATGCTTAGTATTGTTCTAATTCATCAAGTTTTAGCAGTAATGCTGCAAGTAGATTCAACAAGTAGTGGCTTTTGCTTTGTGCTTTTGGTAGTCAAATGGTTGTTGCTATGGCTTGAGTGTTGACTATGTGCAAAGCACAGCGTTTTACAAGCATATTATTTCATTTTACCATCATGACAACCTTATGAAGTATTACTTTCATTATATAGATGTAATTTTTGAGGCACAGAGAGGTTAAGTAACATTCCCCAAATCGCAAAGTTAGGAAGTAGAGAATCAAAGTCTATGTCCAGTTCCATCTGTCTCTCAAACCACTGTTCTGTTTTAAGGTGATGTCTTTGAAGAGAATAAAACAAAAAGTATGACATGACTCTTTCCTATGGTATATATCTGGAGAAAGCTTTAATCATACCAGATAAAAATAGAAAAAAAGTCCATTTTGAAAAAGGCAGATCACATATTCTGCAGAAGTAGAAAGAACATCAAAGTGGGGTTGTAATTTGTACAGGTAGGAATAGGTTAGAGAGGGCATCTTTTTGCTGATCCATCTTGTTATCTAAGCAGGACTGGAAAGACTATAAAATATAGGACCTGAAACTCAACCCATCTCCAGAGGTGAGTGGGCTCCAGGGGACAGACCCAGCTGGGTATTAGCAGGCAGTATGTGCCACTTAGATGAATGGATCTAGAGTGTCTGCTCCAAAGAAATGCAACCCAAGGAAGCAGAGTATACTGGTGGGTGAGCAGAAATTACACAAGAAGGGGATTTATTTGCCATATGGAGAAGGATAATGAAGTGGGTCAGAGGGAAGGCTGGCTTATTCACACATTTATCAATCACAACCTTCGTGATCTTGGACATGTTATATACTCCCTGATTCTGTTTCTTTATCTAGAAATTGGAGATAATAATGTAATCTACATAATAAAGTTGTAAGGAAGATTAAAATGATTCATGGAAAGCAATTAGCACAGTGTCTAAAATAGGTTAGGTACTATATAAAGGCTTCCTATTATTTTAATCATACACAGGACATAGTAAAAATAAAAGGGGGAAGTTATCAGAACTGGAGAGGTCAGCAAGGGAGAGAGTAAAGCATATGACAGCATGGAAGAAGTTGTTGGCAATGAGATGTACCTTGGATGGTGGATCATGGGCATGTGGTTGGTGGAGTTAAGAGGTACTATAATAACTGATCCTTTTATATGTGCCAGACATGACTTAACTCATTACATATCTATGATGTAGTCTACTATATTGCTCCATTTTACAGATGTAGAAACTGAGGCTCAGGGATAGGGATTCAAATAATCTATTTATTGTCCTCAGGTTTTTATTACATCATTGGTTCAGAATTATTTTGGTGCCTATACCAGATGTTGGGGAGGATTTTAGTCCTGTCTAGCCTCTAAACTGATTCTCTTTAACCTTTAACAATCCCAGCTACCTAATAAAATGACATTTTGTGTCTTAGGATACATTTGATCTAATCTCACTAGATTATTATCATTTTCCCCACACTTTATCCATCCCCCAAATTATTCATTCAGTCTCTCATTCAACCAATACTTGTTGTTAAGCTCTTTCCAACATTCTAGATACAATTTAGGATGTAGTGACTCAGAGATGATAAAATACAGAGGCAGAGATACAGGTAAATAGATATTCACAGATCGCTCTATAAATATTATGGTAGAAGCTTAATAGACATGTGTATATTGGGAGGGAGTGTCACAGGGAACAGTCAAGAGGCCAATTACCTCACTTAAGCAGCCCAACTCTTGAAATCTAGAATTAGATTAGTTCCTGGACACTCTCATTCATTCCTCTGTCTCATTTCATCTCTGCCTGCTCTGTGCCCAATCCTTGCTTCATCCTTCAAGTCTCACATTGACTTCAGAATCATCTCTGTCTCAGTCCCTGGAATTTCTATTTAAGTTCCTATGACCATATAAGGTTTAAATTGACTAATCAATATTGAAGCTGAGACTTGCCTTTTTCCCAAAAGTCAAAAGTCATCTTTAGATGACAAAGAGATGGAAAATAATGACTAAATTCTGAGGGAAGAAGCAGGGAGAGAACTATGGCAGAAAAATTCTATATATCTCATTTTCAGTTAAAGGAGATTTTATGTGTTTTTTGTTTGATTGCTAGATCTTGAACTAGTAGCTAATATTGAATGTAGCTATGAATGACACATTAATCAGGGCAAAAGTCTCATAACCACAAAAAGCCTATTTCAATGACACCACAGGGGTTATTCTATCCTTCCCTCTTTTTTAATGAACAGTTGTTTGTCACCTACATTGGGCAAAGCAATGAGATAGATACAAAATGGAGGGTGACATATACCCTACTTTTTTTAAAGGAACTTCTTTGTTTTTTATTGTCACTGTAAATGACTACTGAGATAATTTTTAAAACTTTAGCACAGATCTTTCTAGGCTAACAGAATCACAGCCTCTAATTTTATAAATCTCTCTTCTTCTGGTATCAAGAGTTAAAATTTGTGGAACAAAACGATTTTCCTAAAAACACAAAATCAGCTGTTAATCATGCATATACCCTACTTTTAAGGAACATTATATTATTTACTATAGTGTATATGAAACAGAATCAGTATTACCCCAGAGAAGCAATTAAATAACCAGACTATATATAAAGATTTGACAGGGTCACAAGGATTTTTCAACATACACAAATCAATCAGTGTGATACACCACATCAACAAGACAAAAATTACATGATCATCTCAATATATTCAGAAAAAGTATTTGATAAAATGCAACATCCATTCATGATTTAAAAAATAAAACCTACAAAAGTGGATATAGAAGGAACATAATAAAACCTATTTATGATAAACCCACAGCCAATATAATATTCAACAGTGAAAAGCTTAAAAGCCTTCATGCTAAAATCTGGAACAAGACAAGGATGCCCACTCTCACCACTTTTCTTCAACATAGTATTGGAAGTCCTAGCCACAGCAGTCAGAAAAGAAAAAGAAATAAAAGGTATTCAAATTGGTAGGGAAGAGGTAAAATTGTCATTATATGCAGATGACATGATGCTATATATAGAAAACACTAAAGACTCCACACAAAAACTACTAGAACTGATAAATGAATTCAGCAAGGTAGCAGGATACAAGATTAACATACAAAAATCATTACATTTCCTTACAGTAACAATGAAATATCAGAAAGGAATGTAAACAAACAATCTTTTTAAAATTGCATCAAAAATAACATACTTAGGGGGACTTCCCTGGCAGTAAAGTCGTTAAGACTTTGCTTTCCAATGTAGGTTGTGCAGGTTCGATCCCTGGTTGGGGAGCTAAGATTCCACATACCTCGTGACCAAAAACATTTAAAAAAAGCCATATTGTAACAAAATCAATAAAGACTTTAAAAATGGTTCACATCAAAAGAAAATCTTTAAAAAAAACACCTAGGAATAAACCTAACCAAGGAATGTGAAAGACTTATATGCTGAGAACTACAAAACATTAATAAAGGAAATTGAAGATCATTCAAAGAAATGGAAAGATAGCCAATGCTCTTGGGAAGAGTTAATATTGTTAAAATGGTCATACAACCCAAAGCAATTTACAGATTTAATGCAATCCCTATCAAATTACCCATGATATCTTCTCACAGAACTAGAACAAATAATCCTAAAATTTATATGGAACCATAAAAGACCCATAATTGTCAAAGCAATCTTGAGGAAAAAGAGCAAAGCAGGAGGCATAGCCCTCCCAGACTTCAGACAATACTACAAAGCTACAGTAATCAAAACAGTGTGGTATTGGCACTAAAACAGACATATGGATCAAGGGAACAGAATAGAGAGCCCAGAAATAAACCCACATACTGATGGACAATTAATTCTTTACAAGAGGCAAGAATATACAGTGGGAAAAAGACAGTCTCTTCAACAAGTTGTGTTGGAAAAGTTGGACAGCTACATGTAAATCAATGAAGTTAGAACACACCCTCATACCATGCACAAAAATAAACTCAAAATGGCTTAAAGACTTACATATAAGACGTGACACCATAAAACTCTTAGAAGAGAATATAGGCACAACATTCTCTGATGTAAATTGTACCAATGTTTTCTTAGATCAATCTCCCAGGGCAATAGAAATAAAAGCAAAAATAAACAAATGGGACCTAATCAAACTTATAAGCTTTTGCACAGCAAATGAAACCATAAACAAAATGAAAACTCAACCTACAGACTGAAGAAAGTATTTGCAAAAGATGCGACTGACAAGGGCTTGATTTGCAGAATATACAAACAGCTTATATAATTCAATAACAAAAGAACAAACAACCCAATTGATAAATGGGTAGAAGACCTAAATAGACATTTCTCCAAAGAAGACATGCAGATGGCCAAAAGGCACATGAAAAGATGCTTATCATTGTTAGTTATTAGAGAAATACAAATCAAAACTACAATGAGGTACCACCTCACACCAGTCAGAATAGCCATCATTAAAATGTCTACAAATAATAAAAGCTGGAGAGGATGTGGAGAAAAGGAAACCCTCTTACACTGTTGGTGGGAATATGTACTGGTGCAGCCACTATGGAAAATAGTATGGAGGTTCCTCAAAAAACTAAAATTAGAGTTCCATATTATCCAGCAATCCTACTCCTGGGCATATACCCAGACAAAACTATAATTCAAAAAGATACATGGACCACTATGTTCATAGCAACACTATTCACAATATCCAAGACATGGAAACAACCTAAATGTCCATTCACAGATGAAGATGTGGTATATGTGTACAGTGGAATACTCCTCAGCAATGTAATGCCATTTGCAGCAACGTGGATGGACCTAGAGGTTATCATACTAAAGTGAAGTCAGAAAGAGAAAGATAAATACCATATGATACCACTTATATATGGAATCTAAAATACAACACAAGTGAACATATCTACAAAACAGAAACAGACTCACAGACATAGAGAACAGACTTGTGGTTGCCAAGGGGGAGGGGAGTGGGGTAAGGAAGGACTGGGAATTTTGGATTAGCAGATGCAAACTATTATATATAGGATGGATAAAAAACAAGGTTCTAGTGTGTAGTTCAGGGAACTATATTCAACATCCTGTGATAAACCATAACTGAAAAGAATAAGAAAATAATATATAATATATATATAATAATATATATATATATAACTGAGTCACTTTGCAGTACAGCAGAAATTAACACAACATTGTAAATCAACTGCGCTTCAATAAAAGTTTTAAAAAATAAAGATTTGACAGTTACTTATGGTCTTAATAGCTAATATTCTCAAAATGCTTTTAAGCTATTCTGATAAGGTCAGTCTATAGCACCAGTGACATTTCCCAAACCCCCCCAGAGGCCAAGAGTCTTTGTCTTTTCATGCTGTTGCTGGAGCTGATGGTCTGGTCTAGTGTGCGTATTCCTTAGAGGACACATGGGTGTCAGTCTATCACAGAGACACTATAGAAAAATCCATCATCATACTAGAATATAAGCTTGACACGGTTTTTTGAGGGCAAAGAAAAATCAAAGGTGGAGGAGCAGGTATGACTAAAAATCATCAGTGTCACTTGGGGTACCTATAAACAGTCCCTCTGATGTCTGCTTTACTACTTTTTTTTGAAGTATAGTTGACTTACAACTATATTTACATTAGTTTCATGTGTAACATAGTGATTCAATATTTTATACATTCCAAAATGAACACCACAATAAGTCTAGTTGCCATATTGACTATATACCCTACACAGTACATCACATCACTCTGGCTTATTTATTTTATAACTGGAGGCTTTTAATATCCTCATCTATTTCACTTATCCAAACACAACCCTTCCCTCTGGCAAACACATTTGTTCTCTGTATCTATGAATCTATTTCTGTTTTTTTATGTTTGTTCATTTCCTTTTTTAGATTTCACATATAAGTGAAATCATATAGTATTTGTCTTTCTCTGTCTGACTTACTTCAGTTAGCTCAATATTCTCTAGGTACATCCATGTTGTCACAAATGGCAAGATTTCACTTTCATGGTTGAATAATATTCCATTGTATATACAATGGACTATTATATATAATATATACCACATCTTCTTTATCCATTCATCTACCAACCTAACAATTAAGTTCTTCCCATATCTTGGGTATTGTAAATAATGCCACAAAAATCCTGTGTTCATATATCTTTTCAAATTAGCATTTTCTTACTTGCAGAATTTCTGCTGAAAGATCAGCTGTTAACCTTATGGAGAGTCACTTGTGTGTTATTTGTTGCTTTTCCGTTGCTGCTTTTAATATTTTTTTCCTTGTATTTAATTTTTGTTAGTTGGGTTAATATGCGTCTTGGCCTGTTTCTCCTTGGATTTATCCTGTATGGGACTCTCTGCACTTCCTGGACTTGATTGACTATTTCCTTTCCCATATTAGGGAAGTTTTCAATTATAATCTCTTCAAATATTTTCTCAGTCCCTTTCTTTTTCTCTTCTTCTTCTGGGACCCCTATAATTCGAATGTTCGTGCATTTAACGTTGTCCCAGAGGTCTCTGAGACTGTCCTCAATTCTTTTCATTCTTTTTTCATTATTCTGCTCTGTGGCAGTTATTTCCACCATTTTATCTTCCAGGTCACTTATCCGTTCTTCTGCCTCAGTTATTCTGCTATTGATCTCATCTAGAGTATTTTTCATTTCATTTATTGTGTTGTTCATCATTGTTTGTTTGCTCTTTAGTTCTTCTAGGTCCTTGTTAAATGTTTCTTGCATTTTCTCTATTCTATTTCCAAGATTTTGGATCATCTTTACTATCATTATTCTGAATTCTTTTTCAGGTAGACTGCCTATTTCCTCTTCATTTGTTGGGTCTGGTGGGTTTTTACCTTCCTCCTTCATCTGCTGCATGTTTCTCTGTCTTCTCATTTTGTTTATCTTACTGTGTTTGGGGTCTGCTTTTTGCAGGCTGCAGGTTTGTAGTTCCCATTGTTTTTGGTGTCTGCCCCCAGTGGGTGAGGTTGGTTCAGTGGCTTGTGTAGGTTTCCTGGTGGAGAGGACTGGTGCTTGTTTTCTGACGGGTGGGGCTGGATCTTGTCCTTCTGGTGGGCAGGGTTCCATCCAGTGGTGTGTTTTGTGGTGTCAGTGAACTTAGTAAGACTTTAGGCAGCCTCTCTGTTAATGAGTGGGGTTGTGCTCCTGTCTTGCTAGTTGTTTGGCATGGGGCATCCAGCACTGGAGCTTGCTGGCAGTTGGGTGGAGCTGTGTCTTTGTGTTGAGATGGAGATCTCTAGGAAAGCTCTTGTCAATTGACATTACGTGAGGCTGGGAGTTCTCTGTTGCTCCAATGTTCTGCACTTGGCTCTTCCACCTCAGAGGCTCAGGCCTGACACCCAGCTGGAGCACAAAGACCCAGCCAGCCACACGGCTCAGAAGAAAAGGAAGAAAAAAAAGAAAACCAACAGAAAGGACCCCAAACCAAATGGTAAAAGCAAAACTAAACAGACAAAATCACACACAGAAACATACACACTCATAAAAAGAAAGCAAAGAAACAAACAAAAATAACAACCAAAAAAGAACAGTCAGAACCCTAGGAAAAATGTTAAAAGCAAACCTAAACAGACAAAATCACACAAGAAAACATACACATACACACTCACAAAAAGAGAAAAAAGAAAAAAAATTTATAAATTTAAAAAATAATAAAATAAATTTAAAATTTTAAAAAGGAATTGAGCAACCAAACCAATAAACAAATGGAGCCAACAAATCAATCCACCTATGATAACAAGCACTAAAAACTAAACTAAGATAAACATAAAAACCAGAAACAAATCAGATGCAGAAAACAAACCCCATGTCTACAGTTGCTTCCAAAGTCTGCCACCTCAATTTTGGGAACTTTTATTGTCTATTCAGGTATTCCACATGTGCAGGGTTCAACAAGTTGATTGTGGGTATTTAATCTGCTGCTCCTGAAGCTGCAGGGAGAAATTTCCCTTTCTCTTCTTTGTTCACACAACTCCTGGGCTTCAGCTTTGGTTTTGGCCCCTCCTCTGCCTGTAGGCCACCCTCAGGCATGTTATTAGGGCTCTCTTGCTCACTCAGGCCAGGGAGAGGGAGGGGTATGGTAGTCGTAATTGGAATGCCGTGCAAGCCTGCAGTGGCAGAGGCTGGTTTGACATTGCAATGGCCTGAGGCATGCCATGTGTTATCCCGGGGAAGTTGTCCCTTGGTCTCGGGACCCTGGCAGTGGCATGCTGCACAGGTTCCCAGCGGGATGTGGTTAGTGACCTGCACTTGCACACAGGATTCTTGTTGGTGGCGGTTGTAAGGTTAACAGTTCATGCCCATCTCTGTGGTCTGAGCTGATAGCTGTGGCTCATGTCTATCTCTGGAGCTTGCTTAGGCAGAGCTCTGCCTTCTGTGGGCACATGGAGTACAAATTCCCTCTCCTCATGCACCCCAAAACAATGATCTCTTGCCTCTTCAGCAGCTCCAGACTTTTCCCCTGACTCCCTCCTGGCTAGCTGTGGCACACTAACCCCCTTCAGGCTGTCTTAATGCAGCCAACCCCAGTCCTCTACCTGGGGTCTGACCTCTGAAGCCAGAGCCTCAGTTCCCAGCGCCCACCCGACCCAAGCAGACAAGCGTCTCAGGTTGGTGAGTGCTGGTCAGCACTGATCTCCTGTTGCTGTTCTCTCCTCTGTGGCTCTGAAGCTTCTGCCCTGCCCACACCCTGTCCCCACCAGTGAAGGGGCTCCCTAGTGTGTGGAAATTTTTCCTCCTTCACAGCTCCCTCCCAGAGGTGCAGGTCCTGTCCCTATTCTTTTGTCTCTGTTTTTCCTTTTTTCTTTTGCCCTACCCAGGTACGTTGGGATTTTCTGGCCTTTGGGGAAGTCTGGGGTCTTCTGCCAGCATTCAGTAGGTGTTCTGTAAGAGTTGTTCCACATGTAGATGTATTTTTGATGTATTTGTGGGGAGGAAGGTGATCTCCACATCTTACTCCTCTGCCATCTTGAAGGTCTCCCCTTTGATATTTTGGATATTAACCCCTTGTCAGATATATTGTTTGCAAATATCTTCTCCTATTCAGTAGGCTGCCTTTTCATTTTATTGATAGTTTCCTTTGCTATGCAAAAGGTTTATAGCTTGATAGAGTCCCATTTGTTTATTTTTGCTTTTGTTTACCTTGACATATCCAAAAAAAATACTGCTAAGACCAATGTCAAGGAGTATACTGCCTGTGTTTTCTTTTAGACATTTATGACCTTACATTTAACTCTTTAATCCATTTTGAGTTTATTTTTGTATACGGTGATAGAAAGTAGTCCAGTATGATTGTTTTGCATGTAGCTCTCCAGTTTTCCCAACACAATTTATTGAAGATTGTCTTTTCTCTATTATATATTCTTGCCTCTTTTGTCATAGATTAATTGCCCATATAAGTGTGGGTTCATTTCTGTCTGTCTATCCTGTTCCATTTTTCTATGTGCTTGTTTTTGTGCCAATGCCATACAGTTCCAATAAGAGTAGCTTTGTAGTATAGATTAAATTAGGGTGTGTGGTACCTTCAATTTTGTTCATCTTTCTCAAGATCATTTAGTCTATTTGGGGTTTTTTGTGCTTCCATAGAAATTTTAGAATTATTTTTTCGAAATCCATGGGGAAAAAAATGTCCTTGATATTTTGATAGGAGGAATTGCCTTGAATCTCTATATTGCCTTGGGTAGTATGGTCATTTTAACAATAGTAATTATTCCAATTTATAAACATTATATCTTTTTATTTTGGGTGTCTTCTTCAGTTTCTTTCATCAATGTGTGATAGTTTTCTGAGTACACGCCTTTTACCTACTTGGTTAAGTTGATTCCTAGATATTTTATTCTTTTTGATGCAGTTGTAGATCAGATTGTTTTCTTGATTTCTCTTTCTGATTGTTAATATATAGCAATGAAACAGATTCCTGTACATTAATTTTGTAACCCTGAAACCTTACTGAATTCATTTATTAGTTCTAATAGTTCTTTGGTAGAGTCTATAGAATTTTCTATATATAATATCATGTCATCTGCAAATAATGACAGTTTCAATCCTCTCTTCCAATTTGGGTCCTTTTATTTTTTCTTGCTTATTGCTGTGGCGGGGACTTTCAATACTATGTTGAACAAAATTTGAGTGAGTGGGCATCCTTATCTTTTTCCTGATCTTAGAGGAAATGCATTCAGCTTTTCACCATTGAGTAACGTGTTGTCACATATGGCTTTTATGTTAAGTATGAGTAACATATTAAGATATGTTTCTATACCCACTTTTTTGAGAGTTTTAAAAATCATAAATGTATGTTGAATTTTGTCATAAGGTTTCTCTGCATCTATTGAGGTAACCATAAGATTTTTATTCTTCAATTTGTTAAGGTAGTGTATCACATCAATTGATTTGCAGATATGGAACCATCCTTGCATCCTGGGATAGATGCCACTTGATCGTGGTGTATGACCCTTTTAATGTATTGTTGAATTCAGTTTGCTAATATTTTGTTGAGGCTTTTTGCTTCTATGCTCATTAGTGATATTGGCCTATACTTTTCTTTTTCTGTAGTATCTTTGTCTAGTTTTGGTACCAGGGTGATGCTGGCTCTGTAGAATGAGTTTGTAAGCATTATTTACCCATCAATTTTTTGAAATGGTTTGAGAAGGATAGGTGCTAATTCTTCTTTAAATGTTTTATAGAATTCACCTGTGAAGCTGTCTGGTCCTGGACTTTTGTTTGTTGAGCATTTTTTGATTACTAATTCAACCTCAATTACTGGTAATTGATCTGTTCACATTTTCTATTTCTTTTTGACTCAGTAGTGGGAGATTGTATATTTATAAATTTATCCACTTCTTCTAGGTTGTCCATTTTATTGGCATATAATTATTCATAATAAATCTCTTATGATCTTTGAATTTCTGTGGTTTTGGTTGTAACCTCTCTTTCATTTCTGTTTTTATTTATTTCAGCCTTCTCTCTTTCTTCATGTCTGGCTAGAGGTCTGTCAATTTTGTTTATCTTTTCAAAGAACCAGCTCTTAGTTTCATTTTCATTTTTAATCTTTATTTTATTTATTTCTGCTCTGATATTTATTATTTCTTTTCTTCTACTACTTTTGGGTTTTATTTGTTCTTTTTCTAGCTCTTTTAGGTGTAATGTTAGATTGTTTATTTTGAATTTTTGTTTTTCCTGAGGTAGGCTTGTATCCCTATAAACTTTCTTAGAACTGCTTTTTCTATATTCCACATGTTTTTGGATCATTGTCTTTCCATTTTCATTTGTCCCCAGGTATTTTTTAAATTTCCCTTTGATTTCTTCAGTGACCCATTCGTTGTTTAGCATGTTGTTTAGCCTCCATGAGTTTGTGTTTTTTGTAGTATTTTTCTTGTGGTTGATTTCTAGTCTTATACCATTGTGGTTGAAAAATGTGCTTGATAGAATTTCAATCTTCTTAAATTTGAGACTTGTTTTGGGGTTTAACTTGTGATATATCCTGGAGAATACACCATGTGCCCTTGAAAAGAATGTGTATTCTGCTACTTTTGGATGGAATGTTATATATATATAAAGTTTTATATATATATATATATATATATATATATATATAAAGTAAGTCCACCTGGTGTAAAATGTCATTTAAGGCCAGAGTATACTTATTAATTTTCTATCTAGATGATCTGTCCATTGATGTAAGTGGGGTGTTATGTAATGTCCTTCTTTGTCTCTTGTTACAGTCTTTGTTTTAAAGTCTACTTTGTCCGATATAAGTATAGCTACCCCACCTTTCTTTCCATTTTCATTTGCAGGGAGTATCGTTTCCCATTCCCTCGCTTTCAGTCTGTGTGTGTCTTTAGCTCTGAAGTTTTATTTTTGTTTGTTTTGGTTTTTTTTGCAGGCAGCATATATACAGGTCTTATTCTTGTATCCATTCAGCCACTCTATGTCTTTTGGTTGGAGAATTTAGTTCATTTACATTTAAAGTAATTATTGGTAGGTATGCATTTATTGCTATTTTGTTACTTGTTTTCTAGTTGTTTTTGTTGTTCTTTTTTGTTCCTTTCTTTTTATTTTGCTCTCTTCCCTTGTGATTTGATGACAATCTTTAGTGTTATGTTTGTATTCCTTTTTCTTTGTGTGTGTGTATGTATCTAATATGTATATATATATGATTATTTTAAGTCGATCTCTTAATTTTGAATGCATTTGAGCAACCCAGCATTTTTACTGTTACACCCCACATTTAAAGTTTTTGACATCATATTTTACATCTTTTTTGTGTGTGCACACCTTAACTACTTATTGTGCCTATAGATGGATTACTGTTTTTTTCTCTTAACCTTCCTATTAGCTTTATAAGTGGTTGATCTACTTCCTTTGCTTATATTTTCCTTTACCAGTGAGATTTTTCCTTTCATAATTTTCATATTCTAGTTGAGGTCTTTTCTTTTTCACTTAGAGGAGTCCTTTTAACATTTCTTTGAAAGCTGATTTAGTAGGCAGAATTCTTTTAGCTTTTGCTTGTTTGTAAAACTCTTCATCTCTCCTTCAATTCTGAATGATAACTTTTCAAGGTAGAGTATTCTTGGTTAAATGTTTTTTTCTTCTCCTTTTATCACTTTGAACATATTATGCCACTTTTTCTGGTGAAAAAATTTCTGCTTAATAGTCAGCTGATAGTCTTATGTGAGTTTCCATTATTAACTAATTGTTTACTGCTTTTTGATGTTGTCATATTTTTCACTTTCTCCAGAGGTCAGGTCAGATCCATGACAGACACCCTGGGAGTAAGAAGACCATGTCAGTGATCTTTCTGTTCAGCTCATAGAGGTCCTTCCCACAGCCTTGACAGTACCAGTGGATGTTCTGAGAAGAACCCCAGCCATCATGCCAGTTTTCCAGAGGAGATATGTAAAGCTTTTGATATGGCAATAATAGCATGGATATAGTTACCAATCTCCCTAAAATGCCAATGTTGTCATGGTGACCTAGGCCAGGGAGGCCAAGACTTCTGCTGGAGGCATTACTGATCATCTTGAGGGAGTGGTCATACATCATGTTTCACTGCCATCACATTGAAACATCAGCTAGGCAGCATCAGCAGAAGGGGCAGAGGTGATGATCCTTTGGTATCTATACTTTAAGTGAACCCCAGGCTTCTATAAGGTAAGGAAGACACCAGTGGATTCCACATCATATTCAGCACTAGCATCACCCCCATTTGATATTTTAAGATGGAGATTTACTGCCATTGATCACAAGCTTTCCTGTCTCAGCTTAGACACTGCCATTGAACTTTCCATGGACACTAAAACCACAGATCATGTGGTTGAGGTCAAAGAGAGGACCAATGATGGTGACAATATTGCCTTTCCAGTGTTGAAAGAAGTACTCCCTGGTAATCATGCACCCTGTATGGCCAAATCTGTTTATTTTGACTTTCATCATCATGTCTTAGTGGAAAAGAACTTTCTCTTAAGGAGGCAAGATAGCAACATGATTCTATGTACCTAGTCTCTCCTTTCTCACATTTTCAATGAAGTAACCAAAGAGGAATTCATCTATATTAGCACTAGAACCTGGGGGTGGGTGTCAACACATGCACATGAAGAAATCTCTTAGATATATTGCGCAGACGGAACCATTGAGTATTGACATGAGATCCTCAGAGTAAACATAGTGGAGAGAATGAAAACGTGATGAAAAAAGTTCTCAAGGGCTTCCCTGGTGGTGCAGTGGTTGAGAGTCCACCTGCCGATGCAGGGGACACGGGTTCATGCCCCAGTCTGGGAAGATCCCACATGCCGTGGAGAGGCTAGGCCCGTGAGCCATGGCCGCTGAGCCTGCACGTCCGTAGCCTGTGCTCCACAATGGGAGAGGCCACAACAGTGAGAGGCCTGCGTACCGCAAGAAAAAAAAAAAGTTCCCAAGGCCAAAGCATTCAACCCCTAGTGGTTCATAGGAAATGTGTTTTACTTGTCTATTGAGTATCAGCTGAAAATTTTTAACCAGGGGTGTAATGGATATTTTTAACAGATTGAGAGACCAGTTATAAAACTTGGACTAGTAGAAATTTCTACTAATACTTGGTAGTAGAAATGGAATAAAATGGATGAATTTCCCAAATATATTGACAGTACAATGATAGGATTTAGTATTGGATTGAATGTTGAAAGTAGCTGTCTCTGGGTGATGGATTAAAGGATGATTTTTAGCCACCTCTTTTTTCTTTTATACATTTTACAATTTTTCTAACTGAACATTATTTCCATAATTTTTAAAAACTTTAAAAAAAATTTTCTTGAATACACCAAAAATGGATAACTAAATTATGTACAAGGCAGTTCCTAGAGAAACAACTTCCAAAGAATAAAAGTCCATAAGAGAAAAGCAAAACAGAAGAAACAAAGCAAGACTAGCAGATGGTAGGAATCTCTGTATCTCTGTATTTGGCTAGGCTGTTGTCAGAGTTTTTCTTCAGCAATGGAATGCTTTTCTTCTAATAAAATCTACACAGAGGCCCTGTATGTAACAGAAATCACAAGAGTACTATTCTGATTGAAGTGTTAGTAGACCCTGAGCCCCAACTACTTTACTTATGCTTGAGGTCACCCTCCCCTATTTCTCCCCTTCCCCAGGAACAAAAGACAAGGCAGTGTCTTTTGAGAGTGATATCAACAATGGTTGGCTTTTTCTTTTTTGTTTCCTTGGCTTTAGGGATTTAAGCAGAGGCAGGTCTCTTTGATGTAAGTGATGTACGGGTGACAGACAAAGCTGAGTGGAAGCCTGATTTCAAACTTTCATTGATCACAGCAATTATTGTGCACTGGATAGAAAAATGTATTTTGAAGGCAGTGCAGCACTGACTAGAAAATGCCTTAGATAGGACAACATTTTAGATGGAAAAACAAGAAAAAGAAATCTTTTATTTTTCAAGGAAAGAAAAGGCAAATGAGAGATGAGACCATGACTTACAAACAAAATGTTTGCACCAGGTTGGGCTTCCACCATATGTTTCTTTGATCTTCTGTGTGTACCTGGACACTTAAACAAGTCACAATGCTAAGGGAGCAGGGCCAATCCAGCGAAGGTAAGTGAGCTGGGCCATATGATCCACAAGCAGTCACTGCCCCTTGTCTGTTACCACTCAGACAATGAAGGAATGTAATTGTTCCTACCAAATTGAGTTTGCAACACAGCTCTAACAGTTTATGAATCAAGGTTGGCAAACCATACCTTTTAGACCAATTTATCTGGGAAGAAGTTTAATGAAAAACAAGTTTATGAGGTAATTGGTTAAGAATGCATTTTTTTTCACCCCTCACTCCTCTTCCTCTTCATCCTTATGGTTTCTGTGGCAGCTGCCTTGTTCTCTTAATAGTGTGCCCTTGTGGTCGAAGATGAAACAATAGGACTGAGCATAGACCCAAGTTAGACCAGTTCAACACCTTATCCTGAATTCTAACTGATTTCTCCAGGGATGGTGATCTAATTCATGATAGGCCTGTTAGTAACTCACAAGGGTTTCTGGATTTGAAACCAAGAACATCAATTAGTTATTTTCTTGCAACTAAAGAGATAAGCATTAAAACTTCATCTCATTCTACAGTAGCTGGATGGATTAAACAAAATTTGGTACATTCACACAATGGAATAATATACCTCTGTAACAAGGAAGAAACTAGTGATACATACATCAACTTGAGTTAATCACAAAGACACTATGGCGATTGAAGGAAGCCAGTTCTCCAAATTTACATACTGTATGATTCTGCTTATATTACATTCTCAAAAAGACAAAACTATAGTGATGGAGAACATATCAGTGGTTGCCAGGGGTTATGGATGGGGGCAAAGTGTGACTGAAAAGGGATAGCATGTGATAGTTTGGGAGGTTATGAAACCGTTCTGTATCCTGATGTGATAGTGGTTACACAAATTTATATGTGCATTAAAATTCACAAAATTCATAAGTATTTTTCAAAAGAAAAAAGTTCATTTTGCTATGATACTTTTAAAAATTAAAAAAAAATTAAATTATTACAAAGAAACTCTCTCACCTGCAAGGAGAAAGCAGAGATGGCTGATCTACAGAAGATAGAAAGTAGAGGCTACAACTGGTGAGGGGAGAGAAGATACGAGAGATGAACCAGGGCACTTTGAGGCCCTGCTTTTCCAGCAGGTGTGTTCTCATTCTTGGGTTCCATGAGACAATCTTATATTCCCCTTTTGTGTTTAAGCTAGTTCATCTAGGCTATTTCACTTGCAATCCAGAATCCTAATTTCTTAGGGACTGTCTGGTTAAATTTTGCATTAGCTGTTCTGGAGCTGGAGAGTAGCTTTACTCTCTATAAGTGTAGTAGTGAATGGAGAGCTACTTTACAGATAATGTCACCTCAGTATTTAAAGGTGACATTACTACTTGGACAATAAAACCCACATTCCCAATTGCTGACCCACTAAGTCCTAACCCTTTCCAAAAAGTCTCTCTCCCTAAGGTTGGCACACAACACCGGAAGTGCTCATTAAATCTAAGAAAATTAAGTGATATTTATTGTTTTACACAGTTTAGTTGACTACATGGTGGTAATTTTCACAAAACATGCCAAGAAAATTCCATGTTACTACATTGTTGGTGGAGTTTCCTTCCAAGGTGAAGGTTGAGGTGAGTGAAATCCAGAATACTTAGAGACCAGACATTCTTTTTGTCTAATCCCTAGAGTGACAAATACCTGGCATCTCCAACAAGATTATTTTTTTTTTCTCATGGAGATCTGTTCTATCTAATTCCACTAGGCAAATGCAGTGAGCATCTCCTTTATTCAGGACTGCAGTTTTCCTTGCTAGCAAAAGGGATAAAAGAGGGAACTATGCTAGGGACATTCATTCATATGATTACATCAACCATTAATAATGTTTTATTTCTCTCAGTGTGGCCAGCACTTTGCTTTAGTTTAGGAAACTAAAACTAGGATCAAGGAGATCACAACCATACAGGGAAATAGACTCTCCAATAAATATTTACATACTCGCAGCAGATCAATATTCCAAAATGACACCCAGGAAGAAGTGAAGAATTGAGGGTGGTACAGGGCAACTTCTGGGAGAAAGTGACACATGGGTTTTAAAGGATGAGAAGGAGTTTGCCATGCTTCCAAGTGGGGAAGCTGTATATACTGAGAGAACACATGCAATGCAAGGGGGCATGAAAATAGGCAGTGGATTTGGAGGCTCAAAGGAGTCTGATACATGGAGAGAGGGGAGCTGAAGAGACCAGAGGGTTCAAGGTAAAAAGCTTGGACTTTTTATCCTGAAGGAGATGAGCAACTGGGTGGAGTTTTAGACAGGCAAATGACATACACAGATTTGCAATTTAGAAATGTCATTTTGGTGGCAGTGTGGATGGCTGATGAAAATAGGGCTGAATCTAATGGGAGGAAGATAAATTGGAAGTCCTAGACTATAATCCAGGTGAAAGAATCCAGTGGTAGTATGGGCAAAATTGGGAGGATAAATTTAGAAGACAGAATTGATAATGTGTGGTGACCAATACTGTGTAGAGTTGGAAAAGAAAGAGACTAGGATGCTGCTCACATTTATGATTTGGCATTACAGGTGGACAGGGAATGATGGTGTTAAGGAACAAGAGGGAAGACAGAAGGAGGAACAAGGTGGGTAAGTTTAGGTGGGTATGAGAAACATTGAATTCAAGAGGGAAGCTCTCTCTTTCAAGACAAATAAATCAGTAGGGAGGTCTGCCATTGGAATCAGAATTTTATTTTGTCAACAGAGCAGTGCCCTGCACCATGTTTTATCTCTTGAAATTCATGTAGAAGAAACAAAGAGAGGCAGGATGAGGAACCCAGGGAATTTTTAACAGACTGAAAATTAAAGCTTTATCATCTTAAACACTCCTGGACAGCTAGTGAAAGGTGAAGCCACTCTGATTATGAGCAGCACACAAAGGTGAACACAAACTACTAAAAGAGGCTGATTATGCCCAGCTCAATGCAGCGATTTTCAAACTCAGCAATCTAACCACCCCCTGTGCATAAGATTAGATTTGGGAAAAGTTCAAAACATTTCAGAAACAGCAGAAAAGGCAAAGGTTCTCTTGACTATGAAATTTGCTCTTGGTCACCAAGATTTCGTGTAACATTAAGATCACTGTTTTAATATGAAATTTCACTTTTTACTAGAAAAAATGGGAAAGATAGGCTTTGTTAATGCCTTATTGCTCCTATTATAAACCAAAAGACAGGGGCAGCAATTCTGATAGATGGAGAAATAAATGTTTTATTTTAAATGTTGATGTTGCAAAACAGAATTCATGATTTAAAGGCAAGCATCACTAATTTATATTCTTAGGATTTATGTTATACCTCTCTTAAACAGTCTCAACTAATTAGCAAATAAAGCAATATACCTCACTTTCTTTGTAAAACACTCTGACCCACACTCAGTCTGCTCAGTTACTCTGTAAAATGTCCCCTCCCATTGAGTTGTGTACTTACAACAATGAGTATTTCTTCCTCATCTAATTCCACTTGTTATGTTATATGCGCTATAATTAAATATTCCATAATTTGACAAGTGTGACTTCATAAAGAAAATGTTTAATGCTTTAGAAAGATTCAGGACAAAGCTGCTTAATAAAAAAGAAGAAGAAGAAGAATTAGGTTGACAGAAACAACTATAAATAACCAAAAGGAAAAGTGAATCTCTAGAGAGAATATATATATAGATTCTTCGCAAGCATTTTTTGGCCTTCATTCCACTTTATAGAAGCTGAAAACTGGGAATTGCAGGTGCTTCATTCCAAGTATGAACTCAGCAAGAAATACCATGTAAAACTCTAATCACTAGACCTAAGTTTTTGAAAAGCCATAATTTTATATCAAAGATTGTCATGTGAATATATTTATTTTTTGAGTTAACACAAAATGTTTGGTAATTTTACATAAAATATGCCCTTTTGTTCTTCACCTTAATCAACATTTTGATTCTTGTCTACCTGCTGGTCCCATGACAACTATTGAGAGAGCACCTGCTAAATACTTTGCCCATTGGCTCATATAGCTTCAGTTATCATCAGAATACTGTCTCCAATCTCCTAACTTAAGATCCATTTATCAAATAGCTTATTGGCTACTTCCCTTTGTATATTTAGGGTATTAAAATAATAAACATAATATACCAAACATATACCAAAACATATTCACCCCCCACCCTCCACCTCAAAACTTCTCCCCATCCTGTGTCTCTTATCTCAGTAGACCCAACACTGTCCACATGAAGACTTCATCTCTGAATTCTTCCTAGCCCACTGTCACTAATCAATTCCTGAAGGTTGTGTGTGTATGAGAGAGAGAGGACTCCAAAATAATTTACATCTACCACACTACCACTTTTTTATTCAGGGCCAATTTAAACTCTCCTGGATTATGGCAACAAGTTCCTAATTGATCCTTCTGCTTCAATCCTGTTCCAATTCAATCATTCTCTTTTCCACAAAGTGACCTTTCAAAAATGTAAGTGTGATCATGTTAATCCTTTGATGAATATCTTGATAAAAATTATATGGTTTCCCTTTGTTCTTATAATAAAGTCTAAACTCCTCAACGTGGTTATAAGACCCCACAAGATCTATCCTCTAATTGTGGCTCCAGCCTCAGATATTACTACTCCCCTTTCACATTCTAAACACCAGCTAGAATAAACTTCTTCCCTTCTAGGAACATACGAGGCTCCCTCTTGTCTCCTGGGCTTTGAATAGATCCTTCCTTCTTGGTGCACCTTCCTGCCCTCTCCACCCCATCTCCCCCCAAAACATCTTCTCCTGGATTACTTCCACTCATCCTATAACTCTCATCCTATAACAGGCATCACATCCACAAAACACCTTTAGCACGAACCCACGTCCCCTGCACTGGCAGGCACACTCTCAACCACTGCGCTACCAGGGAAGCCCCAGACTTCCTTTTCAATTCAGTACTCCATCTGTTCCTACAGGGAAGTTTTGTTCTTTTTATTTTGAATAAAAAAGAAAGCTGGCATTTAATCCTGCTTCTTGCTTGCTTCTATTTGACAGCAAGTTTATGAAAATTGTCCCTTTTTTTCCCCTGGCTACTAGAAAATTCCAAGCTAAAGTCAATGCTCAGTCAAAATAACCAGATTTTCTTGGGCATTTAGTAAATTTGTTTCCTGTTCCCTCTCCTTATTTCAAACTATTTTTATTTCTACTTTAACAACTGTACTGCAATTGTTTCTATTCTTGAAAGCTGCCTTAAACTTTCTGGAAGTTTTATGTCGATATAAATTATGAATAAATAGAACTCCTGTGTCCATTTTCTCCCTCACAGCAATCTCTTAACCTTTGCCCTTACTATAGTCACATTGCCTCCTCCTTTGGCCTTTCCACAGTCTCCATAATTATCCTTTGTTACTGTTTGCTGCAGGCACCAACATACTCCTGGAACCTCTCATTCCCTTCATTTTCTCCTTGATTTCCACTTGCTGGCCTTGAAACTGGTTCCCATGCCTGCCCTGACCCCTAAGTTTAGTGTTCATTGTTCTTCCCTGGCTCTGATGCCTCAACTCTGTGTCCCAGATCTTGGCCACCATGACACCCATTCCACTTGAGTGGAATCAGAGTCACCTTTCTTTCCACAAAGAATTCCCCAAGAGAAATTGAGAACTTAGTTGAGGGGACCTAAGAAGGACTTAGTTCAAAGATCTTACACCTTGGTCCCAAACTCCAGGCAATAAAATAATTAAGGTTTCCCTTTGGATGCTGAAGAAAAAGAGGTGAAAAGTTGTGCTGAGTTTTTGTCTCTTCCAAAGATCAGGATTGAAGAATATGAGAAAGACATGGAGAAGATGAAGAACATAATTCCATTTGATAAGATGACCATTGAGGACTTGAATGAAATCTTCCCAGAAACCAAATTAGGCAAGAAGAAGTACCCCTACCAGCCTCACAAGCCAAGTGAAAATTTATAAACTCAACCCTGAGAGAAAGCTCTGGCCCTCGAATTATAAACTCTGCACATTAAAAAATAATTATATACTGCAAATAGTCATTTAAAATAATTTCAAAGAGACAGAAAGCCTGGATCAGATGGGCATTTTCTGTTAATCTTGGATGATAGATTTCTGTCTTATAAGATTCTCTCATATAAGAGAACACCTTAGTTACCCACAAAAGGCTCTGGTAAACAATAAATAATCCAGTGTGTTGGTGCAGGGAGCATCAATAAAACATTAAAGTGAGCATTACTGGTAACTAGAATGTACTTTGGTAAGGCCTCCCTTTGTATGAAGAATATTATGAGCACATGCTGTTCCACAAACAGCAATGAGGTGTTCTACTTTAAGAAAAGATTATTAATAAATGTGTGTTATTTTGAATGTGTATTTATCTGGCTTTCCGGCGCCATTGAGTCTTCATTCTCCCTAAGACTGAACACTTGAGGGATATGGACGTAGCTCCATGGCTGTTTTTCCCCAGCTGCCAGTGATCTCTTCATCCTTGGAAGTTCTAGCACATTGTATCTTTCAGTTTTACTCTTTTCATATTATACTTTGCAAAGCAGCCATTATGTACTTTCTTATCTCCTCTGGCAGACTCAGGTAGAGGACACAATTCTCTTGCTGTCTTGAACATACTAAATACTCAGTAAATATTTGTTGAAATGATGCCAGTGGAATCTCCAAAATCTATCCCAGTGAATCTCAGGGGTAAAAAAAAAAATGGATGCTTTATAAACATTCTACTCTTTCATATATTTTTCTCATGTTAACAGAATCTTCAGATACAACCAGATGTTATTTTACTTATTTGTTCATTTTCACCAAAATAAGACATTTTCCCTCTATTGGCAACTAAAACAGCCTGGCAGAAAATAACTCACAATAATACAATTAGTATTACATCCTTGTATAGCAATAGCAACAACACCAAAATTGCCTCTGAATTTCAGAAGAGCTTTTGGATGCTAAAAGTTAACATTTAGTCACAATGCATGTGTACTGAGCACATACTAAGGAAAGGCATTGTGTTAGGAATATTGAAAAGAAATTTTTTTTTTTACCTCATAGAACTTGGAATCTAGTGGAGGACACAGACAATAAGATATTACCTGTCAAATATCCTTTAAGTACTCAATGCATAAGAGAGGTTAAACTCAATTAACAAATTGCCTGCCTCTCCATTTGCCATATGTCAAGGTTGATCCTAGGGGTTCTGTTCCATATCCAACCAGGAAACACCAGCATTCTTGCATTCTTCACACATTCAATGTTAGGCAAAAGGGAAGAGTTGGGCATCCTGCATGTCAAGATCTTTAGCAACACCTGCTGCCTTCCTGGTCTCCAGAGAAGTATTGCATATGGTCCCCATCACCTAGAAGGAACCAATTATTGAGAGCTGCAGGCATCTTGGGAAAAGGGACATTGTGGGTCATTGCACCCACATGCAAGTTGGTTCAGGAAGTTCAAAAACTGCTCACATATCTGGAGAGAACCTCCAAAAGTAGCCTTGGATTTTCATGTTTTTATATTCATACTGTTCATAGATAATTTTGAATTGTAGGGTCTATTCTAGTATGGACCCAAATTTCTGAGAAAGCCTCAGGTATTGCATGTACTGGTATTTCTTCCAAGCCCTGGAACACTACTAAGAACTCACTCCAAATTGCAGGGATTTTAAAATTAATTTTTATTGGAGTATGGTTGCCTTACAATGTTGTGTTATTTTCTATTGTACAGCAAAATGAATCAGCTACACGTATACATATATACCCTTTTGTATTTCCTTCCCATTTAGGTCACCACAGTACATTAAGTAGAGTTCCCTGTGCTATACAGTATGTTCTCATTAGTTGTCTATTTTATACATAGTATCAAAAGCATATATGTGTCAATCTCAATCTCCCAATTCCCAAATTTCAGTTTTAATCTGTGTTTTACATTCTGTTTTAATGACTTAAAGAGATGTTTTCCAAACTGTGTTTTATGGACCTCTAGTTCCAAGGTGTAGTAATTGGTGATCTCAAATTGGACATAATTTGAGAAATGTTGTATTAAGAGATATTGGTCTATTTAGTGAATAGTTTCTAGAGTGAGGACATCATTTTGAACTCTAAGAGCTGTATCTGCAACAAATGACTGGTCACCAAGGTTACCACTGTGTGCAAATTACGGAAAACATAATAGGGAGATGGATTGTTAGTCGGAGGAAGGAAATTTCATTTGAATTAAGAGGCAGGTGGAGATAAATATTCCGTTTGGTAAGGAAGTCACAGGGCTTATATGGCTGACATAAAACACAACCTTAATAATTTTAAGAACTTTCTTCCCTTTTGTTTTTCTACCAATGGTGGCATCATTAGATTTCAGAGAGACACCTGGATAGCGGCCATTCAAAACCTGAGGTTAGCTAATGCAACTATGTCTCAACTCCCAGTTCCTTCAATCATTTACCTTCCCTTGACTTTCAGTCACATTCCACTCTACAGTTCTTCCTTCCCTGATTACAACTGAGTTCTTCCTTGGGTGCCTTTTCCAAATACTCTCTAAAACCAAAAATGTGCAATCAGCTACACTAAATTTCTCTCACAACTTTACCTCTACCTCTTGCCCAGCTTGCCTATAGGCACTCAATATATTTTGGGAGACTCTATGGTGAAGCCTAAAATTCTACCACCCAAGGAGCACAGGGCTGATAGATGTATTGGCTTCCTATTACAGCTGTGACACATTAATATTAAAAACTTGGTGGCTTAAAACAACACAAATTTATTATCTTATAGTTCTGGAGTTGAGAAGTCCAAAATGAGTCTTATGGAGCTAAAATCAAAATGTTGGCAGGGCTGGCTGTATCTGAAGACTCCAGGGGAGCATCTGTTTCCTTGCCAAGAGGAAGGCTCATTGAAACCTCTACTTCTGTCATCACATATCCTGTCTGACTTTGACCCTTCTGCCTCCCTATTAGATTGACCCTTGTGATTATATTGTCCATCCCCAGATAACTTAGAATAATATCCTATCTCAATATCCTTAATTTAATCACATCTGTAAAATCCTTCTTGCCATGTAAAGTAACATATTCACATATTCCAAGGATTTGGATGTTGATATCTTAGGATTAGGGTTAGGGTCAACCTACCACAGTTGGGGAGGAGAAAGAGTCCTGCATTACTCATATTCTCTACTGATATTTCAAGACCATTACTCTATAACAGGTGAAAGCAAACTTTTTCCATAATGGGCCAGATAGTAAATATTTTAGGATTTGTGGTCCAAGAGGCAAAATTGAGGATATTACATAGGTGCTTACATTTAAAATGTAACTATTTTAAGTTGTAAAATCAACCATTCTTAGCTTGAAAGTGGTAGGTATATAAACAGGTGATGGGCTGTATTTGGCCCATGGGTTGTAGTTTGCCAAATCCTGCTCTACAATCTCTT
This sequence comes from Pseudorca crassidens, assembly GCF_039906515.1. Lineage (NCBI taxonomy): Eukaryota > Metazoa > Chordata > Mammalia > Artiodactyla > Delphinidae > Pseudorca > Pseudorca crassidens. The sequence goes on along the minus strand of NC_090309.1, from coordinate 25,187,893 downwards.
ATAAAATACTTTCTTAGATGCTAATGCCATTCAGCTAATCGCCTCTACTTTACTTGATTTTTTACTTACAGATATCCTGGTCACTATTCAATACACATTGATGAACCACCCACTTGGAGAAGTATCCAAATAGGTAGAAACAGTCTCTTGAGTCCTGGATATGCAAAAGGCTAATTCCACAATGGAACAGCAACATCATAAAGAGAAAATATATTCCTGTTTATGCATCTCCCCTATCAAAAGTTCCTGATTCAGAAATGCATTCTTGGGACTTCCCTTGTGGTCCAGTGGTTAAGACTCCATGCTCCCAATGCAGAGGACCTGGGTTCGATCCCTGGTCAAAGAACTAGATCCCGCATGCTGCAACTAAGACCCAGTGCAGCCAAACAAACAAATAAATAAATATTTTCTAAAAATACATTCTTCACATTCAAGGAACTCACTTGGAAATACCTGATATTGCACTGAGTGGCAACAGTTTTTCCATTCCAAAGACATATATAAGACTTGGTGTAGTAACATGGTATAAAAGTCACTGTCCCTGAAAAGACCAGAGACTATGGATAAAAACACAAACTTTCAGGAATTCAAACGAAAAGTTTTAGCTCATCACTTGGTCTTTTAAAAATGTTTTTACTGAAGTATAGTTGATGTACAATATTATATGTTACAGGTGTATAATATAATGACTCACAATTTTTTAAAGTTATATTCCATTTATAGTTATTATAAAATATTAGCAAAATTACCTGTGTTGTACAATATATCCTGGTAGCTTATCTTATACATTATACTTTCTACCTCTGAGTCCCTTATCCCTTATTACCCCTCTCTCCTTCCCTCTCCCCACTGGTAACCACTAGTTTGTTCTCTATAAATATGTCTGCTTCCTTTTTGCTACATTCACTAGTTTATTGTATTTTTTAGATTCCACGTATAAACACCGCCTTTTCTTTTTGACTATGTGAGCTAGTTGCACCTTTCTGAGTCTGAATGGACTCCCAAATATGGGGCCTGAACTGTGGTCCAGAGAAATCTTTCTTCTTAGAAACTCAGAGGTTTCTTGTACTCTTCAAATGGGAGCTGGAAGTGTGAATCATTTTTAATTTCATTATCTTCACTGTTAGGCTCAGATCTCTGCCTACTGCCAAGAAAAAAAACAAAAAGGAACACATGGCAAAGAAAAGAGACTTTCATATGACAGTTTCCTCTCTCAGTGACTAAATGATGGTTATTCCTATAGAACAGAGATATTATTTTATTTTTTTAAATTTGTTTTATTGAAGTACAGTGGATTTACAATGCTGTTAATTTCTACTATACAGCAAAGTGATTCAGTTGTATATATATTTATATATACATTTTTTCATATTCTTTTCCATTATGGTTTATCACAGGATACTGAATATAGTTCCTTGTGGTATACAATAGGAACTTGTTGTTTGTCCATTCTATATATAATAGTTTGCATCTGCTAATCCCAGACTCCCAATCCATCCCTCCCTCACCTCATGCCCCCTTGGCAACCACAGGTCTGTTCTCTATGTCTGTGAGTTTGTTTCTGTTTGGAGATAAGCTCTTTTGTGTCATATTTTATTTATTTATTTATTTTTATTTTACATCTTTATTGGAGTATAATTGCTTTACAATGGTGTGTTAGTTTCTTTATAACAAAGTGAATCAGTTATACATATACATATGTTCCCATATCTCTTCCCTCTTGCGTCTCCCTCCCTCCCACCCTCCCTATACCACCCCTCCAGGCGGTCACAAAGCACAGAGCTGATCTCCCTGTGCTATGCGGCTGCTTCTCACTAGCTATCTACCTTACGTTTGGTAGTGTATATATGTCCATGCCTCTCTCTCGCTTTGTCACAGCTTACCCTTCCCCCTCCCCATATCCGCAGGTCCATTCTCTAGTAGGTCTGTGTCTTTATTCCTGTCTTACCCCTAGGTTCTTCATGACATTTTTTTTCTTAAATTCCATATATATGTGTTAGTGTACGGTATTTGTCTTTCTCTTTCTGACTTACTTTACTCTGTATGACAGACTCTAGGTCTATCCACCTCATTACAAATAGCTCAATTTCATTTCTTTTTATGCCTGAGTAATATTCCATTGTACACATGTGCCACAACTTCTTTATCCATTCATCCGATGATGGACACTTAGGTTGTTTCCATCTCTGGGCTATTGTAAATAGAGCTGCAATGAACATTTTGGTACATGACTCTTTGAATTATGGTTTTCTCAGGGTATATGCCCAGTAGTGGGATTGCTGGGTCATATGGTAATTCTATTTGTAGTTTTTTAAGGAAACTCCATACTGTTCTCCATAGTGGCTGTACCAATTCACATTCCCACCAGCAGTGCAAGAGTGTTCCCTTTTCTCCACACCCTCTCCAGCATTTATTGTTTCTAGATTTTTTGATGATGGCCATTCTGACCGGTGTGAGATAATATCTCATTGTAGTTTAGATTTGCATTTCTCTAATGATTAATGATGTTGAGCATTCTTTCATGTGTTTGTTGGCAGTCTGTATATCTTCTTTGGAGAAATGTCTATTTAGGTCTTCTGCCCATTTTTGGATTGGGTTGTTTGTTTTTTTGTTATTGAGCTGCATGAGCTGCTTATAAATTTTGGAGATTAATCCTTTGTCAGTTGCTTAATTTGCAAATATTTTCTCCCATTCTGAGGGCTGTCTTTTGGTCTTGTTTATGGTTTCCTTTGCTGTTCAGAAGCTTTGAAGTTTCATTAGGTCCCATTTGTTTATTTTTGTTTTTATTTCCATTTCTCTAGGAGGTGGGTCAAAAAGGATCTTGCTGTGATTTATGTCATAGAGTGTCCTGCCTGTGTTTTCCTCTAAGAGTTTGATAGTTTCTGGCCTTACGTTTAGGTCTTTAATCCATTTTGAGCTTATTTTTGTGTCTGGTGTTAGGGAGTGATCTAATCTCATACTTTTACATGTACCTGTCCAGTTTTCCCAGCACCACTTATTGAAGAGGCTGTCCTTTCTCCACTGTACATTCCTGCCTCCTTTATCAAAGATAAGGTGACCATATGTGCATGAGTTTATCTCTGGGTGTGTCATATTTTAGATTCCACATATAAATGATATCATATGGTATTTCTCTTTCTCTTTCTGACTTATTTAACTTAGTGTGATAATCTGTAAGTCCATCCATGTTGTTGCAAATGGCATGATTTCTTTCTTTTTTATGGCTGAGTAGTATTCCATTGCATATGTATACCACATCTTTTTTATCCATTCTTCTGTCACTAGACATTTAGGTCATTTCAATGTCTTGGTTGTTGTAAATAGTGCCACAATGAACACTGGGGTGCCTGTGTTTTTTAGAATTATAGTTTTCTAAAATGGAGATTTTAAAATGCATCTAAGGATCAAATGCCTTAGATCAAGTGAGACCAAGATGATCTTGAGAGCAGGAATAATAAAAGATATCTGATGTGACTATTTTAGAGGCACACTCCCAAGGTAAAGTTTCCCTTTACTTTTTCAATTCTGAGGGGCTAGAAAATTGGTAATCAGCTTAAGAACAATCATTGTAATTTCAAGAAGGAACACTCATTCTTTATTAATTTGTAAGAATTTCGTAAGATTCTCAGTGCTGAATTGAACTTAGAAAGTGCGCTGAAAGCCTGACCACTTCTGAGATAATATAGAAGATGGAAGAGATTCAAGTTAAAAGAGAAAAGGAAATGGTTAACTGTAAAGGAAAAAATAAATGAAGGCAGATAAAGCAGACCTTCATAAACTTAAGAAAATCATCTTTGTCACAAACAAGGTTTTGAGGCTCTATAGATCAGCACACTGCAATAAGCCCTATTTCCCATTCTCTGAGACTTTGTGTTGCTTTATTAATACAAAACTATTAAGGAAGAAGCTACTATTAGACAGATCTTGCATGCAACACTGAGTATACCAAGGTGGTTAAGGTATGATACACGTGTCAGTGGCTCAAAGATTAGGCACAGACAATAACAAGTGCAGAAAAATCACATACAGTGTGAGTGCATAGGGAACAGTGGGGACACCAAGGGATATTTGACTCTCATTTGAAAAGTGGAGGCATATATTCTTATCCTAGGGTGAAAGAGCAATTTATATCTTTAAAACTTAAAAAAAATTCATGAATTTTCAAATCTACAATTGTTTAGTGATAAAATGAGGTCATGATGCAGATTTTCAAGATGACATTGCAGGCTGATACTTCTGTACTGTATTTTTCTGTTAAATCCAATATTTAAGGCAAAGAAATAATGTATCCTAATCTATAAAGACCAATTTGGCTGTCAAACAATTAGAATATTGATACCCTTTTTCTGACCACAATTTTCAAGACGAGTCCATTTTGTGTCAATTTGTGCAATCTCAATATAGGTGAGAAGATGAGGAAATATTGAAGCAAGGTGTTTCTTTCATTTTGTGTCCTTATATTTGAGTGATGTAAATCAAGAAGTGCCAAAGAGAGATCAAGATGGCAGAGGAGTAGGAAGCAGAGTTCATCTCCTTCCATAGAAACATTGAAAATACATCTACAAGTGGAACGATTCACACAGAACAGCTACTGAGTGCCAACAAAAGACCTCAGACATCTGAAAAGACAAGAAAACACAGGACCAAAGGAAAAAGAAAAAGGAATCAAGAGGACAATCATGTGCTCCCCAACCTGAGACATTCCTCTGTTGGTGGAGATGGGGGTCAGGTGCTGAAGCTCAAACTCCAGAGCTTGGTCCCAGGGAGAGGACCAGGGTTAGGTGTGGAAAGAGCCTGAAGAGGTCAGGCTGTGGCAATTGAGGGTGTACTAGGAAGAAACCTGGGCCCACCAGAGAGGCAAGGCACAACACAAGGAGAGGAGTAGGACCACCATAAGAGCTTCTTTCCCTGTGAGTGCTCCCAGGCAACAGGACACAAATTACAGGACCTCCAGGGTGGGCACGTGTCACTGCTGCCATCTTGGGCTCCAGAGGGAGGCACTGGCCGCATCTTCCAGACCGATGGGCAGACACCAGCCCCATCCCCCACTGGCTCTGTGGAAGGTCATGGACAGCTCCTGTGATTAGGAATTCCACCAGTGGGCCACAGGACCTGCCTCTGCTGACCCAGAAAGGTGAAGACAGCTCCAGCCACTAGAAATTCTCCCAGTGAGCCCCTGAGAGTCACCAGGGCCAATTGCTGGTATACCCATAGTTAAGGCAGGACTAAGGGCAGTGGCAAAAACAGTGTACCTTGTGAACCTGCAAAATGGACGAAAGGAGACACAACAGAGCTCATTCACAGTTGAATAGCTCCAGAGGAGGAATACTCAGTGGCTTCTCTCCCAGAAGGAGTGCTCCAATCCCACCTACAGATGAGAATCACAGCTGTGAAACAGATCTGGGGGCCTCTGCTCCAACAACTAGGGATCAGACCCTGCCCCTAACAGGGCAGTGACAACAACAGAGCAAAGGGAGGCCCCACTCAATATCTAGGGTTGGCTCTGGTCACCACAAAACCAATCAAACCCCCTATCAAGGAAATAATGGCAGAAGCCTCTGGACCAACCTCATCCACCAAGGAGCAGACATCTGAAACAAAAGGAATTACGATCCTGCAGCCTGTGGAAAGGAGACCACAAACACAATAAGTTTCACAAAACGAGATGAAAAAGAAATATGTTGAAGACAAAGGAGCAAGATAATAACCTACAAGAACAACTAAAGGAAGAGGAGATAGGCAATCTACCTGAAAAAGAATTCAGAGTAATGATAATAAAGATGATCCAAGATCTCGGAAATAGAATGGAGGTAAGGATCGAGAAGATACAAGTCCAACAAAGACTTAGAAGAATTAAAGAACAAACAAACCGAGATGAACAAGACAATAACTGAAATGGAAAATAAACTAGAAGGAATAAATAGCAGAATAACTGAGGCAGAAGTAGATAAGTGACCTGGAAGACAGAATTGTGGAAATCTCTGTGCAAGACAGAAAAATAATTTAAAAAAAAAGAATGAAGAGAAATGAGGACAGTCTCAGAGTCACTGGGACACCATTATAGGCACCAACATTCGAATTATATGAGTCCCAGAAGAGAAAGTGTCTGAGAAAAGAGATGCAAAGAGATAACAGTCAAAAACTTCCCTAACATGGGAAAGGAAGTAGTCACCCATGTCTAGGAAATGCAGAGAGCCCCATACAGGATAAACCCAAGGAGGAACACATGGAGACACATGTTAATCAAACTAACAAACATTAAATGCAAAGAAAAAAAATAAAAGCAACAAGGGAAAAGCAACAAATAACATATAAGTGAATCCCCATAAGGTTATCAGCTGATTTTTTCAGCAGAAACTCTGCAGGCCAAGAGGGAGTGGCATAATATATTTAAAGTGATGAAAGGGAAAAAACTACACCAAAGAATACTCTAACAAGCAAGGTTCTTATTCATATTTGATGGAGAAATCAAAAGCTTTACAGAGAAGCAAAAGCTATGAGAATTCAGCACCACCAAACCAGATTTACAACGACTGCTACAAAAACTTCTCTAGGCAGGAAACACAAGAGAAGAGAACAAAAGAGGAAGGGAAGAAGAAAGACATACAAAAAGAAACCCAAAACAATTAAGAAAATGGAAATAGGAACATACATATCAATAATTATCTTAAATGTAAATGGATTAAATGCTCCAACCAAAAGACACAAACTGGCTAAATGGATAAAAAAAAAAAAATGACCCATATATATGCTGTCTGCAAGAGACCCACTTCAGACCTAGGGACACATACAGACTGAAAGTGAGAGGATGGAAAAAGATATTCCACACAAATGGAAATCAAAAGGAATCTGGAGGAGATATACTCATATCAGACAAAATAGGCTTTAAAATAAAGACTGTTACAAAAGACAAGGAAAAACACAACATAATGATAAAGTGTTCAATGCAAGAAGAAGATACAGCAATTGTAAATATATATGCACGCAACATAGGAGCACCTCAATATATAAGGCAAATGCTAACAGCCATGAAAGGGGAAATTGACAGTAACACAATAATAGTGGGGGACTTTAACACCCCACATACACCAAAGGACAGATCATCCAGACAGAAAATGAATAAGGAAAACACAACCCTTAAATGACACATAGACCAGGTAGTCTTAATTGATATTTATAGGACATTCCATCTGAAAGCAGCAGAATACACTTTCTTCTCAAGTGCACAGTCTCCAGGATAGATCACATCATGGGTCACAAATCAAGTCTCAGTAAATTAAAGAAAATTGAAATCATATCAAGCATCTTTTCTGACCACAATGCTATGAGATTAGAAATCAATTACAGGGGAAAAAAACCTGTAAAAAACACAAACACATGGAGGTTAAACAATATGATACTAAATAACCAATGGATCACTGAAGAAATCAACGAGGAAAAAAAAACACCTAGAGAAAAATGACAAAGAAAAAAACGATGAGCCAAAACCTATGGGATGCAGCAAAAGCAGTTATGAGAGAGAAGTTTATGGCAATACAATCTTACCTAAGAAACAAGAAAAATCTCAAATAAACAACCTAACCTTACACCTAAACAGAGAAAGAAGAACAAACAAAACCCAAAGTTAGTTGAAGGAAAGAAGTCATAAAGATCAGAGCAGATATAAATGAAATAGAGATGAAGAAAACAATAGCAGAGATCAATGAAAGTAAAAGCTGTTCTTTGAGAAGATAAAGAAAATTGATAAACCGTTAGCCAGACTCGTGAAGAAAAATAGGGAAAGGACTCAAATCAATAAAATTAGAAATGAAAAAGGAAAAGTTACAACTGACACCACAGAAATACAAAGGATCATAAGATACTATTACAAGCAATTATATGCCAATAAAATGGACAAGCTTGAAGAAATGGACAAATTCTTAGAAAAGTACAATCTTCCAACACTGAACCAGGAAGAAACAGAAGATATGAGCAGAAAAATCACAAGTACTGAAATTGAAACTGTTATTTAAAAAATTTCCAAAAAACAGAAATCCAGGACCAGATGGCTTCGCAGGTGAATTCTATCAAAAATTTAGAGAAGAGCTAACACCTGTCCTTCTCAAACTCTTCCAAAAAATTGCACAGGAAGACTCCCAAGCTCATTCTACGAGGTCACCATCACCCTGATACCAAAACCAGACAAAGATATCACAAAAAAGAAAATTACAGGCCAATATCACTGATGAACATAGATGTAAAAATCCTCAACAAAATATTAGCACACTGAATCCAACAACACACTAAAAGGATCATACACCATGATCAAGTGGGATTTATCCCAGGGAGGCAAGGATTCTTTAATATACATAAATCAATCAACATGATATGGCACATCAACAAATTGAAGAATAAAAGTCATAGGATAAGCTCAATAGATGCAGAAAAATCTTTTGACAAAATTCAACACCCATTAATAATAAAAACTCTCCAGAAAATGGGCATAGAGGGAGCCTATCTCAACATAAAAAGGCCACATATGACAAACCCACAGCAAAATCATTATCGATGGTGAAAAACTGAAGGCATTTCCCCTAAGATCAGGAATAAGACAAGGATGTCCACTCTCACCACTTTTATTCAACATAATTTTGGAAGTCCTAACCATGGTAAATAGAGAATAAAAAGAAATAAAAGGAATCCAAATTGGAAAACAAGAAGTAAAACTGTCACCATTTCCAGATGACATGATACTATACATAGAAAATCCTAAAGATTTTCTTAGGATTTTCTGAACTCCAGAAAACTACTGGAGTTCAGCAAAGAATCTGGTAAAGTTTCAGGATACAAAATTAATACACAGAAAGCTCTTGCATTCCTATATGCTAACAACAAAAGTTCAGAAAGAGAAATCAAGGAAACAAACTCATTTACCATTGCAACAAAAAGAATAAAACAGCTAGGAATAAACCTACCTAAGGAGGCAAAAACCTGTACTCAGAAAACTATAAGATACTGATGAACAATATAAAAGATGACACAAACAGATGGAGAGACATACCATGTACTTGGATTGCAAGAATCAATATTGTTAAAATGACTATACTACCCAAAGTAATCTACAGATTTAATGCAATCTCTATCAAATTACCAAAGGCATTTTTCACAGAATTAGAACAAAAAATTTTACGGTTTGTTTGGAAACACAACAGACACCGAATAGCCAAAGTGATCTTGAGAGAGAAAAACAGAGCTGGAGGTATCAGGCTCGATGACTTCAGACTATACTACAAAGCTACAGTCATCAAAACAGTATGGTACTGGCACAAAAACAGAAATATAGATCAATGGAACAACATAGAAAGCCCAGAAATGAACCCATGCACCTATGATCAACTAATGTATGATAACGGAGGCAAGACTATAAAATAGAGGAAAGACAGTCTCTTCAATAAATGGTGCTTGGAAAACTGGACAGCCACTTGTAAAACAAATGAAATTGTGGGGGGGGCTTGCCTGGTGGCACAGTGATTGAGAGTCCGCCTGTCAATGCAGGGGACACGGGCTCGTGACCCGGTCCGGGAAGATCCCACATGCCACGGAGCGGCTAGGCCCATGAGCCATGGCCGCTGAGCCTGTGCATCCAGAGCCTGTGCTCCGCAAAGGGAGAAGACACAACAGTGAGAGGCCTGCGTACGGCAAAAAAAAAAAAAAAAAAAAAATTGGAACACTTTTATCACTACACACAAAAATGAACTCAAAATCGATTAAAGACCTAAATGTAAGACTGAATACTATAAAACTCATAGGGAAAAACATAGGCAGAACACTCTCTGACATAAATCGCAGCAATATATTTTTTGACCCATCTCCCAGAGTAATAGAAGTAAAAGCAAAAAGCAAGGAGTGGGACCTAATTAAACTCAAAAGCTTTTGCACAGCAAAAGAAGCCATAATCAAAATGAAAAGGCAACCAACTAAATGGGAGAAAATATTTGCAAGTGATGCGACCAAGAAAGGATTAGTCTCCAAATTTTACAAGCAGCTCCTGTGACTCAATACCATAAAAACAAACAACCCAAGCAAAAAAATAGGCAGAAGACCTAAAAAGATATTTCTCCAAAGAAGACATGCAGATGGCCAAGAGGCACATGAAAATATGTTCAACATCACTCATTATTAGAGAAATGCAAATCAGAACTACAATATCACCTCACATCAGTCAGAATGGCCATCATAAAAAAGTCTACAAAACAATAAATGCTGGAAAGGGTATGAAGAAAAGGGAACCCTCCTACACTGTTGGTGGGAATGTAAATTGGTACAGCCACTGTGGAGAACAGTATGGAGGTTCCCTGAAAAACTAAAAATAGAGCTACCATATGAACCAGCTCCCACTCCTGGGCAAATATCTGGAGAAAACCAAGGTTCAAAAGGATTCATGCACCCTGATGTTCACTGCAGTGCTGTTTACAGTAGCCAAGATTTGGAAACAACCTAAATGTCTATTGACAGATGAATGGATATACATATATACAATGGAATATTACTCAACCACTAATAAGAATGAAGTAATGTTGAATCTTTTTTTTCTTAGGATCATGTTGGCTATTTGGGGCCTTTTGCCGTTTGATACATATTTTAGGTTATTTTTGCTCTGGTTCTGTGACAAGTGCCATTGATATTTTAATACAGTTTGCATTGAATCAGTAGATTGCTTTGGGTAGTATGAACATTTTAACGGTAGTATTCTTCCACTCCATGAGCACAATATATCTTTCTATTTATGTCATCTTCAAATTCTTTCATAAATGTCTTATAGTTTTCAGCGTACAGGTGATTCAAGTACTTGGTTTAATTTATTACTAGGTATAGAATTCTTTTTGATGCAATTCATAAATGGGATTTTCTTAATTTCTCTTTTTGATAGTTCATTATTAGTGTATATCAACACAACAGATTATATATATATATATATATATATAGTTTATTATCCTGCAAATTTATACTGAATTCATTATTAGTTCTAATAGTTTTGTGTGTGTGTGTGTGTGTGTGTGTGGAGTCCTTAGGGTTTTCTATATAAAGTATCTTGTCATCTGCAAGTAGTGACTGTTTTAATTTTCCTTTCCAATTCATCTCTTCCTTCTCTAATTGCTGTGGCTAGGACTTTGACTAATATGTTGAATAAAAGTGGCATGAGTGGGCATCCTTGTCTTATTCATGGTCTTAGAAGAAATACTTTCAGCTTTCCACCATTGAGTATCATGTTAGTTGTGGGTTTCTCATATATGACCTTTATTATGTTGAGGTATGTTCCCTCTTACACCCACTTTCTTGATAGTTTTATCATAAATGAATGTTGTATTTTGTCAAATGCTTTTTCTGCATCTATTGAAATGATCGTGTTTTTATCTTTTGTTTTGTTAATGTGGAGTCATGTTGACTGATTTGCAGATTCTGAGCCAGCCTGCATCCTTGGGATAGATCCCACTTGATCATGGTGTATGATCCTTTTAATGTATTGTTGAACTCCGTTTGGTAATGTTTTATTGAGGATTTTTGCATCTGTGTTCTTTAGGGATATTGGCCTTTAATTTTTTTTTTTGTAGTGTCTTTATCTGATTTTGGTTATCATGGTAATGTTGGCCTCATAGAATAAGTTTGTAAGTTTTCCTTCCTGTTCAATATTTAGTAATAGTTTGGAAAGATAAGTATTAAATGATTTAAAATTTTATAAAATTTACCTGTGAAGTCATCTCTGGTCCTGGACTTTGGTTTGTTGAGAGTTTTTTGATTAATGATTCAATTTTATTAGTAGTGATAAGTCTGTACAGATTTTTTTCTATTTCTTAGTGATTCAATCTTGGAAGATTGTACATTTCTAGGAATTTATCTATTTCTTCTAAGTTGTCCAATATTGGTGTAGATTTGTTTGTAGTAATCTCTTGTGATCCTTTGTATTTCAGTGGTGTCAGTAGTAACTTATCCTATATCTGATTTTATTTATTTGGACCCTCTCTCTTTTTTCTTGATGAGTCTGGATAAAAGTTTATCAATTTTGATTACATTTTCTAAGAACCAGTTCTTAGTTTCATTTATTGTTTATTTTAGTCTCTATTTCATTTATTTCTACTCTGATTTTTTTTTTTTTTTTTTTTTTTTGCGGTATGCAGGCCTCTCACTGTTGTGGCCTCTCCCATTGCAGAGCACAGGCTCTGGACGCACAGGCTCAGCAGCCATGGCTCATGGGCCCAGCCACTCGGCGGCATGTGGGATCCTCCCGGATTGGGGCATGAACCCGTGTCCCCTGCATTGGCAGGCGGGCTCTCAACCACTGCACCACCAGGGAAGCCCTCTACTCTGATGTTTATTACTTCCTTCCTTCTATTAACTTTGGGATTTGTCTGTTATTTTCTTCTAGTTCCTTTAGGTGTAAGGTTAAATTATTTATTTGACATTTTTCTTGTTTCCTGAGGTAGGCCTATATTGTTATAGGCCTATATAAAATTCCCTCATAGAACTGCTTTTGCTGTGTCCCATAGAGTTTGGAACATGGTATTTCCATTTTTTTATTTGTCTCCAGGGATTTTTTAATTTCCTTTTTTATCTCTTCAGTGGCCCATTTGTTGTTTAGTAGCATGTAGTTTAGCCTCCATGCGTTTGTTTTTTGCAGTATTTTTTTTCTTGTAATTGATTTCTAGTCTCATAGTGTTGAGGTTGGAAAAGATGTTCAATAAGATTTCAGTCTTCTTAAATTAACTGAGACTTGTTTTGTGGTCTAACATGTGATCTATTCTAGAGAATATACCATGTGCACTTGAAGGAAAATTCGTATTCTGCCATTTTGGGGTAGAATGTTCTGTAGATATCTATTTAGTTCATCTGGCCAAATGTGTCATTTAAGGCTAGTGTTTCCTTACTGATTTTCTCTCTGGATGATATATCCTTTGATGTAAGTGGGATGTTAAAACCCCCTACCATCATTGTATTACTGTAAATATGTCCCTTTATGTCTGTTAATATTTGCTTTATTTTGATGTGCCCCTATGTGGGTGCAAGGAAGAGCCTCTTAAGGGATGTTGTTGGGAGCTTCCAAAGGTACCTACACTTCCTAATGTCTTCTCAGATGTTTAACTGTTAGCTACTGCTTGTCTGTGGAACCATGGAAGACCAGGGAAACTGCACCAAAAATATCCTTTCCTTGCTGTCTTCTGAGCTCCGTAAGCTATGAAACTGTGACACACACACACACACACACACACACAGCCTGTGAGCTGTATGGGACTTTGATCAGTGGTGAGCAATTCAGTGCACTATAATGGTACATGTGTGCTACAGTTTCATCTGGTAGAAGAAAATTAGAACAGCAACAGAGTGAAGCAGAGATGAGAGCTGAGAGAGACAAACCTTCTGATAGCATTTGAGCCTCTGGAGCCAGTTATCTCTGAAGCAAGATCCAAGTCTGCCCTTCTCAGTTATATGAATAAACAAATGTTCTTAAGTTAGATATATTTCTGTTGCAAATGAAGGTGTCTTAACACAGAAACTGGAACCAAACTGTGAGTGACAGACCTAATGTGTAGAACTGCTTAAGTCAAGATAGGAAAGTTTTCCCTATGTTTGACTAAAAATAGGAACTTCACGAACTTGGTAGAAAGGTGTCAGAATATTGGAGTGTGAACTGGGAAAGCCTGATGCCCCAAAGCCTTTCCACACACTTACACCACTGCAACCCCTGTAGCCTCTGCCTAACATGTCGGTTCCTATCCCTCCTCATTACCAGCTTTGGACACATCTTGGGGGTAAAGGAAGCTCCACATTGTTATACTTTTTCTAAGAGATGTAGTTGGAGGAAGGATCAAGATGGTGGAGTAAGAGGACATGGAGCTCACCTCCCCCCACAAATACATCAAAAATACATCTACATGTGGAATAATTCTCACTGAAAACTAACTGGAAGCTCACAAAAGTACTCCTGTACAACCTAGGCTGTAAGAAAGATACACACATAATCAGTAAGAAAGGAAGAAAAACACTTGAGTTGGAACCCCTGCCCCTAGGAGGGGACTCAGAGGAAAAGGGAGATTACACAGGTGGACATCTGCCCTGGGGAGTGAGCGTTTCAAGCCACATATTAGGCATCCCAATCCTGGAGGCCTAGGCAAAAGAGATAAGCCCCCTTCCCTGCTTGAAGGACCACTGGGACAAATAAAAGGGCTGGGGGAAGGCTGGATTTTGCTAGTGAGGAGCATGCATGCACTGGCTAGCCCCTGAGGCATGGAAGAGAGAGATCTGCTCTAGTGGTTGCCAGTTTCCTATGACTATCTTGCCATGCACCTCAGCCCAAGCCAAAGGAACACTTCAGCCTTGCTCACTCCATGCCACAGTGCAACACTGGATCTGGGGCACCCACTATGAGGGAAAAGACTCAACTACAGGACACAGAGGTGAGTTGGTCCCAGGATAGAACCTGGATGGGACAGTGGCAGCCATTGTTGGTGTTTACTCAAGCAGCACCTCAAAAGAAGGCCAGATCTCTGATGGTGGCCACTCCAACACAGCTCACCTCCTGATACATGCCATGAGTCCACGTGGGCCCCTGCCAGCCCTGTGGAGTGGTTTCACAATAGGCCAGGGACATTGGAAATAGAGGGAAGTGATTGGTTGTGAGGGACAGAGGGGACTGGCACCTGAGGCTGCATCTGAGCAGAGCCACAGGTGCCTACATAAACAACACATCTGACCTCTGTCTGTACATGGGACCCACTTGCTTCAGCACTTCCCTATTCTGGGACAGAGTTTTCAGTATGGGGAGGGGAAAAACAGACACTTAAAGGGAACAGGACTACCTCAGGCCCGACCCTCAGGGTTTCTGATCCAGCAACTTGGGATCAGACTCCATCCATGACAGGGCAGTGATGGTCACTTAGCAGAAAAAGTCCCACCTCATACCCAGCACTGGCTTTAGATCCTCTATTTCCAGCCCTACCCCCTACCAAGGTGATAGCTGCCAGCACATCCTGAGAAAAAGGTGACTTATTTCACATCAAATCCAGCTCTTCCACCAATAGCATTAGAAGCACACAGTCTGTATAGGGACACTCCCACATAAGACACCCCTTCAAGACTGCATAGGTAACTGTTTTACCTAAACTCTTAGAGGCAAGAAAGTTAAGAAAAATGAAAAGGCAGAGGAACTACTCTCAATAGAAAGAGCAAGAGAAAAGCCCTGAAAAAATAAACAATGAAACAGAAATAAACAATTTACCAAATAAAGAATTCAAAACATTGGGCTTCCCTGGTGGCGCAGTGTTTGAGAGTCCGCCTGCCAATGAAGTGGACACAGGTTCGTGCCCCGGTCCAGGAAGATCCCACATGCCTTGGAGCAGCTAGGCCCGTGAGCCATGGCCACTGAGTCTGCATGTCTGGAGTCTATGTTCTGCAATGGGAGAGGGCACAACAGTGAGAGGCTCACGTACCGCAAAGAAACAAAAACCAAAACCCAAAAAAACATTGGTAATAAAAATGTTAACTGAATTAAGGAAAAGAATTGATGTAAACAGTGAACATTTTAACAAGGAACTAGAAAATATGATAAAGATCCAATCAGAAATGAACACCTCAGTAGCTGAAATAAAAAGCACTCTAGAAGAAATGAATGGCAGACTAAGTGATACAGAAAAACAAAGAAGTGATCTGGAAGATAGAATAATGGAAATCACTCAATCAGAACAGCAGAAAGAAAAACAAAATTTTTAAAAATAGAAAGCAATTTAAGAGATCTCTCGGATAATATTAAGCATACTAATATTCGCATTATAGGAGTCTCAGAAGAAGAGAGAGTAAGGGGATCAAAAAAGTATTTAAGGAAATTAAGGCTGAAAACATCCCAAACCTAAAGAAGAAAAGATTTCAGGCACAGGAAGCACAGAGGGTCCCAAACAAGATGAACACAAACAGATCCATACCAAGCCACATCATAATTAACTGGCAAGAGTTAAAGATAAAGATTCTAAAGGCAGCAAGAGAAAAACAAAGAATCATATACAAGAGAATCCTCATAAGGCTATCAGCTGGTTTCTGTACAAGTCAGAAGGAAGTGAAATGATATATTCAAAGTCTGAAAGGGAAAACCTTGCAACTTAGGATACTCTACCCAGCAAGACTGTCATTTAGAATAGAAGGAGAGATAAAGAACTTTCCACACAAGCAGAAACTAAAAGAGCTCATCAATACTAAACGTACCCTAAAAGAAGTGTTGAAGAGTCTTCTCTAAGTGGAAAAGAAGTAAGAATCTATAGGAAAGGGAAAATCTCACTAGAAAAGGGAAATATATAGTAAGGACTGAGGATCAACCACTGAAATAAGCCATTTTGTAGATTAAAAGACAAAAAAATTGTATAAGCAATTATAACTATAATAAACAGTTAAAGATTAAGCATGAAGATATAAAACATGGCACAAAAACACAAAATGTGGGGAAAGGGGTTAAAAATGTACCTTTTTTAGAGTTTGTTTGAACTTAAGTGACTACCAGTTTAAAACAAGCAGATATAATTATAGGTAAACATATATGAACCACATGGTAACCACAAATCAAAAACCTATAATAGATAAACAGAAACTAAAAAGAAAGGAGCACAAGCATACTACCAAAGAAAATTATCAAACCTCAAAGAAGAAAAGAAAAAGAACTACAAAATAACCAGAGAGCAAGTAATAAAATGACAATATGTACCTACCTATCAATAATTACTTTAAAGGTCAATGAACTAAATGCTCTGATCAAAAGACATATGCTGGATGACTGGATTAAAAAAAAAAGACCCTTCCATATGTGGCCTATAACAGACATCTTAGGACAAAAGACAGAGACAGACTGAAAGTGAGGGGACGGAAAAAGATATTTCATGCAAACAGAAACAACAAGAAAGCAAGAGAAGCAGTACTCACATCAGATAAAATAGACTTTAAAACAAAATCTATAATAAAAGGCAAAGAAGGGCATTATATAATGATAAAAGGATAAATACAAGAAGAGGATATAACAATCTTTAACATATATGCACCTAATATAGGAGCACCTAATTACATAAAGCAAATGCTAACAGACATAAAGGGAGAAATTGGCAATAATACAATAATAGTAGGGGACTTTAACACCTCACTGACATCAGTGGACAGACTATCCAGAAATCTGGACAGAAAATTAATAAGGAAAGAGTGATCTTAAATGATACAGTAGACCAACTGGATTTAATAGATATGTACAGGATATTCAATCCAAAAACAGCATAATACATATTCTTTTCAAGTGCACACCTTCTCCAGGGTAGATCACATGCTAGGCCACAAAAAAATTTCAACAAATTTCAAAGGATAGAAATTATATCAAACATTTTTTCAAACAAAAATGGTATAAAACTGGAAATCAATTACAGAAAGAAAAAACAAACATGTGGAGACTAAGCATGCTACTAAAAAACCAATGGGTAAATGAAGAAATCAAAGAGGAAATCAGAAAATACCTTGAGACAAATGAAAATGGAAACAGAACACTTCAAAATCTATGGGATGCCACAAAATCAGTTCTAAGAGGGACGTGTATAGCAATTCAGGCTTTCCTCTAGAAACAAGAAACATCTCAAGTAAACAACCTAACCTATCACTTAAAGGAATCAGAAAAAGGAAAAAAAAAAAGCCAAAGGCCAAAGTCAGCAGAAGGAAGGAAATAATAAAGATCAGAAAGGAAATAGAGATCAAAAAAGAAAAGACCAATGAAACCAAGAACTGGTTTTTTGAAAAGATAAAGTTGATAAACCTCTAGCCAGGTTCACCAAAAAGAAAAGAGAGGACTCAAACAAAATAAGAAATGAAAGAAAAATAATGACTAATACCACAGAGATATAAAAATATTATAAGAGAATACTAAGAACAGTTATAGGCCAACAAATTGGACAACCTAGAAGAACTGGACAAATTTCTAGAAATATACAACCAGCCAAGACTGAATCAAGAAGAAACAGACAATTGGAACAGACCGATTGCTACTAGTGAAATTGAATTTGTAGTAATTAAAAAAAAAACCTCCCAGCAAACAAAAGTTCAGAACCATATGGTTTCATAGAGGAATTCTACCAAACATATAAGGAAGAACTAGTACCTAACCTTCTCAAGCTAGTCTGAAAAATTGAAGAGGCCACCATTACCCTGATACCAAACCAAAGACACTACAAACAAACAAACAAAAAAAATTACAAGCCAATATCTTTGATGAATATAGATGCAAAAACCCTCAATAAAATATTAGCAAAGCAAATTCAATAATATATAAAAAGGATCATATATGATGATCAAGTGGGATTTATTCCAGGGATGGAATATTCACAAATCAATCAATGTAATACACCACGGTAACAAAAGGAAGGATAAAATCACATGATCATCTCAATAGATGCAGAGAAAGCATTTGACAAAATTCAACACCAATTCATGATAAAAACTCTCATCAAAGTTGGTATAGCAGGAACACACCTCAACATAATAAAGTCCATTTATGACAAATTCACAGCTAATATCATACTCTGGTAAAATGCTGAAAGTCTTTCTTCTAAATTCATGATCAAGATGCCCAGTCTTGCCACTCCTGTTTAACATAGTATTGGAAGTCCTAGCCACAATAATCAGACAAGAAAAAGAAATAAAAGGCATCCAAATTGGAAGGGAAGAAGTAAAACTGTCACTATTTGCAGATGACATAACACTTTATATAGAGAACCCTAAAGTCTCCACCCCAAAACTATTAGAACTAATAAATAAATTCAGCAATGTCACAGGATACAAGATTAATATACAAAAATCTGTTGTTTTTCTATGCACTAATAATGAACTATCAGAAAGAGAAAGTAAAAAAAAATCCTGTTTAAAATTGCATCAAAGAGAATAAAATACCTAGGAATAAACTTAAACAAGGAGTTAAAAGGCCTATACTCTGAAAACTATAAAACACTGATGAAGGAAATTGAATATGTTACAAAGAAATGAAAGATATCCCATGCTCTTAGATTGGAAGAATTAATAATGTCAAAAGTGCCATACTGCCCAAAGCAATCTACAGCTACAATGTGATTCCTATCAAAATACCCATGACATTTTTCACAGTATTAGAACAAATAATCCTAAAGTTCATGTGGAACCATAAAGGCCCCAAATTACCAAAGCAATCTTGAGAAAAAGAACAGAGTTGGAGGTATCATGCTCACAGACTTCAGACTATACTGCATGGTACTGGCACAAAAACAGACATATAGATAAATGGAACAGAATAGAAGGCCCAAGAATAAACCAACACACCTACGGTCAATTAATCTATGACAAAGGAAGCAAGAATATACAATGGAAAAAAGACAGTGGTCTTCAATAAATTGTGCAGGGAAAACTGGACAGCTACATATAAAAGAATAAAATTAGAACACTTCCACACACCACATACAAAAATAAACTCAAAGTAGATTAAATACCTAAATGGAAGACCATACACCATAAAACTCCCAGAAGAGAACATAGGCAGAACACTCTTTGACATAAATGATAGTAATATTTTTTGGACCTGTCTGTCTCCTAAGGCAAAATAAATAAAAGCAAAAATAAACAAATAGGACCTAATTAAATTTAAAAGCTTTGGCACAGCAAAGGAAACCATCAAAAAAAAATGAAAAGACAACCTATGCAATGGGAGAAAATATTTGCAAATGATATGACTGACAAGCAGTTAACATCCAAAATATACAAACAGTTCATACAACTCAATAAAAAAAAAACCCAAACAACCCATTCAAAAAATGGGCAGAAAATCTGAATAGATATTTTTCTAAAGAAGACACACAGATAGCAAAAAGGCACGTGAAAAGATGCTTGACATCAATAATTATTTGAGAAATGCAAAACAAAAATGAGATATCACCTAACACCTGTCAGAATGGCTATCACCAAAAAGCCTACAAATAAATGTTGGAGAGAATTGGGAGAAAAGGGAACACTTGTACACTGTTGGTGGACTGTAAATTGGTGCAGCCACTATAGGAAACAGGATGGTGGTTCCTAAATAAACTAAAAATAGGACTACCATATGATCCAGCAATTCCATTCCTGGGTATATATCCAGAAAAAAATGAAAACACTAATTCGAAAAGATACATGCAGCCCAATGTTCACAGCAACACTATTAAAATAGCCAAGATATGTAAGCAACCCCAGTGCCCCTCAACAGATGAATGGATTAAGAAAAGAATAATACTCCATTTTTTATACATATATATATATATATATATATATATAAAACGGAGTATTATTCAGTCATAAAGGACAATAAAATTCTGCCACTTGCAGCAATGCAGATGAACCTAGAGAATATTATGTTTAGTGAAATAAGTCAGACAGAAAAGACAAATACATATAAGATAGAACTTATATGTGGAATCTAAAAATAATACATAAATGTGTATATATATACATATGTATATGTTGGAATTACATATGCGAAACAAAAACAGACTCACAGATACAGAAAACAAACCAGTGGTTACTAGAGGGGAGAGAAAAGGGGGGAGTGGCAAATTAGAGGTATGGAATTAAGAGATACAAACTACTATTTGTAAAATAGGTAAGCAACAATGATATATTGTATAGTAAAGGGAACTGCAGACATT
Source organism: Pseudorca crassidens (assembly GCF_039906515.1). Lineage (NCBI taxonomy): Eukaryota > Metazoa > Chordata > Mammalia > Artiodactyla > Delphinidae > Pseudorca > Pseudorca crassidens. The sequence continues at coordinate 25,167,203 of NC_090309.1, read as the reverse complement.
ATCTTGCAATAACTTTTAATGGAGTATAATCAGTAAAAATACTGAATCACTATGCTGTACACCTGAAACTAATGTAAACCAAGTATACTTCAATTTTAAAAAAGAGGCAGAATTGCAACCCTCTTCCCCACCTGTTGGCCCCTGCCTCTGCAGAAACTGAGAGGGGTGCACATCAGAGCAAGCTCGCCCCCCACCCCATAAGCCAAGGCCTCCTTTTGCTGTGCAGACCCCAGCATGCCTGCATGCCACCCCTGCCAGGGCCTCCTGGGAAGTCAGCCCTAGGCACCCCAGCTTGATATGGGTGTCCACCAGTGCTGGCGGGGGCTGGGTGCTAAAGGGTGGAGTTAAGAGAGTGGACCTCGGAAGACGACAGCTGTTGGCTGCATGGAGACAGCCTGAAGGGATGGGAGTGATGAGATTGGCTGCATGGGGACAGCCTGAGGAGACAGAAGTGAGGACCTCCAGGGCTGGGAATGCTCCTGGAGGAAGCGTGGTCTGCCTTGGAAGTGAGGCACCATTGTTGAGTGGCATGCAAGGGGCAGGGCTGCCATCACAGACTCTCTCCCCACACGCCAGCCCCTGCCTCCGTGGGCACATGGAAGGACTCCCATCAGAGCGAGCACACCCCAGTCTGCTGGTCTCTGCTGCCATGGGCACTAGAGGGGGATCCCAGCAGAGTGAGTGCATGCGCCCCAGTCGTGGCTGCCTTGACCCTCCCCTGCCTGAGTGAGCACGTGCCCCCCAGTCTGTTACTGCTTCTTGCCCCTCCCACCTAAGTGAGCAAGCATGCCCCAGTCAGTCCTGCTTTCACCCCCTATCACCTGGAAGGGGAACAGATGCATGAGGGTGACTCATATGCAGAGGTGGGGTCAAAAGTAAAGCTGAGCCCCAGGGGCTGTGCAACTAAGGAAGAGGAACTGAAATTTCTCCGTGCAGCTGCACAAGCTACAGACTAAACCCTCACAATTGACTTGAGAAACCCAGCATCTGTGGAGCATCTGAATGGACAAAGAGTGCTCCCACAACTGCGACCTGTTTAGCTTTAGCAGCTGTGGACTTTGGGGGCAAGTACATGTGGGAGTTGGGCCAGGACAGAGTCTGAGATGCCCCCAAAGTGGGTACAGAGAACTACCTAAAGGTCTTGTAAGGTCTCCTGGGGAGGCAAGGGTTGGCTGTGGCTCACTGTAGGGGCAAGGACACTTATAGCAGAGGCCCCAGAAACATTTTATTTATTTTTTATTTTATTAAAAATTTTTTTCTTAATTTTTATTTTTCTATGTTTTATTTTATTTTATTTTACTTTTTGTTGTCTTGTTTGGGTTTTTTTGCTTGCTTCTTTTTGCTATTTTTTTAATTTTTCTTCTGGTTTTGTTTGTTTCTTTTTGGTTTTTATCATTTTTTGTCATTTTTGTTTTTTGTTTTCTTTGCTTTGCTTCTTAGTTTGCTTTCTGTTTTTTTTTTTTTTTTACTGTTTTGGTTTTTGAGTTCTTTTGTTTGGTTGTTTTCTTGTTTTTTGTTTCTTTGATTTTTTCATTTGATTTTGTTGTTTTTCTGTTTGTATTTTTGTTTTTGTTTGGTTTTGTTTTTATTATTTGTCTTGGGTTTTGTTTGGTTTCTTTGTTTTGTTTTTTCTTGTTTGTTTTTGTTATTTGTCTTGGGTTTAGTTTGTCTCTTTGTTTTATTTTCCTTTTTTTTTTTTTTTTTTGTCCATGCCACTTGACTTACAGCATCCTGGTTCCCAGGCCAGGGGCTGTGCCTGAGTCCCCAGGGTGGGAGCGCCAAATCCCAGCCCCAGGGAATATTAGTCAGTGTGGTCTCTCCCAGAGGTCCCCATCTCAGCACCAAGATCTGGATCCACTGAACTGCCTGCAGGCTCCAGTGATGGACACCTCAGGCCAAACAACCAGTAAGACAGGATACAGCCCCACCCATCAGCAGACAGGCTGCCTAAATTCATACTAAGCTCACAGACACCCCAAAACACACCCCCTGTCGTGGCCCTGCCCATCAGAGGGACACAACTCAGCTCCACCCACCAGAGCACAGGAACCAGTCCCCCCCACCAGGGGGGATTATACAAGTCCCTGGACCAACCTCAACCACCAGGGAGCAGACACCAGAAGCAAGAGGAACTATGACCCTGCAGCCTGTGGAAAGGAGACCACAAACACAGTAAGTTAGACAAAATGAGATGACAGTGAAATATATTGCAAACGAAGGAGCAAGTTGAAAACCCAAAAAAACAAATAAATGAAGAGGAAGTAGACAATCTACCTGAAAAAGAATTCAGAGTAATGATAATAAAGATGATCCAAGATCTCGGAAATACAGTGGAGGCATGGACTGAGATGATATAAGAAATGTTTAATATGGACATAGAAGAACTAAAAAACAAACAAACAGTGATGAACAATACAATAACTAAATGAAAAATGAACTAGAAGGAATCAATAGCAGAATAACTGAGGCAGGAGAATGGATAAGTGACCTGGAAGACAGGATGGTGGAAATAATTGCTGAGGAGCAGAATAAAGAAAAAACAATGAAAAGAAATGAAGACGGGGATTTCCCCATCCAGTGGTTAAGAATTCACCTTCCAACGCAGGGGATGCAGGTTTGACCCCTGGTTGGGGACTATATCCCATATGCCACAGGGCAACTAAGCCCATGTGCCACAACTACTGGGCCTGCACACGACTCAAGAGCCAGTGTGCCGCAACTACTGAGCCCATGTGCTCTGGAGCCCATGCACCACAACTAGAGAGCCCGTGTGCCACAACTACTCAGTGTACGCATGCTGGAGCCCACGGGCCACAACTAGAGAAGCGCGCACACCACAATGAAGAGCCCGTGTGCCACAATGAAATATCCCACGTGTCACAACTAAGACCTAATGCAGCCAAGTAAATAAATGAATAAATAAATATTTTTTTAAAAAGAAATTAGGACAGTCTCAGAGACCTCTGGGATAACATTAAATGCACCAACATTTGAATTACAGGGATCCCAGAAGAACAGAAAGAGAAAGGGTCTGAGAAAATATTTGAAGTGATTATAGTTGAAAACTCTCCTAACATGGGAAAGGAAACAACCACCCACATCCAGGAAGTGCAGAGAATCCAATACATGATTAACCCAAGAAGAAACATGCAGAGACACATATTAATCAAACTAAAGAAAGTTAAATACAAAGAAAGAATATTAAAAGCAGCAAGGGAAAACAAACAACATAGAAGGGAATCTCCATAAGGTTATCAGCTGATTTTTCAGCAGAAACTTTGCAGGCCAGAAGGGAATGGCAAGATATATTTAAAGTGATGAAAGGGAAAAACTTACAACCAAGACTACTCTACCCAGCAAAGACCTCATTCAAAGGAGAAATCAAAAGCTTTACAGACAAGGAAAAGTTAAGAGAATACAGCACCACTAAACCAGCTTTACAACAAATGCTAAAGGAACTTCTCTAGGTGGAAAAGACAAAAGAAGAAGAAGACCTATAAAAACAAACCCCAAACAATTAAGAAAATGTCAATAGGAGCATTCATATCAATAATTACCTTAAATGTAAATGGATTAAACGCTCCAACCAAAAGACACAGACTGGCTGAATGGATACAAGAACAAGATCTGTATATATGCTGTCTACAAGAAACCCACTTCAGACCTAGGGACACATGCAGACTGAAAGTTAGGGGATGGGAAAACATTACTCCATGCAAACTGAAATCAAAAGAAAGCCAGAATAGCAATATCAGACAAAATAGACTTTAAAATAAAGACTGTTAGAAGAGACAAGGAGGACACTACATAATGATCAAGGGATCAGTCCAAGAAGAAGACATAACAATTCTAAACATGTTACTAAATAGTCAATGGATCACTGAAGAAATCAAAGAGAAAATCCAAAAAATACCTAAAGACAAATGACTATGAAAACACAACAATTGAAAACCTATGGCATGCAGCAAAAGCAGTTCTAAGAGGGAAGTTATAGCAATACAATCCTACCTCAAGAAACAAGGAAAAGGACTTTCATGGTGGCACACTAGTTAAGAATCTGCCTGACAATACAGGGGACATGGGTTTGACACCTGGTCCAGGAAGATCCCACAGGCTGTGGAGCAACTAATCCTGGGCACCACAACTACTGAGCCTGCACTCTAGAGCCCGCAAGCCACAACTACTGAGCCTGTGCACCACAATTACTGAAGCCTGTGTGCCCTAGAGCCCATGCACTACAACTACTGAGCCCACGTGCTGAAACTACTGAAATCCACGTACACTAGGGCCTGCATGCTGCAACTACTGAGCCCAGGTGCTGCAACTACTGAAGCCTGTGCACCTAGAGCCTCTGCTTTGCAACGAGAAGCAACTGCAATGAGAAGCCCACACACCACAACGAAGAGTAACTCCCACTTGCCACAACTAGAGAAAGCCCGCATGCAGCAATGAAGACCCAATGCAGCCAAAAGAAACCCAAACAAACAAGAAAATTTTCAAATAAACAACTATCCTTACACCTAAAGCAACTAGAGAAAGAAGAACAAAAAAAATCCAAAGTTAGTAGAAGGAAAGAAGTCATAAAGATCAGACCAGAAATAAATGAAATGGACACAAAGAAAACAATAGCAAAGATCAATGAAACTAAAAGCTGATTCTTTCAGAAGATAAAATTGATAAACCTTTAGCCAGACTCATCAAGAATAAAAGGGAGAGGATGCAAATCAATGAAATTGGAAATGAAAAAGAAGTTACAATGGACACCACAGAAATACAAAGGATCATAAGATATTACTACAAGCAATAATATGCCAATAAAATGGACAACCTAGAAGAAATGGACAAATTCTTAGAAAGATACAACCTTCCAAGGCCGAACCAGGAAGAAATAGAAAATATGAACAGACTAATCACAAGTACTGAAATTGAAACTGTGATTAAAAATCTTCCAAAAGGGACTACCTTGGTGGTCCAGTGGTTAAGAATCTTCCTTCCAATGCAGGAGACGTGGGTTCAATCCCTAGTCGGGGAACTAAGATCCCACATGCCATGGGGCAAATAAGCGCACACGCCACAACTACTGAGCCCGCATGCTTTTCTGCCACAACTAGAAAAGCCCACACACCGCAGCTACTGACCTCATGCACTCTAGAGCCTCCGTACTGCAACTAGAGAAGCCCATGTGCCAGAACTAGAGAGAAGCCCGTGTGCCACAACAAAGACCCAGCACAGACAAAATTTTAAAAAAAACCTTACAACAAACAAAAGCCCAGGGCCAGATGGCTTCACAGGAGAGTTCTATCAAACACTTATAGAAGAGCTAATACCCGTCCTTCTCAAACTCTTCCAAAAAATTACAGAGGGAGGAAGACTCCCAAGCTCATTCTACGAGGCCACCATCACCGTGATACCAAAACCAGAAAAAGCTATCACAAAAAAGAAAATTATAGGCCAATATCACTGATTAACATAGACACAAAAATCCTCAACAAAATACTAATAAACCCAATCCAACAACACATTAAAAGGATCATACACCATGATCAAGTGGAATGTATCCCAGGGATGCAAGGATTCTTCAATATATGCAAATCAATCAATATGATACACCACATCAACAAACTGAAGAATAAAATCCATATGATCATCTCAATAGATGCAGAAAAAGCTTCTGACAAAATTCAACACCATTTTTGATTAAAAAAACTCTCCAGAAAGTGGGCATAGGAGAACCTATCTCAACATGAAAAGGCCACATATGACAAACCCACAGCAAACATCATTCTCAATGGTGAAAAACTGAAAGCCTTTCCTCTAAGATCAGGAACAAGACAAGGATGTCCACTCTCACTGCTTTTATTCAACGTAGTTTTGGAAGTCCTAGCCACAGCAATCAGAAAAGAAAAGGAAATAAAAGGAATCTAAGTTGGAAAAGAAGAAATAAAACTGTCACTGTTTGCAAATAACATGATACTATACATAGAATATCCTAAAGATGCTACCAGAAATCTACTGGAGTTCAGCAATGAATTTGGTAAAGTTGCAGGATACAAAATTAGTACACAGAAGTCTCTTGAATTCCTATACACTAACAGTGAAAGATCAGAAAGAGAGATTAAGGAAACAATCCCATTTACCATTGCATCAAAAAGAATAAAATACCTAGGAATAAACCTACCTAAAGAGGCAAAAGACCTGTACTCAGAAAACACTGATGAAAGTAATCAAAGATGTCACGAACAGATGGAGAGATGTACCATGTTCTTGGATTGGAAGAATCAATATTGTGAAAATGACTATACTACTCAAAGCATTCTACAGATTCAGTGCAATCCCTATCAAATTACCAATGGCATTTTTCACAGAATTAGAACAAAAAAATTTTACACTTTGTATGGAAAGACAAAGACTCCAAATAGCAAAAGCTATCTTGAGAAAGAAGAATGCAGCTGGAGAAATCAGGCTCCCTGACTTCAGATTATACTACAAAACTACAGCCATCAAAACAGTATGGTACTGGAACAAACACAGAATTATAGATCAATGGAACAGGATAGAAACTCCAGAGATAAACCCATACACCTATGGTCACCTAATCTATGACAAAGGAGGCAAGAATATACAAAGGAGAAAAGGCAGGCTCTTCAGTAAGTTGTGCTGGGAAAATAGGACAACTACATGTAAAAAAACGAAATTAGAACACTCCCTAGCACCACACACAAAAATAAACTCAAAATGGATTAAAGACCTAAATGTATGGCCACATACTATAAAACTCGTAGAGGAAATGTAGGCAGAACACTCTCTGACATAAATCACAGCAAGTTCTTTTTCAATACACCACCTAGAGTAATGGAAATAAAAACAAAAATAAATAAATGGGACTTAATTAAACGTAAAGGCTTTTGCACAGCAAAGGAACCATAAACAAAACAAAAAGATAACCTTCAGAATGGGAGAATATATTTGCAAATGAAGCAACTGACAAGGGATTAATCTCCAAAATATATAAATAGCACATGCATCTCAATATCAAGAAAACAAACAACCCAATCACAAAATGGGAGGAAGACCTAAATAGATATTTCTCCAAAGAAGACATACAGTGGCCAACAGACACATGAAAAGATGCTCAACATCACTAATTATTAGAGAAATGCAAATCAAAACTGCAATGAGGTATCACCTCACACTGGTCAGAACGGCCATCATCAAAAAATCTAGAAAAAATAAATGCTGGAGAGGGTGTGGAGAAAAGGGAACCCTCCTCACTGTTGGTGGGAATGTAAACTGATACAGCCACTA